>NC_137471.1:157853223-158212954 GCF_964235325.1 Thermobia domestica
GGCCTGTTCGAACCAGTTGCCCATGGTGGCTCAGTAGTAGAGTGCTCACTTCTAGTTTCAAGGATCCGTGTTCGATCGCAGCCCCTGCCAACATCGTGCTCGTGGGATTTATCGGGGCTTTCCCATTTCCTTCTACTTTCTCATTCCACCATTTCTTTCATCCATCCTTTGTCGTCTCCTTCACCCTAAGCTCGCACAACCATGGGGAGCTAAACTAAATATTTCGTTTCATTTCGCTTAATTTCTTTTTGAAGCAATGATAGCCTTAAACAGTCGACGGAATCGATTGAAAGTAAATTTAAAAGGTGTGGAGCGTTGGGTAATTATTCGCTAGGTTGTAAGTTCTAATTACTTTTATAGTCATCCTGATTTTTTTTAAAGTTTTTTATAGTTCCACGTAGACATTTCCGAAGTGCATCACTGAGAAGAGACGGGGGCTTAGTAAACCCAAGATTTTTTTTGAGTTCGACAGTTTCCACTATAGCTTGAAAAACAGAAGGGCAAAGATTGGCACGTGGGAATTGTCCAATCAAATTTATTAGTGCCTAATACATTATGGAATACTTCTATGTTTCTTTTGTAGATGCTAGTGATAACATGGGCAACAAGCACCATATTGTTGACATAAGTATTGTATATTATTATGATGATGATGATTGTTTGAAAGTTTGCTATGTCATGTAAGCTGCGTACTAGATTTTTACGAATAGAATTGGATCATGCTTATTTTTAGGCAAATACGATATTTTATTTCTGTAAATACTTTTAGTTTACTAGAAAAGTGAAAAGATAACTAATAGTTGAAACCTCTGTAAAGTCTTTCTTAAACAGGTTAATGATCTAGCTTCTTCTGTTGCATGCTTGCAAAACCTGCAGAAGCTTATTCGGAAATAATTTCTCTATTGAAAATTTTTATTACATTACCGAGCTCCAGTTCCTTTACTGTTGCTTGAAAAGGGCAAGGAACTATCTCCGATTTTGAGTTTCTGGTGATGGCCTTCACTCGTAATGATTTTATTTGTGCACCGAAAAAGAGAGAGCTTATATACCAGATGGCTCTACGAATAGATGGCAGAAACCTCTCTGTATTTTTTTTTTAACTTGGTTCAAAATTTCAGAGAAGGAAGCTCATGACCATGTAAAGGGTTCTATTTATTTTCCATATTCTCCATTGTTAAAATCAGTTGACTGATTCGTGATTAGCAAATAATTCAACAGTGAAATTGTTGCAGGAATGAACAAAATAGAAAATCACAATACGCCACGCATTAAATCCTTTATGTGGATAGGAACAGCCTTCTCTGCAAGCTTATACTCTCTAGGTTTAAATTTGTAATATCCACTTTTGTTTAATGTGAGTGGGAAAAACACGTTTTAGAGGAAAAAGACAGTTCTTAATAAGACAACTTTAGTCTCTTACATGTAATATGTAAGCTTGTAGTTGCTTATTGTGAAAAATAGAAGCATTAAATATCTGCATTTTTTTCAGGTTCAAATGTTAACCAGTACTGGTGGTCGTGATGAGAAGACGCTCATCTATAATATGCTCCGACGCCTCTTACATGATGAATTGGCCCAGATGTTCACGTTAAGTGGGAGATCGACGAAGAAATTGGATAAGAAAGCGTTCATTGGGACACAAATTGGGAATATTGTATTACGTAAGTACTTTATATAAAATTTTCTTTATACTGATACCTATAAATCTCACTGCTCCGATCGGACTACCTGATGAGGTTTCCCTTTGTCTTTAGTTCCAGCAGACGAATGATGGGATGGTAGATTCTAGGACTCTGCCTGTCCACATCCTTCCCTTCCCTTATCCCGGCCTGAGCCTTAGATACCCAAGAGGTATAAATACATTCTTTCAAGTTTACTTTGTGAATATGTCTAAGATTTTAAAAGGTGAGAGCAGTAAGCTATAAATAATATGCATTTTAAAATTTTTGAAAGATTTTGCAACTTTGTTATGCTATCACCCACATCGTATATTGCACCAAGACACCAACATGGCAATTCTTCATTAAGATGTCAGGTAGGTGTTGCTGAAAGAAACTGAAATAATTGCTGGGAGTAAATTAACTTTGGAACATCGGTGATTCTTGACGCTACATTCGAATTATTGAATTAGGCAGCTGTTTAGCGTGATTTTATTTTAAATAAATATTGAAATAGTTGTCATGACTTATGACTTAACCCTCGTATTAAAAGAGGTTCCATAAAAATATTAAATGTAGTTTTAAAATATTTATATAAGATTGCGCTTTACTCACCAGAAGGAAGACATTTTTCAGTTTTACCTATATATTGTCTGTTTACCAGAAATGTGGAAATATCTGCAAATTTGTGTAGCTATCAATATCGGGCCTGATATTTTAGTCGTAATTTTTAACAAGTGACAAACCTGTAAGACGAGTCAGAGTTTCTTTCAACAAAATGTGTCGTTGGAAGTTTAAATTTTTCCTATTCTTTTTTGTTACTTTATACGTAGGACGACCTTTGGCTCTTAGAAGTTGTCTGTTGCCGTTTAAATAAGTTTTTGGGGCCAATTTACTGCTGAAATATTTGCTTGTCGCCTGCGGTGACGTTAGGGTTGGGAAGTGCTTTCTCCCATGTACAACAATGATCCGGTAACTTACCTTGATTCGAGGCTTTGTTTGCCTTTAGAGGCGCGTCAATATTGTCACTAATGAAGACGTAAACACATCTGCTTCTAACTCGAAAATACGAATTTGAGAGAAAAATCTATATATAAAAAAAAAAGTCCGATTATCGAAATTCAAGAAAAAACTTGCGAGTTTTTCTCGCTTTTAGAATTTCAAATTTGATCTTTCTTTGAAAGATAGAATCGTGGGAAGCGCTCTCATATAAATCAAATAATAAATCTTTATATACTAATGATAGTGCTCTCCATGCTTTTCCCTTCGAAAGTTTTTTTTTAATTTTTATTTTATTTTTAAACTTGTTTTGCATAGTTGTTTGTAAGAATTTAGATTTTAATTCTCACAGCCAATAGAACTACATATTGTATGAATAAATTTTATATTTCTTTTTTCGCGCTATAGTTTACAGTTTGTAAACTGCAGCAATGTCCGTGGTGTTTACCTTGTATTTTTCATTTAAGATGAGAAAAACAAAGGGATGGAATTAACTCCATGTCCAAGCTGCTTTGTAAAATATGAATAAATAATTCCAGATCTTTCTGTCCTTACGAAAAAATGTGAATATATTGATGTAGTCTTGTTCATAAAACTTCGTCCTTACCAGTGTCTTGCATTGCTGTGTATACTCAAATACAATTTTTTAAAATTAATTATTTCTGTTTTGAGATGCGTGTAAGAAAGTGTACATTAGTACTACTGATGAGAAAGTGAAAGAAAACATAGGCGATTGGCTGCACCAAGCTAAAACTAGGTTGATTAGGCTGTAAGTAGTATGCAATTTTATAATTGATGGGTTTGTAAATGAAAACTAGATTTTGGGTTTCGTAAAAGGAAACTAGACTGGATATTTAATAGATTTCTTAATCGCGTCAGCGA
This sequence comes from Thermobia domestica, assembly GCF_964235325.1. Classification (NCBI taxonomy): domain Eukaryota; kingdom Metazoa; phylum Arthropoda; class Insecta; order Zygentoma; family Lepismatidae; genus Thermobia; species Thermobia domestica. Next base: position 157,856,763 of record NC_137471.1, read on the forward strand.
CTGATAAATCCCTGTATTATAACGCAAATGCCACCTATAATGCAGCTCTTTATTACACACTTAAAGAAATCTTTAATAATTGTCAAATATCATATAAGGGTAATACGTACTTCTGCTTTGTAGTAAAAGTTATGCGTTTCGCTTCTTTAAGCTGATTCGTTGAATGGCTCGAGGGCTGATTAGAAACGCAGTACATCTGTTTGAAATATTGTCGAGGACCCAAGTTTTGTCCTCGAGTGTACCAGCTAGATTCAGAAGGATGATGAAGTCGGAGTGTAGTCCTGAAGTACAAGATGGTCATACAGGTGTCTTATTTAGAATTGAATTTAGAAACAAAAGTAACAAGCAGGACCTCTTTTATCAATTTGTAAGAATGAAACGGAAACACACTTGAGAATAGGTGATTGTTTGAAGACAAAGAATATAGTAAGCTGACTGGACATTCATGGAGTCACGTTTAGGTTTCTTAAACTGAACATTTCAAGAATACAAGACTCGGAGAAGAAACAATAGGTGACGAAGATAACACGCGACAGTGTTGTCCACCACAAAGAAATTATTAAAATCCCTGAAAAGGACACACAGGGGCTCATTCTGGTTCATTTTGCTCACTCTGACTCATTTTGTTCATTCGCGCTTATTCCCCTCAGTCGGATTCGGATTCTTAAGATCTCAGTCTCTCTACACCAAACTACAGTCTCTCCATATCCATTTATAACCTGTAGCAGTACAGTAAACAACTCTATTGAACCGAGTATCTCAAAAAGCGGATTCAACGTCTTTACCGCCGATGCAATGGAACAGCAGACGTAGAAGATACAAAAGATGCCAGTGTTTATTAACCCTCAAGAAACCTAAACTGTGTACTGAATGTCTCATTCCTTTAAACAATTACACGTTCTAAGTCTCAGTTATTAGAAATAATAATCACAGTCTTTAATCACTCACTTCTCAAACAAATCACCAGAATTTAGAGAAAAAATATCCAGCCAGAGAAAGAAAAAAGGTTTAGTTTGTATATAATATATTAGATTCGGGATAGCGTTGATAGATACTACTTATATAAGATTTAAGGTAAAACGCTGAGATAGTGATGAAGATATTGCACAAGCTGCGTGGGTGGACAATATATCGTAGTAGGCAGTATTTCTAGTAGAACACTCGAAATATAAAAGTAAACTCCAGTAGACACCTTGATTACAGACATTGTGGAATTAATAAAGCGAAAACTACTTTAAAATTAATTTAATGATATATGTAATGAATTTATAATACAAGAAATTGACGGTTTGCATTTCCTTTTATATTTCAGTAAGGAGAAGCAGCAAAAAGAGGAAGCAGCTGCAGTTGGTGGGGAACAAGTGGAAGAATTAACGTAGTATTTTGAAAAGCAAATTTTGTATTACATATTTAGCCCATGGACGAAAAAAAGTTAACTAACAAGGGCAAAATATAATTAATGAAACTAAATTAAGTGTTGTACATTTATATTATTTAGAATACTTTCCTTATAATATTGAAGTATTAATTTCTTTTATGTTTTTTTTTTTAATTTCCTTTAGAATATGAACACGAGCCTATAAAAGTCGAAATATTTTTAAATAGCATGAAAAGAGCTAAAATCACCGGGAAGCATTCCAGTTTTCACCCTCCGACGTGTGCTGTTAAGTTAAAAAAAGTATTTCTTGCTGTAACGTAAGTCTAGGGTGAGATTTTTCAACATCAAAGGTATAAAAAAAAAGGTGGGCATTCTAGAGTCTTATTGATGCATCCATTCTCAGAAGATCAAGGTTTATGCACTAGCGTTTAGTTATAGTTTTGTCGAGGAATTCCATGTGGTTGGATTATAATTGCTATAATCAGGAAGCTTACACACATGTTAAAACTGTTTTAACGAACGACAATGCAGATACAAATAATAACTTGATTTTTCACGGTTACAGCAAAAGAATTTTTAGATTATTTTGTCACATTTTGCTGTTGCAGAATTTTAAGCAATATTGTCATTTTCTTTCATATCAATTGCATTCTTGTATGAGTGTAAGTTTGCATGCAGTACCTTCTGCAAGCGTTTCACTTCCATAAGTCATGTGTAAGTCAGCAGGCAGTGGCGAGATGTGCATTAACCTTCGCGGCCTAGACTTTCCATTGTAAAAGAAAAATGCATGTTTTATTATTTCTTTTACAAGTACATCACTTGGTCTCGCCAAGTGGTATATTTGTATTAAAGCAAAATAATGCACTTTTCTTCTGCAATGAAAGTGCAAGCTGTACTCGCTAATGCATCCTTCAATGTGCTATCACTAGCAGAAGAATTGCAGAGGAAGTAAAGTGCTTGCTGCAGGCTTGCTATGCTAAGTTCCGCACACTTGTAGTAGACTTGCAATGTAAGTATATACCTGCAGAAAACTTACTACACTCACTTGATGAAAACCTGCTGTAGCCTTGCAATGTAAGTATATACTTGCAGAAGACTTACTACAAACTTGCTGTAGACTTGTTAGGGACTTGCAGTGCAAGTCGTATACTTGCCGAGACTTGCTTATAACCTACAAAAACTTGCTGCCAACTTGTTATGCAATTGCAGTGCAAGTGACATACTTGCTGAGACTTGCGTCAAACCTGGACTAGCTTGCTGGCAACTTGCTGCGAACTTGTAGTGCAAGTAGAAACTTGCTTTGCAAACTTACCATACATTTGCACTGCAGGCGTGCTGCAAGTTCGAAGAGCGTCAACTAGGAAGTTTGCATTAAACTTGCATCAAACTTGCAGACTTGCATCACAAGTCTGCTGCAAGTTTGCCAGACTTGAATTGCAAATCTGCTGCAAGTTTGTTGCAAGTCATTTTTGCTATCTGGGTTAATAGTAACTCCTTTAGTTTTGAAATTATATTGGAACGGCATAATCAAATCTTGTCTAGGGTCCGATGTGATCAATTTGTTAACACATTATAGACATTTAAAAATTAAAGGATGAAAGGATTAAAAGGAAAAAGCAAAAATACTACAACAGACTTCTACTACTACCACTACTACTGCTATTAGTACTACTACAATACTACTACTACTACAACTATTACTACTAATGGTAGATTTATTACTACTACTACAGCTGCTACTAGTTCAAGTACTATTACTACTACAACTAATGCTATAATTCGTATTACTACTGATACTACTACTACTACTAGCAGATAATATAACACGCCATAATAATAATAATAACAATAAGAAGAAAAGAAAGAATTCGATAATATCAACTATCTAAAACTATGCGAGACCGCGACCAGTATCGTGAGACTACTCGTACAAGTCAGCCGAAACGATGGCGAAAATCTTCATGATGCAGTCGCTTCGGGGGACGATGTCCTGCCACTGCTGGGCCGAAGACAACCGTCTGTCTCATAGCTGCCGTTCCTGAACAGCGGCGGGGCCGAGACGGTGTCCGATCTCAAGCCGACAAATAGACAGCCGCTTTTGAACCAGCACTAGCTCACCCTTTTCGCTGCTGCCACCCAATAACCGACGACGGTCGGACGATCTTCGTCGGCAATTGTTCATGGGGAACATCCCGGCTCCTAAACCTAATAGAGGTTCGGATCCCACTTTCAACTGTAGGTCCACTCTCTCGCGTCCCACTGCGGAAAAGGAACGATAAACACCCTAAAAAGAACCCAATAGTCACACATTTTCTTTTGTTTTTTGGTCGCATATATACTTATTTCCCAATGTCCACAGCATTGAAGTTAATTAAAATACATATAGGAAGTTCTCCTGATTTCGCCATTAAGGCGCCACGTCACACAGCGACAACGATGTTTCGACTAAATCTTATACAGGTTTGTGCGCAGAATCCGACTCTGCAATAAGAAATAAAAGCTTCCATTTCAAATGTCTAAGCTAACCCCACTTAGCGGTAGGGTGCGGTTTCGTGTTTGGTACCATTGAATAACTTTGTTGATCCGATTCGTATTTCTCAAAATACTGCACCGTGTACAGATGGTCGGAGCTAATATCAAGCTCATGAACGAAGAGGCGAGTATCTAATTTCGCCGATTACAGCGCAATATCGACGAGAAAGTTTTGATTATACCTTACAATATTTGCGATGTAATCTCCGAATCTTCAATAAAATATTGGAGTTTCCATTTGAAAAATCAATGTCCGCCATCCCTTCCAGAAGATGGAGGTAGAGTGTTGCGTTTGGTATAATCGGATAGCTTCTTGAAAAATATTGAATACCGGTATTATTTTTTGCGTTTTTTTTTTTGATCAGAATTGTATTTCTCCAGTTACTCTACCGTGCCAAACTTTTGGTTCGCCCGTTATTTCAAACATAAATTAGCTTGACAGTTACAAACTATTTTTGGTAATTTCACACCATTCGAACATTTGCACATTATAGGGCCAATTCTACACTATCCTTATATCTTTTAATCGTCAGATAAGATAACACTGGTCGCAAGGTCATGTGTGTCATGTCGCACTGGTCGCAAACAATTTTGTGTAAGATGAGATCTACTACCGCGACAAGGTTGGATCATTCCGATAAATTACCTTTATCAATCGACCCTAATGAATGTCATATTTTAGCGATTAGGAAACAATTATATCAATATATTTTCATTTCAGACACACAAGTCAAAAAACACCGAAGTGCAATAAGCAGATACTTCAACAGCTATACTTTTCTTTAATTTTCCTTTTACTTTTAATTGTTTTAGTTTTCTTCCCTCTACTCGCTGCTTTTGAATTTTCTGGTTTGCAACACTGATACTTCCCAAAGACCGAATGAAGAAGATGTGCCTTTCACTGTGTCTTCTGTCTAGTGTGTAGTGTGCTTTTTTCCAGTGACGAGAAGGAACAGAGAATTGAACCAAACCTAATATTGTAATAATATTACAATAAGAGTAATATTAGTATTGTTACATTGTTATTGAAACTTGTAACAGAGGAGAGACGCTTTTGCTATTTTTGATCTAATGTCGTTAAGAAGAATAAAGGTATGATATATCCATGAATCTGTGAGATGTATTTCAGTTTTCTCTTTTGGTGAATTTTGGCAACTTTATGTAATTTATACATTATTTCAAATAATGACATTCCCAGGCTTGTGATCATAAATTTCCATGCAAACAAAAACATTTGTATATGTAAGGAAGCAGTTCTTGTTTTCGTTATCAGTGCATTTTTGTACAAAAGCTCAGTTGTCTAAAAATGACTTTCAGAGCTTCATATTGTATCTTCGTGAGTGACTGTAAAATTTATTAAGAAATCTGGTTGCTGTACACTACTTGTGTATAATTATCAATTTCTTGTAGTGTATTTTTTTCTGTGTGAAGTATTTTTGAAAATAAAATAACTAATTACATAGCACAGCATCAATATTCAGAAAGAAACTTTTTCATAAAATGAAATAACAACATCATTTCTTTGTAATGAAGAAACTTGATGTATTTCGAGTTCAGGAAACTTGATGTATTTGGAGTTCACAAATTTTGTAAATGTCAACGCGTGTTCTTTTATCTTGCTTCGATTCTAGATGTAGAAAGTTTGAATTGAAGTATATATCTATTACGTATGTATCTTCCTAATAAACTTTTAAAGTGTACCAACGGTATATATAAACATTTAAAAAGAAAATAATACAATTCTTGTATCTTTCAACACAAAAATTCCCCACAATTTGCAGACAAATAAAACCGGTTTTGAAGCTTCTAAATAGTTTTGCAATTTATTTCGTACTCTCTTTCTACTTGTTTAAGAGCATGTAGGTTAAGAGATAATATGAGCAGCAAATTTAAACGCGTAAGGAAGGATGAAGGTACTAGCAAATGGCTCCACGACACCACGTATGGAGGATATCTTAGCGAACCATTCTGACTTTTTTTAATCCCTTCTACGTAGCTAAAATCAAAGAACGCTGAAATACGTATTTGTTTATTTTAAATGAGAGGTTCAAATTACATGTGTGTAACCCAAAAGTTTACCTCACATTTAGCGAAACTCACCGTATTTTTTATTTTATTTATTTATTTATTTATTGGGTTTAACTGAATTGTTGACGGAACTTGCATAATACAATATTTGAAGTTTTTGTTTGCAAATAAACCTACATCTGTTTTATTTTCTGGTTATAATCACCATAATTTGCATTGCCAATAACTAAACCTACGTAAAATAAACCCTAAGGACATCGACTTTTATTAGATAAACACTAGTGAATTCTATCAATTCAAAACAAGAAAAGAAACGTAAGAGAATATGCCGAAAGGAAACTTAAAATGGTATTGATTGATATAGCTTAAGAAAAACTATCAAACTTTCACTAAACATAAATTATACGAGTTGAGTTTGATTTTGAAATTGTGTTTGCATATTGCATTTTAAACGTTTCTTAATTTAAAATTTAATTCACTAGTGCAAAATTATATATTAATATATCTGCATATTAATATATTAATATATCTGCATTTTCAGGGAGAAGCCTAGATCTACTGGCAGTAACGATATTAGCAGCAAGTGAAAATACTCGTTCAGATTCGATTGAAGTTGCTGGAATCACCATGAATTTTTTAGGAAGACATGCTAATTTTTGAAGCCAATGTACGTTAAGTTTCCACCATTCAAAGCTGTTGCCACTTTGCGAAAGACACTTATCTGATTTATAGAGTAAGCTCATCTGTTACATTAGGACTTTTTGAACACGATGGAAATATTCCAAGCAAATAGTCTAATGCTGATGACCCACCAGACGATTGCTGTGATAAATCATCTTCTTATCCTTCAGATTCTACGAGCATATCATGAACCAATCTATGGATCTTTGTTTGCATTTTAAAATTCAGAAATGGTAATGATTTGTACTTTGGGTCCAAGAATGTTGCTAAGAGGTAACATTTCAGAACACTATTTGACAAAAAATCTGATGATTCAGAATCGGATAATGCATCGAGCTAAAGACGCTTTCCTAAGTCAACTGATATTGAAGATTTCAAGTTCTTAACAATTTCAGAATCTGAAGGACATTCCTTCAGGTGGTTAGAAATAAGACCATAGCCTAATGGTAAAGCAAAAGAAATGGAACACTTTTGATCACACATAACTGTTGTAGCCATTTGCAATGGCTCCAGTTCTCGAACGATATCTTCCATGATTTGCCACTTGTCTTCAGTTAATTGTAAATTCCTTGCATCCATAGGTTTAGTGACATTTCTATCAGAAAACACTGCAATTGTTGCTTCTCTTTGTTCCAGCAACCGTTCGATCATCGAATATACACTGTTCAAGCGAGTCTTTGTATATTGAATAAGGCGATGCTTTGGTAACTTCAGAATTTCTTGTTTCTTTTCAAGCGCAACTGAAGCAGTGGTGCTATGTTTCAAGTGCCCTACCACTTTGGTACAGAATGAAATTATATTTGCTACCTCGCTTTTCTCTAAACTGGTCAGTATGAATCGCTGCAATGTATGTGCCAAACATGATACATTGTAAACGGGCAACAAACGTCCAGCGTTAATCATATATGATGCATTGTCGTGAACTAATGCAACTACTTTGTCTTTGATGCACCATTCCTCCATACTCAGTTTAATAGCATTAGCTACATTTTAAGCTGTATGTCGTTCTTCTAGTTCAATTGTCTTGAGAACAAAATCTTCTGTACATAAGTTCGTATACAGAGCATGACATGTCACTGTAATGTAAGAATCTGCTGCTCGAGACGTCCATATATCTGTCGTTAAAGCAACTACTTCTGCTATTTGTAGCCTCTATTATACTTGCTCTTTCAGTTCAGAATAAAAAAGCTGCAAGCGTCTCCATAGTGTCCGCCTAGACGGTACGCTACAATTTGGTTCAAGAAAGGACATTAACTCCCGAAACCCTTTCCTGGGAGTAGATCTGTTACTATCATGTTTGCAATCCTTTTCACAATCTGTTCTTCATGTTCTGGTGTGCACGGCCGGCTATTTTTAAGATTATTTACTATTGATCTTTGTTCATACGTTCGCTTTTTATTGTGTGTTTGAGGAACTCTAATTACATCATCACACCTTTCGTCATTGGTGACAGTTTCACAGGAAACTTTCACAGTAGTATCTTCTGATATATTTGTGGCCTCAACATAGTCTGAAAGTCCGGGAGAATTTTCAGAACTATCCGAATAGGAAGCTTCCACAAAGGTACTGTTAAAAAAGAAAATGACACAATATTATGTTTAAGAAAAATCACAATGTAATTCTATGAACAAATTAAATATAAACTTATTTTAAAGACAAAAGCAAAGAAATTATGAATATAAGCATTGAAACTTGTTTCAGTGTATTACTATTTGACTCATCAAGCCAGTAAGTGGGTATGCATGCAACAGTTGTTCTGACAAATTTGCCTCAGGAGATTTGTTCGTACTTCCGCTGTCTTGAAATTATGGTGGTGGGAAACTGGAAGGCGTTCTGGTCACCAGCATCCTTGTAGTAAGTTTCAGAGAAGGAAAAATATCTTCCATAGAAAAAGAGATTCCATTCCATTTCGCCTAACGATTTATCAGTCACTGATATCTCCAAGAGAAAAATGTCAGCTATTTTAGGTGAGATGGGAATTCACATCTTGCCTAATCCCTTCTCGCCTAAAATGGCGGTAAGATACAAGGAGGGAATTTCTGCACTAAAGAGAGAATTCCTCTACTAGCATTTTAACCAGATATTTTAATCAATATTTTCAATTTCTGTCAACTACAATATAAATATTTAATAAGTACTATACAAGAAGAAAGCATAGGGGACTGGGACGATGAAGTGGATGTAGTTCGCTTTTGGTTGTTTTTGTGAAAACTGGAAGATGCTTAGCAGACAGGAGCTAATCAGAAACAGGATAGAAATATAGAGTGTTTCAAAACAACACTGACAACGTTTGGGAGCAGACTCCAAGATAAGACAAAAAGTATAGACCAACCTGGGTGTACAAATACTTCCTTTCGGTACTATGACCAGCCAAAAATCTGTCGGAAGATGCAAAAAGAAAAAAGCCATAACTCGAGAACAAAATGTCGGATCGAAGTTTGGAGAAAGGGAATGTTTCTTATTTTTAACCGTAGTTTCCATTAATACACAACTCGATGAGGTACAGGGCGGGGGCAAGGGTCACCCCAAAGAAATTGAAAAAATCCTGGGATATTTTATTAAGCGTTGAGTATAATGACATACGATTAAACTAACTAAAACTAAAGACGATGTTTCAACTAACAAAAGTCTTAGACCGTGGTCCAAGTTACAAGAACCTCGTTAGAATTCGAAAAAGGGAAGATAAGTATATTTGATTGATCTACTTTGTCTCAGTACAGAATTGGCTATCGAGGAAGAACTGAAATTATATGAAATCCAAAACGTTTAAATATTATGCCTTCTAGGCTAATGAAGACAGAGAAATCACTTACGGCTATGTGGGTAGCATACGGGGCTTTGGCATAGGAGACCTGGCTGCGATTCCCGGCAGGAACGCAAGCGGTTTGAATCTCACGTTAATTCGTAGCTCCATGGCTCATATAACTTTGCTACCGAAGGAATGCTAAACTCAAATCCGATCCAATAATACAGACAGGTAATAGATGGAAGCTAATTATTGGAAAATAATTCGTGAAATGCGAATGTAAGTGAAAACAGATAATCCCAAGAAGACTCACTGGTACGATGGTATTCACCAAGAACTTTTATAACCTGGGATCGAACGAGGTCCATCTCGCACCAGAAGTAAGCGCTCTATTACTAAGCCATCGTGACCCTACTTTGGAGAAAGCACTATGATTCTGACCGAAGTATCGGTCTAGAAAATATTGTGTGTGATAAACCAATGTAACTTACTACAAGTACAAACAGTCAGAATGTGGAACTTCTTTCGTTCGGGTCGAATGATTTTCGATAAGTACCTCGCAAATGATAAATAATACAAAATAGCAGCAACGTGAGAACACCAGCCAACAGTTCTGTTCACGTAAACCGAAATTGTTCCAATATTGGACGGAAACAGTGATGAGGATTAATTTCTTTTTCTTTTTTTCATTCTTTATTTGATCATATTAAACAAACATATGCAGTAATACCATCGAAACAAACTAAACACATGAATAGCTATTAACAACAGGTATATTATTAACCAACTGTTACCAAAAAAAAACAAAAAAAAAAAACAAGAACAATTACTAAAGAAAGATCTATATGTATCACAGAACATTGATTATGTGCACAATTAACACAAAATGCGGGAATGTATAATTTCAGTTGATGTACAGCAGTGGTGTAGCCAAAGAAGGGGTGAACATGGTCGAGAATCCCCTTCATCCTCGGAGATCAATTACCGTTAAGACAAAAAATACTTGTTACCATAAGATACCAACGTTATAACAACTTCATCTCCTCACCCATTCAAAGGTATTGGTTATCCTAGTGGTGTACAGTGTGTATTATACGTATACCACATAGATGCTGACCTATATACATTTGCCTTTTTTCACTATGAGGTACACTTGCGAACAAAATGAAAACAATATATGTTGTTAGGGACCCTTCAAGAAAAGGCTGGCGAAAAATTGTGGGTGTCCCAGTTGCTTTAGTTTTTTTTGCGTTACATTTCGGACGAGTAACTATAATATGTATGGTTTTCCGGAAACAAATCTTTGTTTTCTTTCCTGTTGTAAATCTCTTAGAATGGAGCAATGGAGCATGAACTGTCAGTGACCAACAGTCACCGACACACAAAGAAACAGATAAGATCTTAGGGCCACTTGCTTGTTTGAGAAAGGGAGTATAACCTCAGGGAAATCACGTGTACTGATTGCAAGCCAAGCACCTGGAAGATTTTGTAGTAGATTTTTACAGCTCTAAATCAATACATTCAGTGAGTGAACTGCAAGTGCAATGATAGTCTAGCTTTGATTAACGAAAATATTTCAAATAATACTTTTTCTTAAAAGCTGAGGATGAGGACATAATTTAAAAGTAAAATGTCTGAAGTGTACCGGCGGGAAATATTTATCAATAGGCAGAAGTTCGTCTACATATTTGAAGAAACATCTGAAGCTTTTTTTATTATTATTATTTCTAGAGTATGCCGAAACAGTACCCACACAAACATTGCGGATAAAGCTATTGTCCAAATGTTTATAATTACTTTACACGTGCTCTTACTAATATTATATTAATACTTTCTTCAATACTTCATTCTTTTTTAGTGCTATTCTGATTATACTTATGGAGATTTGTTTATATGGAGAAATATGGAGAAAAAAGATTTCATTTTCTCAAGAGATTAAAAAAACGAAATGTATATTGAGTGTAGATGAAGTAGGAAGTGTCGAAGTAGGTGAAGTAATATGTCGATTGGTTATCGTGACAATAATATAGTGATTTTCTACTATATACTCTTTCAACTTGAATAAATAGGTTTTAAGTTAATCATCGAAACGTAAAAACTTTGACGTAAGAAATATTCTAAAATGTTTTATAGGATATGATTATCCTTATAAATCAATAATTAAGAATCGCGGTTAATATATACAGTGGCGTATTTATGATTTTGTTTCGGGGGGCTTTGAAAATTCTGCAAGATATTACATATACTTTACTATAGTAAGTATGATTTAAGGGGGGCTTAAGCCTGGAAGCTCCCCTAAATACGCCACTGTATATATATATATATATATACTTTTCAAAATATTTTTATTTTTAAATAAACATGTTTAAGATATGCTATAGCATCTGCTAATAATACAACACAGACGCTGTAAAAAAAATCTCACAATTTTTTGATCTAAATATCCAATATATTTAAATCGAAAATTTCTTGTATGCCTTATATCTGGAGAACTACATGCAGTATAGACATACCCAAACTATCTCTTAACTCAGTATAATGTGCTTATTCCGTAAAAGGGGGGCCGCTGTGGCTCAGTGGTAGAGCGTTCACCTCTGGTGTTTGGGGTCCCGGGTTCGATCCCAGGAGCCCGCCAAGCGAACTTTGTGGTGGACAAACACCGTGTGCGTGGGTTCTCTCGGGGTTCTCCTGTTTCCTCCCACTTTCTTCATTCCACGATTTCATCCATTACTCATCATCACCGTCTCGTTTAGCCTAACCGGCATAACCTTGGGACGTAAAACTCAAAGATTTAATTTTTTCATTCCGTAAAAAAATACGAAAACTCGATTTAGGGCCCGTTCAAAAGTTTTGTAGGCCCTGATCCAGTTAGCCCAAAACATCCAATATATTTCAATTAATAATTTTCTTGTATGCCTTACATCTGGAGAACTACATATAACTAACTAACTCACTCTATGGCGTCACTGCACCATCAATGTTGCACAAGCATGGATATATTTTGATTACAGGTAAAAATAATAGAGTCCAAGCACGAGTACAAAATGACACAAAGGATATATCATAATAATCGGTCTCATAAAAACGGTGTAAAATTAATGTCCACGTACGTGGACACGATGATCGAAAGGGTTAAAGTTCGAGCTATTGCTTCGGGAAAAATATTTGTGCTATCTCTATGCTTTATCATTTCAATTGTGAACCCAGTAGTAAGGCTACGGCTAGAGTCTGCGTTTGACAGTTGGAGATGCAGTGAAATATCGTTATCATTTATTGGTAGAGAACTCTCAATGAAAATAATTTACAATGTTCAACTCAGATGGCAAGAAAAGAGTGAGAGTGACTTGGACAACGTGATCCCACGCTAGAGAAGTGTGCCAAATCAAATGTTTTAAATTTTGCGTTTAATGTGGTGATGTACAGTAGAATGCTGCTCAAAAGTGCAGTGAACAGAAAATCACCTTTAAACTATACTACAAAAATTTACAAAGTGTTACAAACAATTTTACAGACTGTGCCGTAAATATGGCTGTTTAGTGGTGAGCGAAACATGTCTGAAAATATCAATAAGAAACAGTGGAATGTCGTTTCTCAACCAATTCTCTACATAGAAATAAGACCCTAAAGGCGGATTGCTTGTAGTATTAAAATTAATGGGGAAGCAGAGCACAGAATGATCTCGTACGTGAGTGTGAAACTATTCGAGCAGAGGAAAGTCTGTCCAAAAACAATCTTTGTCGGGTGTTTCTGCAGACCATATAGGAACAGTGCTCTAAGTTTACTTGAAAGATGCCACGAACATTTCCAGATGTTGTCAGAAGGTGACAAAGTTCCTCATTTTGGTGACTATAACTTCAGCTTAGATAAGGATCTACACTAAACATGGAATAACCTCAGACACAAATGACATCCCTTTGTCGACTATTCTACTCAAGCATAAATTTGGGATAGTAAAATTTCCATAGCAATCGTAAAAATAACAGCGTAGATTATATCATGTCTATTCGTCCAACAGAATGCGACATCACATATAAACTCTCCGCACCTGTGAGATTTTTCTTTTTTGTGGATTATCATTTACATTGCCATATGAACCTTGAGTAAACGCCTTGCTAAGATCTTTGCATCTCTTTGGTGACTGACATGTGTTCAACTTCATTTCAACGTTTGAGCGTAGACTATATCGTCTTCCACACCTCTCACGTGTGAGGTTTTGACCCTGTGTGGCTCAGCACGTATGAACGTTGAATAAATTCTATACCAGTATTTTTGCAAGGTGAGATTTTGCTACGGTTTGGATTCACATATGTGTAGCCAATTTCGAACTTAGATTAAATTTCTTACCACACTCTTGACATGTGTGATGTTTTACTGCTGTGTGGGTTAACACTTCTTTAGCCAAACTTCAACGTTTATCAAATGACATACCACACTCAGGGCATATTAATGCATATTAACATATGTAGCCAGAGTTGAACTTCGATTAAACTTCTAACCACATTCTTAGCATACGTGACCTCTTTTTCCTGTATGGATTAACATGTGTGTAACCAAACATAACGATATTTAAATTCGCCGTCACACTCGTAGCATATTTTGTATCTCTAAAGACTACCATGTGTGAAGCCTAACTGGACCTCTACATCCAAATATGAACGACGAGTAAATGCCTTACCACACTCTTGAAACGTGTGAGGTTTTCCTCCTGTACGGACTAATATGTGTGTAGCCAAAGTCGAACGTCTACTATATGCCCTACCACACTCTTAGCACGTGTGAGGTTTTTCTGCTGTGTGGATTACCATGTGTGTAGCCAAATTTGAACGACGATAAAATGCCTTATCACACTCATGGCATAAATAAGGTTTTTCTCCTGTGTGGATTAACATGTGTTTAGCCAAAGCCGAACGTTGATAAAATGCCTTACCACACTCTTGGCACGTGTGAGGTTTTTCTCCACTGTGCATTAACATGTGTCTAGCCAAAGTCGAACGATGGCTAAATGCCCTACTACACTCTTGGCACAACTGAGGTTTTTCTCCTGTGTGGATTAACATGTGTTTAGCCAAAGTCGAACGATGAGTAAATGCCTTACCACACTCTTGGCACAACTGAGGTTTTTCTCCTGTGTGGATTAACATATGTGTAGCCAAATTAGAACGATGAGTAAATGCCTTGCAACACTCTTGGCACGTGTGAGTTTTTTCTCCTGTGTGGATAAACATGTGTTCAGCAAACTTTGAACGTTCAGTAAATGCATTACCACACTCTTTGCACGTGTGAGGTTTTCTCCTTTCTGGATTAACATGTGTGTAGCCAAATTTGAACGAGGATAAAATGCCTTACCGCACTCATGGCATAAGTAAGGTTTTTCTCCTGTGTGGATTAACATGTGTCTAGCAAAAGTCGAACGATGATTAACTGCCGTACCACACTCTTGGCATAAGTGAGGTTTTTCTCCTAAGTGGATTAACATGTGTTTAGCCAAACTCGAACGATGAGTAAATGGCTTACCACACTCTTGGCACAACTGAGGTTTTTCTCCTGTGTGGATTAACATGTGTGTAGCCAAAGTCGAACGATGAGTATATGCCTTGACACTCTTGGCACGTGTGAGGTTTTTCTCCTGTGTGGATAAACATGTGTCTAGGGATGGGACTTGGGTATTTACCCACTGGGTAGGTAAATAAAAATTGGGTAAATACCCGGTAAATACCGAAATTTTATTTACCTACCCAAAAAATGGGTATTTATTACAAACTTCAAGATTACATAATAAGAAGACATAGTGGACTCAAAAATAGCAGAATAAAATCTTCCAGATACAGATGTGGTTAAACAAAGATGCAAACCTGCAACACTGGAAACTCATAATATATATCTGGTAAAATTGCTTCGAACCATTCCTTTTCTAATTAAGTTCAGTACTGGTACTGATTTGAGACTTAAGAGTAGACGTGCCTCTTATCTTAGTTCAATTTCCTAAGTTTTCTTTTATTCAGGGAGAAAAAAACTTAAAATGGGTAGAAAGGAAAGTAATGTTGCGCATATGATGTACGAAATGATATATCAGTAAATTGCAAGTAATGTGATGGAAACTATAAGCACGCATACGTAAATGAAATGTCAGATCATGTGTATAAATATTTTAAGTATCCTGAAGGTCTAAAGAAAACAATTTTAAAAGGTTTACAAGGGAGAAATTTGTGTCATTGGGACAAAACAAGTGAATGAAAGTGTATAACCTACGTCAAGTTGTAGTAACAATAAAAGCATTGATGACTCTTTACTGACAAGGGCGTCTTATAAAACTTTGATGCTGTTTCATATATGAAGATTCCTCCATCAATGTAAAAAGTTCAACTAGTAGCATTATCACTTTTATGGATACAATGACAGTTGATGAAAAGGTAAGTAGCCTATATATGCATACCGTAACACATGTAATTTAATGAGTTAATGAGCTCACACACACATCACATATCACGTTACGTTTTGGGTTGAGAGATAAGGGAGTAGTTTGCTGGCTTGCTGTGTCTATAAGTTGTCTCAAAGTTCAGATAAAAATTGCAAATAGCAAAGGATAGTTAACTACTTATGTAATAAATTCAACAATTAATTTTTTATATATGGCATTGCATTTACCCTAGCCCAGCGCAAGTATTTCTATTAATGTACACGTAATTTTATTTCATATATTTCAAGGACTTGCCATATGACCTTGTAAAAGAGTCAAAAAACGATGGCTGAAAAGGGGTTGGTAAAAGAATTTACAAGTATTTTCAAATAGCTTATATTTTGCAAAATAATGGCCACATGGTCAAACAAGTTGAAATTTTTAGGGACAATTTGATGCCAAGTTTAATGAAATGCAAAGACAACAAGGTTGCAAGTATCTAAATCTTCGATGTGGCGGTTGGAGTAATGTTCGTAATGAGGGAATACTCAACTTTAATATTACAAACCCCCATTCAATATTTGTTCAGTTTATCAACACGGAAGGTAACCGTAACACTGCTGAGTGCATTAGAGATAAGTATTTGATGTCATTGAAAAATACGACCCAAGCAAAGTTCTTTGTTCTCATTTGTGATGATGCAGCAAATATGCAGAAGGATTTTTCTCTTGTCAAACAAAAGTATTTCCATTTGCAAACATAGTCACGTAAAACACACACGTTTAACCTTGTCTGCAGTGATATTTTGTAGTTTTCTTCAATTTCCTCACTTATGGCAAATGTTGTAGTCGTTATTGAAATGGTTAAAATACTCAAGTACTGAATGCCTTTTCATGCAATTGACAATGAAAAGAACATTCACACTTCTCTTACTCTTCCATGTAAAACCCGCTGAGGAAGCTATTTACAATCTTTTGAAAGTCTGAAAGTTACAAAATCACTTTACATAATCTAGCTGTTCATGAAAACACTGCAAGATATACAGCATTTATTAAAGACTACAAAGCAAGGTTATTTGAAGATGAGGTTTTCTGGGTGACAGTTGAAAAAGCTAATATATGTTCTTAAGCCAAAAGTCTCATGGATAAATATATTAGAATCTGATGAATGTAACATACACCGAGTTGTTCCTGCTGTCAAAGAAATCGAAGAACAACTAAGAACAACTGTACCTGAATTCCCATTGTCCAAAGTAGAAGAAACACATATTCTTAATAATTTCGAAAGCAGAAAAGTTACAGCACTTCAGCCGATTCACTATACCAGAACCATCCATTAATCACAGGGGTTTGACTTGACTCCAGAACAAGATCTCGATGGATTGGAGTTCATACACAAGGTTGCAGAGAACATGAAAGTAGATCTTGTAAATGTTATGAAGGATTTCGCACATTACAAGGTAAAGAAAAGTTTGTGGGGCAAGAAGTTCATTTGGACAAGTTTTGGTGAAATAAACCAAGTAATTTGGTGGCAAGGTTTGTGTGGAAGTACCCATTATCTGAAGTCGCACAGCGGATATTAACATCATTGGTATTACCAGACATCACAGAATGATCCTTCAGTAATTTCTCAAAAATTCACACTAAGTCAAGGAATAGACTGACTGCTTTCAGAGCCGGAAAAATTACATGTATAGCTTATAACTGGAAGTTGCATCACCGGGAACAGAAGCCAAAAGTATCAACACAGCGTAAAGAGACTGAGAAGACTGTTGAGTCAGAGCAGCAGGAAGACTTAGAAAATAAGTTATCGGAAGATACAAGTTCATTACATTTGGAATGCATCATGATACCAAGAAAAAGGAGAACCCATGAAGAAGACAGTGAAAATGACAGTTCTTATATGTGCGAGATAAATGGAGACATTACCAGCGATGATTCCATATATTCATTTCATGTATCCGATGAATACGATGAGTAATCTTGGTAGAAATGCCATCTCATAACGAGATAACGTTTTGCCCTTATGTGTATAGAATATTTCGAGAACGTTACTAAGCCCTGAATGTTCTCTAATTTTTTTGTACTTTTATTCGCTTGATACTGTCAATTGAGGTGTTTGAAACCAGAGAAAACTAACTGAATTTTGCCCAATTCTAAATTAAAGCATGGAATAATTTGAATTACGCGTATGAATCTGATGCCACGCAATCATAAACTAATTAAAGAAACTGACGTAACCGTCATGTGAAGCATTTTATCTATTTTGTTCCCAAGAATGCTAGTTTCCCGCAAAACATAAAAATGCACTTACTTCATTCTGGCTTCAGACAACTCATTTTTTATTATATTGTGATGCCTAGCGAGCAAGTGTAGGGAAGTGTGAAAGTCTTCGTATATACTCCTACTCTTGCTATGTTCAATTTGTAGTTAAATCATGTATGATATAACAGAAAATATATTTCAAGTCATGTCAGTTGTAATGGCTTGTCGCCCATAGTCACTTGCAGAATGTAAATTAAAAGAAAAGAATTTATCAGCGTTCCATGTACTTGCTTAGTTTCTTTATTTGCAGAAAAAAATTGATGTAGTCTTTATCAGAGTGATCCGTTGATTAAACTGTGCTCTCTGGAAAAATATCAAAATAGGAATGACCACATAACTCATTTCTATTAAATACGCGCCTTTGGCATGGGAGGCCCGGGTTCGATTCCCGGCGGGAGTTCATGTGGTTCGGATTCCACGTTAATCAGTAGGTCCACGTCTCATATAGCCTCGCTGCTGAACGGGACGTTAAACTCAAAATCAACTCAACTCATTTCTATTAATGAAAATAATAAATTTAATGCCTTTTGACAATTGTTCTAGCTTCTACTGGATCTAATGTTACCTTTTCATTATTTTTATGTACTGCTCAAGAAGATCTGTATCACATACATGATTGAAAGGAAAAAAACCCTTATATTTACCCAATTTGGGTAAATACCTGGGTATTTACCCAAGGTAAATACCCAAAAAATATTTACCGGTAAAAATCCCATCACTACATGTGTCTAGCCAAATCTGAACGTAGAGTAAATGCCTTACCACACTCTTTGCACGTGTGAGGTTTTTCTCCTGTGTAGATAAACATGTGTCTAGCCAAATCTGAACGTAGAGTAAATGCCTTACCACACTCTTTGCACGTGTGAGGTTTTTCTCCTTCGTGTATTAACATGTGTCTAGCCAAATGTGAACTTTGAGTAAATGCCTTACCACACTCTTGGCACAACTGAGGTTTTTCTCCTGTGTGGATTAACATATGTGTAGCCAAATTAGAACGATGAGTAAATGCCTTGCAACGCTCTTGGCACGTGTGAGTTTTTTCTCCTGTGTGGATAAACATGTGTTCAGCAAACTTTGAACGTTCAGTAAATGCATTACCACACTCTTTGCACGTGTGAGGTTTTCTCCTTTCTGGATTAACATGTGTGTAGCCAAATTTGAACGAGGATAAAATGCCTTACCGCACTCATGGCATAAGTAAGGTTTTTCTCCTGTGTGGATTAACATGTGTCTAGCAAAAGTCGAACGATGATTAAATGCCGTACCACACTCTTGGCATAAGTGAGGTTTTTCTCCTAAGTGGATTAACATGTGTGTAGCCAAAGTCGAACGATGAGTATATGCCTTGACACTCTTTGCACGTGTGAGGTTTTTCTTCTGTGTGGATAAACATGTGTCTAGCCAAATCTGAACGTAGAGTAAATGCCTTACCACACTCTTTGCACGTGTGAGGTTTTTCTCCTGTGTGGATAAACATGTGTCTAGCCAAATCTGAACGTAGAGTAAATGCCTTACCACACTCTTTGCACGTGTGAGGTCTTTCTCCTTCGTGTATTAACATGTGTCTAGCCAAATGTGAACTTTGAGTAAATGCCTTACCACACTCTTGTCACGTGTGAGGTTTTTCCGCTCTGTGGATTAACATGTGTGTAGCCAAATTTGAACGACGATAAAATGTCTTACCACACTCATGGCATAAGTAAGGTTTTTCTCCTGTGTGGATTAACATGTGTATAGCCAAAGTCGAACGATGAGTAAATGCCTTACCACACTCTTGGCACGTGTGCGGTTTTCCTCCTGTATGAATCACCATGTGCGTAGCCAAACTTGAACATACTCTAAATTCCTTTCCACATACTCCACATATGTGAGATTTTTCACCTGAATGCACTAACTCACAACTTGACATAGTTGAACTTTGACTAGAGCGTTTATCATTAGTTTGGGACGTATGACGCTTTTCACTTTCACGTGTCACCATATTTTTTGTCAAACGTGATCGATGAAATCCTTTGCCAAACTGCGTCGAAGTATCAGATTCTTCACAAGAATGAGAAATGGATTTATTTAATGTAGTAAACGTATTCCCTTCTCCGTGGAAAGCAAAGATGTTATCGCGCCTGTAACAAAGTCAACAAACAATGAAATGTAAATGGAGATAATGATTAAGTAGCAAGAAAACATGTAATCATTCGCTATATTACATGTTTTATTACATTAAATATTGTAGAAATATGAAATGGAGTACCATATCACTATTGTCTCAAAATAAGTTGCTGTAGTTTGTTTCACTATATCAAATTAAACTATGATTTATATCGTGGCGGACATAAGCCTATGACCAGGTATTGTCGGCTGTCTTGACACAAATGCACAGTATGAGAATTAAATCTGTCTTATCTGTAGATTCGTGTGGAGAAAAAAGCAACTTGCGATCCAAAGGTTTAAGAACAACTCAACGTATTAATAGAAACTGTACCGAAGGTAATTCACTTCTATCATCATAAGAGGAACACGAAAGACGTTTTGAAACCATTTAAAAAATTACATTTAACTTTCCAAGCTGAGGCATAAAAACTTAGTGTAACAAGACTAAAGACGAATCATTTACAGCGTTGTGATCGTGGTTCAGTGGTCTAGGGGCTTGACCAGTAATCTCGAGGATCTTCGATCAAATACACGTCAAGCATTTTTTTTTTTTTTTACTTTAGGAATTTTGATGGAAATAGATCGGCGATAACACACGCTTCATTACATTCAAATATTTGAATACTCGTTTGTTTCAGCACTTGAACTATCAAAATTTCAGGAGTAATACTCATAATAATAACAATTATCTCGATGAATATTTAAAAACTAAAAACTTATTATCGCTCAGGTCGTACCATTACAAGCAGAAACGTGATATTAGGCAAATAAAATATTTCGGTTTTGTGTAATGTTGCCCATGAAAAGACAAATTTCTCATCTCGATTCTAAAACAAACCAAACAAAATTGGGATGAAACATTTTAATTCGAGACAGGACAAGTTTAACTTACACTATAGTCATGCTTTTGAGATGAGAATCGAGACGAGACCAAAACTATCGTAAACATTTCTCATCTTATCTAGATTCTAGAAATAGTGTATGCCACTCTTTAAGCAAAAATTGCTCTGTAAACTGAATCTTATACATCATTTTGATAAGATTTCAGAGCTCACTGAATTATGATCTGTGTATATATTTTTGTAGCAAAGTTTTTTAATTAAATCTGCAAACTTCACAAGTAAGTTTATTACAAGCTTTAGTTTTCAATTATATTCAGTTCTTTTTTTTACAGTTTTTTTCCTGAATACGTACAGTAGAATATATTCTACACGAAATATTAGCGGAAATCTTTCGTTTAAATTTGAGTAGCTGTAGAGGTGTCTCATGATGGTACGGAACCCCTTTGACATCTTCTGTAGCTTAGCCAGCATAACCATTACTTAAAAACAACTGTAATTACGGCTCTTGTGAGTTCAGAATCCCTACTTTCTACACCAAAATTACCTCAAACTTTCCGTTATAACATTTAATTTTCCTTTATAACATTTGGCTACTTGTAGGGAAACTTTCCGTTATAACATGTAGCTAGTTGTAGGAACGTATCGAGAGGGTATGTGCTGTTGGCCCTGACACTTCTCTCCAATCCCGACTATTTTGTAACTTATGGCTTACGCTACGGGTTATTTTACAGGCTTGAATACAATGTGTCCTCATACGGAATTTGTTACCTATACTATTATTATTATTATTATTATTATTATTACTGAATATTTGAGACCTCAATATTACGTCACACTGCCTTAGCAAAGCTGGGATAAATGCAATAAACAAGTGACAAATCTTGGGAAAAAGACGAAAATCAATGTGAAGGTTACGATTATATTTACAAGAACCTAACAACTACCAAAAAACACGATTTCAACCACATGGCGACCGTTTCCCGGATTAAATTATAGTAATCTTCCTACAACTGCTTTTACAATACCATTAGTTATACAGATAACATGTTGAGTTTGGATCTGATTAACCTAGTGTCGACAGTCAATTTCTATCAGATCCTCGGCGAACACTATTAATTAAAAATAAAGCAGAGTGATAGATAAAAACAAGAACTGAGTAATGTAGATTTTTCATGTAAGTTAAGTAAATATGTTTTGACCTTTAGAGCAACAGAGAGATTAATGTAGCTCATAAATTTTTTTCTTGTTGATTTTTAATTCTATGTAGATGTGAGTGGATAGCAAACAGCTGATTGAGTATGCACACATTCATACATCTTTTACACTATGCACTTTCATGTGCATTTATGAATAAATGTAAATGTTTTAATACCAATACACAATAACACACTGAGCAAGGCTATGTGATAATGTGTAAAAAGAAAACAGAATCACTGACAGTTTCAACACAATAACTGTGCAAACAAACAGAGAACATATAGAGAATGTTTCGGAAAGCAGGAATTAGGGCGTACAGGAAAAGAGGAAGCTGAATAATTGAACTAGTAAGAAGAAAAAAGAGAAAAGCAATAGCGAACAAAGATCAAGGGGGAGTAATATATAGAGTAGGATGCGAGGAGTGTAACAAAATATTCATAGGAGAAACAAAAAAAAATGCAAAAAAAAGATTAAGCAGCACCAGGATGTTGTAAAACTGAAAATGGACAACAATGCGATATACAAGCATCAGAAAGAATCAAACCACAGGATAGGGTGGGAAGGAGGAGAGGTCATAGAAGTAGAGAACATGACTTTGGTGAGAAAATTGAAGGAAGCCAGAGAGATTATGAAAGCAGAACGCAAGGTGATGAACTGGAATGCAAGATTCTCGATAAATAAGGAGTGAGAGAAGATTCTGCTTAAAGAAGAAGGAATAAAAAGGAAGAAGAAAGAAAGAGGAACAAAATAACAAGGATAATAAGGATAATTAGAGGACAGGACACATCCAGCGGAAAAAAGTAAACCTTTAATTGGACACGTGTGCAGCTAAAAAGTGCAAGTGAAAACCAGACAAGCGTTATTTTTGAAAGAAGGGGCGGAACCTAATTAAAATTGATCTCCGGACAGTATATATAAGTGATGACCAACTCCCAGCAACCAGAAGGAGTGGAAGTCTGATGAAGTCACAGTTATTGTGTAGAAACTGTCACGTGATACTGTTTTTCAAATATTATCACATGGCCTTGCTGAATGTGTTATTGTGCATTAGTACAAAATGAAATCAAAGGCTGATAGAATAGTTATAAAAAATATTTTATATATGGTACTAGTTTATATCTGTGTTAATTTTATATTGAACCACTTCGCAAAATGAAACCTGAGTTGTGAAAAGAAGGATTGGTTGTTAATGGTCGTAATATCAAAATTCTTAGTGTTTCATGTTTTAAGTGCATGTTTCTTATTTTCGTATTAAACTCAGACATTTATAATTTTGTACTTTGAATTAGTTGCCCGTATCTCATATCAATATGGAGGCTAGTGTTTTAGAACAATTTCAAGCAATGTTGACAGAAGAATTAGAGAAAAATTACAAACCATTGCTCAAAAATGGTAATGAATATTGGATGCCTAGGACAAAAAATACATGAATCAGTAGGTGAACTTCAAAAGCTTGTAACAGAAACGATTTGGGAGCGTAGGAAAGAGGGAATTGAATGCCAAAGCAGACAGCTTAGGTATTAATATCAAAGTAGCCAATAACTCCTTAACTGAAGTACTCTCTGAATTAGTTAACGCGGCCAACCATGTTGATTCAGTAACTGCTGAGTTTAAAAAAAGTGTAGCGGAGTGAAAGAAAGGTCTCACTGTGTTCTATGAATACATGCGAACGGCACAGATTGAGTGTAGGCAAACCAACAAAATAAAAGAGTGCAAGGCGGAAAAGAAACTGTCTTGAATTCGAGCTAACCCAAGTTGTGAAAGATATGTGCCAAATAAACCAGAAAGTCGATTACAGTCAGGAAAAGGAAATATGCAGTGTAGAGATAGCAAAAAAGAAGAATCGTTACGCGTACCTTTAAAAAATTGTTTCTAATGAAATTGTTTTGTCGGCAAGGGATACCGATGTTTCACACATGATAAGCGGTAGCGTTCAGGTTGCGCGTATCCGCCCTCTCGAGAAAGCCAGGGAAGGCTTGAGAGTTCAATTGATGATTGTGTGTGATAACGAAGTTACAGTTTTGTCGGTTTTGTGTCGCAGGCAAATGGTTTTGCGCGAATTAACAAATTCAAATTTGCCTTTGTAACAGTGTATGTCTAACGTAAGTTGCATTTTAGTGCTGCAAATCCATTCCGACTTTATCAGCTTTGAGTATTGTAGAAAGAAACGACTTCAAATTCACAATAGGCCCGCCAAGCGAATTCTGTTTTACGTAGTGAAGGTCTAGTACATAATATATCGGTCGGAAATGTTTACCGTAAACAAGCGTAACACTTCCAATAAAGCACACGCAGTCGAAAGTATATTTCCGTTATAGAACCGAAATGTAACACCAAAGTTAAGAAGAAAAATAAGATGGCCAATGATACCCAGTTGAGTTTTCTTAATACATTATTAACGTAAACTCGATTTCGAGGAGCATAATCAGTAGAATTAAAATGAACAGACGTGACAATTTCAGTACATCAGATGCAACATTTATTAATTTTAAGTTGCCGAAATGTTTGAATTTTCAAGCTAGTACTTCACTATTGCGAAATTGTAAAAAGCGAAAATTTAAGTGTAGTGCTACACAAAATGTAGACATGTTGATTGCTCATGATAAGAACAATGTGCGTCGACCTCCACGTACAGCGTATTCTCAGCACGCACAACCACACATTAGACGTGCAGAAGGAAGTAAGTTGAGAATAAAAGGAAAGTGCTTTGGTAAGCGTAATTCGGAACGCACTAAACTCGGTCAAAGACGAACTACATGCAAATTAAAGTCGAGCTGTAGGAGGGTTATTTCGAGTCAAACATGCGGAAGAAGTATACATCGACTCCGAAGAGCACTAAAAAGCTTAAGCGAAAACACGTACGAACATTGTATAGTAAACTACATGGCAAAATATACTAATAGTAAGCGCAAATCTAAAAAGAAATTTATGGCAAGTATCGCAATGCAGCGTAAATCCAAACGTCGCAAAGGAAGGCGTGTCATTAAGTGGAAGTTTAGTAAATACGCTGTAAAAAGGAGAAAAGTTCCGAAATTCAACAAACTAACTGGAAAAGTACACGTAACCGTGCTAAATTACAGCTTACAAGCGTAACCGGCACAGATGGAAAATTTAAATCTTAGCACAAAAAAGCGTGAACTTCACCCCAACTCAGGTTAAACTCCGGAAGAGATGAGAAATCAGAAATACCGAATTTGAACTTATAAACTTTTAGATTATGAAAAAAGGATTACTGTCTATTTATTTGATTATTTCCCCGAATTTCGAAGGTTACTTTTCAGAATCAAAGTGCCATTGACGCACCAGTCCAAGAAACCAACAATATCGCCTTATAATCAGGTACGTTTACTTAGATGTCATATTTTGTGGTTTCCTTACAGCATTTGGAGATGAAAGATGAATGTGGAAAGGAGAGGAAAGACAGCATTGAAAATTTTAAACAGATAATTGATTTAGAACGCGATTTCGGACTTTGAAATTGTAATAATACCGCACCACTTTTGAAAAGTATGGCTATCCCGTTTTGGATGCGGACTTTCAGTATCGAATTATTATTAGGATGTTTAAGTTTTGTATTTTTTTTTCAGGTCTTTCCAGTTTTGGGAACCATACTTCATAATAAAATTTTATTATCAAATTTTGCTTGAGTTTTTAATCATTCTCCTTTATGTTTATATTAACATTAACTCTCCCCATACAATCAAGCATTTAGAGACATGTTAGGCAATTAGATATAATTACGAACATAATTAGAGAAGTACTAGTAATAACTACAATTAATCATAAAGTTAAAATTTGGGTAATTAAAAAAATGTGCTCTTCAGATAGTGAAGTTTTTCATCTGATTGTGATTGTATAATGTGAAAATATGCGAAATTTGTAACGTAAGATCAAGTCGCCGTCAAAATACTGTAAGTTAAACACAATTTAGTATAATATTGAAAGTAATTGACAATAACCTTCAATTTGATAAAGTTGCTCGTTGATTTGTTCGTCGTTCGATATATATATGCAGTCTACTATGGAAAGTCAATGTGCATTCAATGTGACTAATGATAACAGAAGTTAATTGACTTCAGAGAAAGCGATATTATAAGTTAAGAAGAGTTGAAGGTTAAAATATAGTTCATCCCCTAGGAACATCTTTACTTTCGTTATAAAATTAAAGTGATGAAACCAGTCCGACGCCTGATTGGGTCCCAGTTAATGTGCAGATTCGGAATTTACTAAAATTTCAAAATTTTGTTCTAATGTTTAATGTTTGGCATAATTGGAGAAAAGTATAATAGTAATAAAATTGATGTTCGGATTTTAGATTTTGATATAATAATTAGTTTTGATTTGGATTTATAGAAAATAATTAGAGTTTTGATTTGCATTTAGAGAAAGTAAATTAAATGTTATTCTTTTTGATATTTGAAAATAACTCTTCTTTGAAGTATTCTTGTGCCGGGAATCATAAACCGATCTCGAGGAAAAGGAAAAGGGAAGCACGTTTACGATTCCACGTTACCCTTTACTACGATAAACACCGGATACTATGATGTATCGATAGTACGGAGTGCCTACGTCAGTTACGCAGTATACGGTAAAACTAAGGTTTATGTTATGAGAACATATTAAGATTGCTATGTACCAGTAGGCCCTGAACAACAATAATGTTTAATGAACAAGTTAATATTACTGTTATCTTGTGTTTCACTATTGTGACAAATTCTCTCGGATGTGACTTTATTCTCGATAAAGATAAGTGCAATTGCTAGTAAGCCACACATAAGTATTAGCTAGCGCTCTTTAAAAGGTTACATTTGCAAACCTACCAATTTTGTAGGTACGAGCGGGCCTGAAGTAATACTAATGATTAAAAAATTGATGAAATGAAATGTGAGGCTGTAGCATTAAATCTCCTCCCAGGGTGTATTTCTTGTCGTCCTTTTCATTATATTTATTTTCTTAAAATGCCTCCTCAAGGCCTGAAAGTTTACAGCCCAATTGGGGTTAGGAAATTAACCCTGATTTGTCATGACTTGAATACCGAAGGCATGCAACTAGGGTGGTATGTAAGGTCTTGGGGTAGAAGAGATTCATTCGAATCGTCAGGGACTCTGCAAGTTTCAACTGTAAGAGATTGTCCGCACCGTTGGTTTTAGGATCCAATTCATTAATCTGTATTTTTAATGAATGACTTACAACCTGTGTTGTCAAATAATTACGCACAGAATGGCGCTCCGTAGGGCTTAACCGCCGTTTTACTAATTTATTTGTATTAAAATGTTCAAACGGTTATTAGTTACGTTGTACAATGCAAGTTACAATGTATAATATAACGAAACTGACTTAACATTGACGGAAATTCTTTTAAAATTTGGCGGTCCTTACAGTGACTGTTTTTCACGCCACTACAACAACAAAGCCTCCCTGTAATTGGAACTGATGCTGAACCCAACATTAACACCATAATAAAGTTACATGTTCTATCGTAGGGGGTAGTTAAACTTCGTGTATACAGTTCATGGTTTTACCGACGGAGGACTGTGAAACTCTCTTCATATTTTGTGCGAAGTAATGCCCGATGTGCAAAGTAACCCCTTGTCAAGGTAGCTAGTAACCACTGTAAGCGAAATGAAGTATCAAAATTTAGTGTGGCAAATCATAACACGGAACTATGAAAATGTTTGGGAATGAAGGGATCCATATAATTAAGAAGTTACGTCCCTAATGTATTGTGTTACTTTGGAACACAAATATACAAGCAAAGAAAGCATTTCAGCATGTTACCTATAAAATACTTAGGAATGTATTATCTGTCAGGAAAGTAAATGTACACCTGTTTTTCGAGTCTGGCATTCCTGCTCTCCATCCGTGGAGAGTATGAGAATTAAATCAATCAAATGTTTACTTAGGGGCAAAAAGAAAAGTTTAATCTGAATAAGACATTGCAGAGGGACACAAGCTGTGAATACGAATAGTGCATAGTTAAAATAAATAACGGCACCGAAAGAGAAAGCCAGAAACAGCTGTTAAACTTAGGAAAAAGAGTAAAATTTGTTGAAGTGGGAACATAAAAAAAAGAAACACAACAAATACGCCGAAAACTAAGTGCTCACCATGCCATGATGTTAGTGTAGTGGTTAAGGTGCTGGCTTACAAATGCAAAGGTCGCCAGTTCGAATCTTCGATGAGGACATTTTTAAAAATGTTTTGTTTATAATACATGCAGCTCATGAGAGATGGTAAAAGAGGTCGTATTTAGTCTTTCGTAGCAATTATTATTGGTAAGGTTTAGTACTGATAATACTTTTGTCTGTGCGTATTGCTTTTATTCATTTCTTCATTTCAAAAGAGAAAAACATCCGAACAAATGTCACCAAAATTCCTCATATTTTGAATGTAAACGCCATTTGCAATTAGTAAAGAATAAAAATTGAACGTTCCGATGTAGCTGCAAAAAGTAAAAAGAAAAACATGGAAGTAGACCATACTCATGGTTATTAAAAATACAATTTCTACATGCCTTACACCTCCCGACCACGCTTCTACGTTAGCAAGTAAGAGGTTTGTGTTTAGGTTAGGCTGGTCAATACGTTTTGCAAAGGGGCCCGGTTTAGCTCTAACGCACCACAGGTGCGAGAAGGGAGCAAAACACTTTTTCTCTCTCCCTCTGTGTGTCTGTTTATCTATCTATCTGTATATATATAACACTATTTGTGAATGCCATAACCACCCTAATTTTCAGCGGATTGAGATGAAACTTGGCACAAACATTAATTGTTGAAATATCTTCAGTTCGTTAACCAGAATAATCAGACGAAAGTGTTCAAAATGGCGCTCCTTTAAACTCTTAAAACTTCCAAGGGAACCAAATTTCGCCCATAAATGGGTATTCAGAAAGTTTGAATAACTTTCCCTCTTTTACTGAAATATTTGTGTGCAGAGACTTATTGAAATATTGGACCCGATAAATCGCATAAAGAATGTTCACGCCCTTTTCGCTACGGTCAGGCTTTTTTTTTTTTTTTTTTGCAAGAGGGGGTTATTTTCGTATCGGAACAAGATGATTGTTAGTGATGATATGAAATTACACATTGAAATTGAAGCGTGTTATTTGAAAGAATAATATAATAAATGTGCTTTCCTCTAACACAGAGAACTGTAAATCATGTAATTCGAGTTCGGGAGCCTGAATGGCGAGGAGTGTTATTTGATTTGCTTTTTAGTAACACATTGCATTGCAAATAAAGGTAGGCAACATTAGTGGTAAGTAAAGCAATAATAATAATAATAATAATAATAATAATAATAATAATAATAATAATAATAATAATAATAATAATAGGTGTTGTTTGTGGCAAGGCAATATCTTCCAATTGTAACGCCATATCTCCCTTACAAACAAAATATTAGCAATTTATATCGAGAGAACGAGAAACTGTTGAGTGATGGGAGCAACGTTGGACAGTATGCACTCATAGTACTCAGAAAAGTAAGCGATTTCAATGAAAAATGAACGAAGAGTCATTGCCGTGGGTAGTCATGGAGCCAAGCAGAGCCCTCTTTAGGCAAAATGTCGATAACTTATATCGAGAGAACAGGAGGTGATAGTGAGATGGGACCAACGTTGGACACCGTGGACCCATAAGGCGAATCGAAAAAATTATGGGGGGGACGGGCACCAGCCAGCCTTACTTATTTCCACATAATAATATAAAATTATATTGTCGAAATACACACACGAGTTAGCTAGTAATATTTCATATTATTATTATTATTATTATTATTATTATTATTATTATTATTATTATTATTATTATTGTTACCGACAGCGTCTTTTCATTACGTGTGCATGTTTGACATGAAGCCAAAGAGAAGATCCATCATTCGTAGAAAGAATAAGAATAGCCAGTTACTTTAATTGTGAACGACGGCGAAAAATACGAAAAGAGTGACCTTAGCGAAAAGAAATAATACTTTCTCTCAATTGGATAAAAGATCAAGCCGAGATAGACTCGAACTCGCATGGACGGTGCGAACAGCCTGTTCATTGTCCACTTTTTTTTTTAAACTGACTCACCGAACGTGGTTCAGTAACTTACTTATTGCTAATTTCACTTGCTTCACTCGTTTAACTTGCTTTTTCTAATAACTTATAACGACATGAACACTAACACAGAAACATCGAGGACAGTTAAAAATCATAGATGCTCTCCCACCGGGAATCGAACCCGGGACACCATACACCAAAGGCGCACGTGCTAGCCACTAGACCAGCGGGCAGGGCACTGCTCACTCTCTGTGTCGTTAGGGATTACGACCACTGTATTGCAAGCTATCACTTCTGTGGGTTGTATACTATGATCACATGTTTCTTCTTTGCTGGAAGAGTTAAACCTACATTCTATGTAATACATGAGGTATTTAGACCTACATCATCTTCATATAATGTAATAAAAGGGCCATGCTGGGAATAAGAAAAAGAACATTCCTTGGAGAAAACGGAAACTATTGGCATTAGAAATATTTATCTACCAGGCATGCGCAGTAGTATATTTCAGAATAGTTACTGTTTAGTTCAGTAAACGAAGAAAGGGGTATAAAAAAGCAAATATGTCGAGTCAACGAGATCGACCAGAGTTGACAGAGGCGAAAGCAGATGTGTAGTAATACAACAACTTCGTTAAATTGATAATTGGTTCTTTATTCTGTAATAGATCGTATCACAACTTTACGGGAGAGCAGAGAAAGACTTACTAACGCTGTCATATAGTAAGCTTTAGTATCACGATCATACAGACACAAATGGATGTAACTTTGAGTACTACAACTTGGATTTAACGAAAGCCGTTTAGATTTTCAGTGGTTTGCATGGTTGTATAAGACACAAAAAGTTAAGACACAATACAATTCTTCATTCCTCAGCTTCCAGTAACTAGATACATGCAATTTCTGGATAGATACTGAAACTGCTGTCGGATTTTAATACATGACGCATTGCAGGATACAAAATGCTTTGCATTACTTGTTTGTTTGTAGACAGCTACTAGCTTAGTTTTCTGAAAGGTTGTGTATAAACTAGAGATAGCCAATTCCGGAATTATTACTTTCCGGACTCCCAAAGGTAAAACCGGACAAATTCCGGAATTCGGAAAATTCCGATTTTGGAATAATTCCGGAATTCGGAAAAATCCGGAATTTAGAAATTTCTGGTTTCGTTAACATTCCGGAAATCGGAAAAATCCGGATTTTTTCGAAATCCGGAGTTTTTCTCAATTCCGGAATTTTCTAAATTCCGGATTCTTCCCGAGTTCCGGAATTTTTCTGAATTATGGAGTTTAACTGAATTCCATAATTTTCCGAAATCCGGAAAATGAAAGTTCCGCTTCCAAAAAATGAATTTATTTTGGTTAATATGAATCGTGGTGGAAATGTCTTTGACCAGGTAATGGCGACTCCTTTGAAAGAAATAGAGTATGAGAATTCAATCTGTCATATTTGTAGTTTCGTGTGGAGAAAATATAAACTTGTGAACCAACGGTTTAAGGAAAACTCAAGTTATTAATGTAAACTTTTCGGACATCATAAAAGAAATACGAAAGACATTTTGAATCGAAAAAATATAACATACAAGTTTGCAAGCGGAGACAAAGAAACCTAACGTAACCAGACTAAAGACGAATCGTTTACCGCGTAGCGATCAAGGTCAAGCTGTTTTCCAGGGCGAGTTTCGCGTTGAGTCGAGTTTGATAATGGCTCGCTCGCTCGTTCAGCTCGTTTTAACTCTTTTTTTAAATAATGGCCTGATTAGACTGGAAAGCGAAAGACATGAGAAATGTAAGCACTAATGTGGAATAATTTTTAGTGCTGTTCACGACAGGGGTGCGTCTCGTCTCGTAATTTTAGTGCATCTCGTGGGGCAATTTTTGTGTATCTCGTCTCGTCTAAATAACGAGAAAACAAGGGTTTTTTTATTATTACGAGACAGCCTCAAATGTCGTAATCACCAATATAAGTATATACTGTTGTTCTTAAAATCAAGGCTGAGACCTGCACTGTCGAATTTTTGAGCCCAAGCAGAAGACCAACTCGGGTAGCTATATCAACCGGCTCGGCTCGTATAAACTGAGCGAACAGCTCGAGTCGGCTCGGTTGGGATGAGCCGATGACCCGAGCCGGCTCAGTTGGAACGAGCCATCGACTCAGCTCAATTGAGCCGATGGCTCGAGCTTTCTCGGTTGGGATAGGTCCCCTACTCGGCTCATGTGAACCGGTTCAAGCCAGCTAAGTTGAAATTAGTCCATCGGCACGTTTCGATTCAGCTCAACTAAGCCGATGGCTCAAATCGGCTCGGTTGGGTGAGCTGTTACTCGGCTCACTTCTTGGTTCGGTTTGATAGTGAATGAGCTGTAAGCCGAGCCGCTCGAGCCGTTGAGAAGCCTAAACCCGGTCCCAGCTGTTTTGAACATGTTTGGCTGAAGCCTATAACTTTTAACAATTTTTGGCTCGAGCCCGAAAACTTGCCCCTTCGGAACTCAAACCCAGAACGTGACCGATGTCCTTCCCTCCTGAAGACTTCTCGACGACCGAGATCGACAGTCAATTAGCTTTTACTATTCAGATACAAACCGTATATCTTTTAAAGATTATACACGGTGTTGATATAATAATAATAATAATAATAATAATAATAATAATAATAATAATAATAATAATAATAAAAGTTTTAAACTTGCCGTTGAAATTTGGCAAAACTTACTTAAAAGTAGATATTTCGGGGAAAGGGTTCCGTACCTTCAAGACAGAGGCGTAGGGAAGGGGGGCCAGAGGGGCCGCTCCCCCACAGAGGTCCGATAATGTACTTTGGTACTTTGATGTTTGTAATTTTTTATATATTTTTTGTTTATATATTTTTTGTTTGTAATTTTTCTATATGTGCCTATAACAGCACTTGCCCCCCCCCAAACACACATCCTGGCTACGCTACTGCTTCAAGACACACCTCTGCAACTACCAACATTTTAAACCAACGTTCCATTGAAGTTTCATGTAGAAAGTATTCTACTGTATGTTTTAAGGAAAATAACTATAATAAATATAACTGAATATCACGCAACAGTAAGGCATATAATAAACTAATTTTTAGGATATGCAGAGGTAAATATAAAAGATTTGCTACAAAATACCTACACAGAGCATAATTCAATGAGCTCTGAAATATAATGTAACGAAATAGCCTATGAGATTCAGTCTACAGAGCAATTGTTACTTAAAGAATGGACATACACTATTTCGAGAATCGAGACAAGAAGGGAAATGTTTACGATACTTTTCGTCTCGTCTCGATTCTCATCTCCAAAGAGAGACGAAAATTTTGAGTTAGCCTTGACCCGTCTCGAATGTAAAATGTTAATTCTCATGTTATTCTATTTGTTTTAGAAACGAGATGAGAAAGTCCTCTTCTCGTGAGCAACATTAAACCAAACCGAAATATTCTTTCCAAATGTCACGCTTCTGCTTGTAATGGTATGACCTGAGCGATAATTAGCTCCTAGCTTTTAATCTTCTACGAGATAATAATAATTATTATTAGTTTATTATTATTATTATTATTATTATTATTATTATTATTATTATTATTATTCCTGAAGATTTGATAGTTCAAATATTGAAACATCCGAGTATTCAAATATCTGAATATAATAAAACGTATGTTATCGCTGATCAATCGCAATCAAAAATCCTAAAGTAAAAAGTAAAAAGTAAAAAGTAAAAAGTAAAAAAAAAAATCACAATGTGCATTCGCACAAGCACCTTGACCACTCAACCGCGATCGCTATGCGGTAAAAGATTCGTTTTTAGTCTGCTTACATAAGGTTTCTTTGTCTCCGCTTGCAAACTTGTATGTTATATTTCTTCGATTCAGAATGTCTTTCGTATTTCCTTTATGAAGTCGGCAAAGTTTACATTAATAACTTGAGTTGTTCTTAAACCGCTGGTTCACAAGTTTATATTTTCTCCACACGAAACTACAAATATGACAGATTGAAATCTCATACAACCCATTTCTTTCAAAGCAGTCGCCATTACCTGGTCAAAGACGTATTTCCGCCACGATTCATATTAACCAAAATAAATTCATTTTTTGGAAGCGGAACTTTCACTTTCCGGATTTCGGAAAATTATAAAATTCAGTTAAACTCCGGAATTCAGAATAATTTCGGAACTCAGAAAGAACCCGGAATTAGAAAATTCCGGAATTGAGAAAAACTCCGGATTTCGAAAAAAATCGGATTTTTCCGAATTCCGGAATGTTAAACAAATCAGAAATTTTTAAATTCTGGATTTTTCCGAATTCCGGAATTATTCCAAAATCGGAATTTTCCGAATTCCGGAATTTGTCCGGTTTTACTTTCGGGAGTCCGAAAAGTAATAATTCCGGATAGTGATAGCTTGCAATACAGTGGTCGTAATCCCTAACGACACAGAGAGTGAGCAGTGCCCTGCCCGCTGGTCTAGTGGCTAGCACGTGCGCCTTTGGTGTATGGTGTCCCGGGTTCGATTCCCGGCGGGAGAGCATCTATGATTTTTAACTGTCCTCGATGTTTCTGTGTTCGTGTCCCTGTCGTTATAAGTTATTAGAAAAAGCAAGTTAAACGAGTGAAGCAAGTAAAATTAGCAATAAGTAAGTTACTGAAACACGTTCGGTGAGTCAGTAAAAAAAGGTGGACAATGAACTGACTGTTCGCGCCGTCCATGCGAGTTCGAATCTATCTCGGCTTGATATTTTATCCATTTGAGAGAAAGTATTATTTCTTTTCGCTAAGGTTGTCACACTCTTCGTATTTTTCGCCATCGTTCACAATTAAAGTAACTGGCTATTCTTATTCTTTCTACGAATGATGGATCTTCTCTTTGGCTTCATGTCAAACATGCACACGTAATGAAAAGACGCTGTCGATAATAATAATAATAACAATCATAATAATAATATGAAATATTACTAGCTAAGTCGTGCGTGTATTTCGACAATATAATTTTATATTATTATGTGGAAATAAGTAAGGCTGGCTGGTGCCCGCCCCTCCCCTAATTTTTTCGATACGCCTTATGGGTCCACGGTGTCCAACGTTGGTCCCATCTCACTATCACCTCCTGTTCTCTCGATATAAGTTATCGACATTTTGCCTAAAGAGGGCTCTGCTTGGCTCCATGACTACCCACGGCAATGACTCTTCGTTCATTTTTCATTGAAATCGCTTACTTTTCTGAGTACTATGAGTGCATACTGTCCAACGTTGCTCCCATCACTCAACAGTTTCTCGTTCTCTCGATATAAATTGCTAATATTTTGTTTGTAAGGGAGATATGACGTTACAATTGGAAGATATTGCCTTGCAACAAACAACACCTATTATTATTATTATTATTATTATTATTGCTTTACTTACCACTAATGTTGCCTACCTTTATTTGCAATGCAATGTGTTACTAAAAAGCAAATCAAATAACACTCCTCGCCATTCAGGCTCCCGAACTCGAATTACATGATTTACAGTTCTCTGTGTTAAAGAAAAGCACATTTATTATATTATTCTTTCAAATAACACGCTTCACTTTCAATGTGTAATTTCATATCATCACTAACAATCATCTTGTTCCGATACGAAAATAACCCCCTCTTGCAAAAAAAAAAAAAAAAAGCCTGACCGTAGCGAAAAGGGTGTGAACATTCTTTATGCGATTTATCGGGTCCAATATTTAAATAAGTCTCTGCACACAAATATTTCAGTAAAAGAGGGAAAGTTATTCAAACTTTCTGAATACCCATTTATGGGCGAAATTTGGTTCCCTTGGAAGTTTTAAGAGTTTAAAGGAGCGCCATTTTGAACACTTTCGTCTGATTATTCTGGTTAACGAACTGAAGATATTTCAACAATTAATGTTTGTGCCAAGTTTCATCTCAATCCGCTGAAAATTAGGGTGGTTATGGCATTCACAAATAGTGTTATATATATACAGATAGATAGATAAACAGACACACAGAGGGTGAGAGAAAAAGTGTTTTGCTCCCTTCTCGCACCTGTGGTGCGTCAGAGCTAAACCGGGCCCCTTTGCAAAACGTATTGACCAGCCTAACCTAAACACAAACCTCTTACTTGCTAACGTAGAAGCGTGGTCGGGAGGTGTAAGGCATGTAGAAATTGTATTTTTAATAACCATGAGTATGGTCTACTTCCATGTTTTTCTTTTTACTTTTTGCAGCTACATCGGAACGTTCAATTTTTATTCTTTACTAATTGCAAATGGCGTTTACATACAAAGATGAGGAATTTTGGTGGCATTTTTTCGGATATTTTTGTCTTTTGAAATGAAGAAATGAATAAAAGCAATACGCAAAGACAAAAAGTATTATCAGTACTAAACCTTACCAATAATAATTGCTACGAAAGACTAAATACGACCTCTTTTACCATCTCTCATGAGCTGCATGTATTATAAACAAAACATTTTTAAAAATGTCCTCATCGAAGATTCGAACTGGCGACCTTTGCATTTGTAAGCCAGCACCTTAACCACTACACCAAGATCATAGCATTGTGAACGTTCAGTTTTCGGCGTATTTTTTGTATTTATGTTTTATGTTCCCACTTCGACAATTTTTACTCTTTTTTTCTAAGTTTAACAGCTGTTTCTGGCTTTCTCTTTCGGTGTCGTTATTTATTTTAACTATGCACTATTCGTATTCACAGCTTGTGTCCCTCTGCAATGTCTTATTCAGAGTAAACTTTTCTTTTTGCCCCTCAGCAAACATTTGATTGATTTAATTCTCATACTCTCCACGGATGGAGAGCAGGAATGACAGACTCGAAAAACAGGTGTACATTTACTTTCCTGACAGATAATACAAGAACACATTCAAAACGTAAGACATGTAAGTCATCCTAAATACAGAATTTTGCGCTATCCATGTTTACCCACATTCTGCGTAATGCCCTAATCTGCATAGCAATCTTATTTTTACCGGTCATCTAGCACATGCTGATTAGCGTTGTTTTTACAATAATTCATATATTATGTACGTCTATCAAGCCCCTGAAGTGATCCCATATTGAAAAACGCAGGTCCATACCCTAAAAAAGATTCCTGGGAATGTAAAAAGTCGACTTCCTTGAAAAAATGAGCGCAGTTATGAAATGGACTGTTGTATGGACCTCTACAAATAACGAACATCCATTGTTGGTTAAAATATTCTTTATCTTGTATTTTACTTATGTCTTTCGAAGCCAGCCGGAAAAATCAAGCTAGACCCATTTGAGCTAAATCAAAATAAAATCACAAACGTCCATAGTTTATGTTCGAATATAATACATTACAGGTTTACATTTGTAAAATTTTAGGATTATTACCATTCTCATTATTTGGTATTTTACATAAGTCTCTTTATAAATAAAACAATATCGTCGAGCACCCATATTTTAAATATGTGAACAATTAGTGAGAAATGTGGAACCAATAATAAAGAAATGATTAATTTATGGGCCATTCCATCGTCACGGGCAGGACATTTACACGACATTTTTGATGCTTTAAAGTTGTATATTTCTAAAAGTACAACATAAATTCTGCTAATTGTATGATATATGAGCAGTACAGACTTAGGAGTATATGTAGCTGATGTTTTCAGTATTTTTTTCTGTTTAGAGTAAAAAATATTAATTCCTAAATGTCTGTCACGGGTGGGGACAAAAAAGAGAAGTGACTTTCGACACACCAAGTGAATGTTACAAAACTCTGTGAATTCTTAGCTCAAAATGTTTTTATTTAAACGTAAATGTATAAATGATGAAATTTTTAAACAAACTTCACATAATAGAAATTTGCCAAATATTTATTTAATGAATAAACTAAACTTTACTGTGTCACGGGCAGGACACATGGTTGTCACGGGCAGGACACCGTGTGAATCAACACACAACATCTCAATAAGAATGATTTCAAAAATTAAATAAAATGGAAAATAAGTTAATTTCTGCTGTTCTGTTATAGCATTTTACATAAATAATTATATTTACTTCAGTTGAGGCTCGCTTTTACCACATAAAAATAATAATATGCCGTACACTTATTTCTCACCACCTACACTTTAGGAAATGGTTTTATTTGCCCATTTACACCCACCTTGTAGGGAAATTCGTACAAAACACTGTGTAACAGTATATAAAATAGGTGCTTGTATCCAGTGCCCGTGCCGTGGAAAATCAGCGCCCGGGGCGAGAGTATACAACGCGTCGCGACGGCGCCCCCGTAAATATGAGTGAGATCGACAGACCAGCCTCAAAGCGTTACTATGG
This sequence comes from Thermobia domestica, assembly GCF_964235325.1. Lineage (NCBI taxonomy): Eukaryota > Metazoa > Arthropoda > Insecta > Zygentoma > Lepismatidae > Thermobia > Thermobia domestica. The sequence continues at coordinate 157,895,382 of NC_137471.1, forward strand.
TTAGCGCGATGCGTAAGAAAATTTTCAAAAATAAACTCTGCTTTTCGTTGATTTTGAGCACTTTTTAATACTTGTTTTCCTTCCATTTTATATATATATATATATATATATATATAATATTATTTTTTCCTCCTGATTTTTGCGCCCCCTTACTTTGACGCCCGGGGCCGTAACCACGCTCGCCTTCCCCCCCGGGGCACAGCACTGCTGGTATCAAAGGTATTATTTGATCGAAATGCACGTAAGACACATCTTCAACAGTCTTGAAAATTTTACCGCAATCGCTTACGGTCTTCATACGAATTTCCTTGACTTCTTCGTCCTCTTCTACTGGGCTTTGTGCGATAGTTGCATGTCTATGTTTTCTTTTTCTGTCCACTAGAGAAAAATTCCATCAACAAAAATGTTTATTGTTATATATCTTCAACAGCTGGTCTAACACAAGCCTTGTTAACATGCACAAGCCTTGTAAGTCGTCCCTCAGGATACCTTCATGGCTTTTGGAGTCACCGTTTTCAGAATCTGAATAAAAGTCTGTTAGAAATTGAAAGATTTTATACGGATGAAACTCTAATTTAAAAGTTCGACGAACTGCCAAATTTTCACTTTCAAATTGCAGGAATAACTGTTTTGATTGGAGACATTCAATTGACAAGAGCATTTTCCCGTCTTTTATTCAAAATGTCTTTTTTTTTTTTTTTTTTTTTTCAATTTCTGCTGATGATAGTAGTAAAACAGATATATTTTGAAACGGAAAGTTTAAAGCTGCTACGAAATTAGCAGCACATTCTACAATTACTTTGTTTTGTTTCACAAAGTTCCATACTGACCGTTTTGTACGTACTTCAATCCCATCTACTGCTCCCTTCAAACGAACAGAAAGGTGACACTAATGATAATATTTATATGACATTTATTTTAAGTTAAAACATCATACTGACAGTAATACATAATCCTCTATTTAAGTAAATAATGTTCATGCTTAGAAAACTTTATTTTAGTACACATGGAATAATTTTCTATCGTGAATAACCAATGTACACAAACTATCCCACGAGTGGCATGCCCACTGTCACGGGCAGGACAAGTTTTCAAATTGAAATAAATCGAAATATATTGTTAGCATTAGTCCAAAATTTGGTAAATGTGAAGTACACGTGAAAATTGTTACTTCTACTAAGTACGAACCACATTCACAAATTTAGTAATTCAGTACAATAACTTTTGGTAGTTTTCTGTCACGGGCAGGACACTCAAGTTGACGTTTATATCTTTAATGATATTATAACCAATTTTTATCCTGTAAACACTATTTCAACTGCAGCTTGTAGCAAAAAGAAGCATCTTGAATAGCTCGAAGTTACTTCAGCCAAACATGCACAATATACCGTAAAATGTGGCCGATAACAAGAATAAAAATTTTCCTCCCAGCTGACATGTTACAAATTCACAACTCAGACTTAAAATTTTACGTGAATTCTAAGTATAAATAAGTTTTTCTTTGTGAAAAAGTAAATTTCGTTCTATTTACTTCATATATACGTAAAAATGCATTGATTTTAACAGTTTTCGAAAATTTGGGTTCAGGCTCACTTTCGCGTGGAATGGCCCTTATCAAGATATGAACTACATAAGAATTGTATGGATCGTATCAATCTTGTTATTATTTTTATTTGGTATACAGCTTGTCTATGTGTGCCATGTCATTTCCAAATTGTAGGCTACTAACTTACGTTCATGATGTCTCCCATACCTAAATATTTCTCGAGAAGTATTGCTTTTAACCAACAAAATTTCCGAAACCATGTAACCGTATTATCAATCTGAGCCAATTAGTTAATGAAAAATTGAACATTACCTTGCTGGCCGAACTGAATTTAAACTTTTCGTTGTTAATTGTTGGGAGTCATTAGAATACGACGCGCAAGTCTCCTGAACCACAATTTTTCCTAGCGTTTCTATATTACTTTCAAATGCAGGATCTTCTTCTAGTGCTAATTCTGGTTTTACCCTATCAACGTTTAGTTTCACATCCAAAGAGCACATAGCTTTATCCTTGTCCACTGATACATCTCCTTCCGTTGTAGATAATATTAACTCTTTGTTGTCATTCATTAGTTCGTATGTCCACCCTCTCCCTTCGAGCGGATCATCACTAGGTAAGTCATAAGCAATTTCTTCTTTGCACATCAATTCCGACTTAACAGACGCCTTACCAGCAATTGTGCAATGAAATATTATAAGAATTTCACACTGTTCTTATACTCCCCCTATATTTTACGCTGCCAGTATTAAAGAAATGATTTACAAGTACATTCACAAAAGCAACTTTATATTTCCAATCTTCTTCTTCTTCCTCTTATACTACTTCATCAACCACTACTCCTCTCTCGGCAATTGATTGTTAGTTTGTAGTAAGCATTACAAAATTTTTTGCATAGTATCATTATCACTGTATTGAACAAGAATATCGGCAATTTAGAAAGGTAATTAAACGTGTAAAATGTAAAGATTAGAATAGTTGAAAAATGATTAAAAAAAAAGTCACAAGATGTGTACAAAGTCATAAAACAGATAGAAAGTATTAAGTATGATAAAGCGAAAATACGTGAAAAAAGAAGTGTCGCAATCGGGAAAAAGTCAAGTTCAGTTCAGGTTCAGGTTCAGGTTCAGTTTCAAGGTATTTTCCTTCCTTCTCTTCGGAAGTTTGATTCCTGAAAAAAAGAAAAAAGGAGAAAGTAAGTACTGCCTTTTTTTCATTTAAAGTTTTCCATTTTCTTTTTCCACCAAAATTCAAGAATTTCTTTGTTTTTTTCTATTTCTTTCTCACTTAGTTCCCTTCCATTTACATTAAAGCCTAGCCTCCAAGCTAATTTAACCAAATTTCCTTCCTTTTTCATTTCATCGATCCATTTCCATTTTCCCTGATTTTTAGGGTTTCTTCACATTTTAACAATAAGTGTTCTAATGTTTCATCTTCTTTAAAACATAATTGACATTTTTCGTTCACTTCTTTAAATTTTTTCAATCTTACTCCTGTTTCAAGGCTCCCTGACCTCGCTTTGAATAGTAAAATGCTTCGCAAATCATTGTTCATATAATTTATTTTCTCATAACGCCTTTTATATGTGTATATTCCTTTCAAACTGCTCTTCTTGACATCTTCTTCATACCACTTTTCCTGCGCTTTCTCTTTAATTGTTTCTTCTGTGATATTTTGGAGAGAAGTATGGTACAATAGGAAAAGATCAGAATAAGGAGAGAATTTCGAACAGATAAAGAGGGCTGAAGGCCAAGTTCAACAGAACAAGAGGTAGAGAAAATTGAGGAGTGTAAAATGACTGGGAAAAAGTGTAGAAAAAGGAGGGAATGTATGAACGTGTAAAGGAAAGAAAAAGTGTGTAAGTTCAGTAAATATGTATAGAAAACCCCACACAACTCTCGTCATCACAGGACACACAAAGCACGATGCATTCGCCATAACGGCCACTCTACTCGATATTTCATGGATACTCTCCCGGCAATTATAGACGGTACTTGCAATCAAATATACGATCAGGTTTTAATATGATACAGAAAAATTGCTTATTGAAAAAATTAGTTCTTCTTCTTCTTCTTCACAAATATAAAGCCCGACGACCTGCCAAAGGCCATTGGAAATTTATAATGTGTTTAAAGACACTGTTGTATACATGTTGAAGGCATGAGCTACCACTGACTTTATATATTATTACTATTATTATTATTATTATTATTATTATTATTATTATTATTATTATTATTATTATTATTATTATTATTATTATTATTAATAATAATAATAATAATAATAATAATGATATGCATAACAATGAACGAAAAGTGTTGGTGTGTTTTCTTTGTACTTTTGTTTTGATATCATTATTGTTTTCCACCGTAAATTGAATTGCACTCGTTATTTTTTTTGTTTATTCTATTTGTAAAATGTTAACTTTTACCAATGTCAACTCATTCAAGAATAGTGATAGGCAGTATTTACGGTGGAAAGGAAAATAAAAAACGGGAATAATCCCGGGTTGTTCTCTTGCATATCAATTTCCGGGAAGGAATTTATTTCCATTTCTTTATTTTATTTTCTAAATTATAAGAAAAGTATGACAAATTACTTTATTTTCATTTATTATGATATACTTCTAGGTTTTAAACAATTTGGAGGTTACAAAAATTAAAATTCGTTGACTGTATTTTATATAACTAGTCATATGATTTTTTCTAACAAGGGACATATTTCGGTTAGAACGCGATGATCGGTATAAAACTTGGTATACATATACAGGACTAAGTACTGAACACTGTATGATAAGTCATTCCCGTGTAAAACTCGTTTTCCGCCGACAACGCCAAATATCCTTCGAAATACTAGCAGTTAAATTCTTCGTTATAAATGCTGAGTGACGATCAGTCTGGCGGGCCAGTGTGTCGTAGTAAGCTCGAATTAGTGTTAGGTCACTGTGGAAAAAATGGGGCGGGCTGCTGGCATTAACCTCCTTCATGTAAGTGAATTGTTAAAAGACAAACTAAGGCGCAGATTTAAAAATCAAATATCAGTTGGAGCAGAAGATGAGTGATTTGCAACACTTTGATGCAATTTAATTATCAATGAGTACGAAAATGAATTAGCAATGATCATACTCGTCAGAGATGATAAAGAAAACTGGGCCATATGCAGAGTCCTTCTGGTTTGTGATTAGTACCATACTAAAGCGTTCGACTTATATATGCTTCCTTCAGATGTCGGGCGTTTAGCATGACGCTAATCATTTGTCAAAACGACTTTGCATAAGGCGGATTACATTTCTAAATGTTATAAACAAATTAGGTTGGGTAACTGCCAGAACACAGATACCCCACCATTTTGTCAACATTTGCCCTTAAATATGTATGTTCACAATATTTGCATGTCTTTCATTTTTTTTTTAATTTTGCATGTAACATTGCCACACACGACTTTTCTTCCTGCCTATTTCTCGAAATTCCATGCGTGAATTCACATGTAAGTTCGAGTACCTCTTCAGAAATTCAAGTCGGAGAGAAAAGGCAGACTGACGTCTATTAAAAACGGCAAAATTTGATCAAAATATCTTAGAACTGTTATATATATATATATATATATATATATATATATAGCATAGATGTTCATTTTACTTCGACCTCAGTCACCCTCGCCCTCGCAGTAGCAGTTGGCCCTCGCCCTCGTTCACCCTCGCCCTCGCGAATGGAATTGTCCATCGCCCTCGCGCACCCTCACCCTCGCTGTCGAAGCTTGTCCTCGCCCTCGCGCACCGTCGCCCTCGCGACCAAAACTCGTCCTCGCCCTCGCGCACCCTCACCCTCGCCATCGAAGCTTGTCCTCGCCCTCGCGCACCCTCACCCTCGCCATCGAAGCTTGTCCTCGTCCTCGCGCACCCTCGCTCTCGCCGTCGAAGCTTGTCCTCGCCATCGCGCACCCTTGCCTTCGCTGCCGAAACTTGTCCTCGCCCTCGCCGTCGAAGCTTTTCCTCGCCCTCTTGCACACTCACCCGCGCCATCGAAGCTTTTCCTCCCCCTCGCGCACCCTCACCCTCGCCATCGAAGCTTGTCCTCGCCCTCACGCACCCTCGTCCTCGCGATAGGAGTTGTCCATTATCCTCGCTCGCCCTCGCCTTCGTGCTCAAAACTTTTCCTCGCCCTCGCGCACCCTCGCCCTCATATCATTGAGGGCAAGGGTAATTGAGGGTGAGGAGGCCTCGAGAGGGCCTCCTTCGTGAGGATCAGAGCATCAATTATTCAACCTATTTATTGAATCATTTCTTTATCGTCAGTGGCAGATCCAGAGGGTGCGATCGGGGCGATCGCTCCCCCCCAGAAGAGGAAACTTCTTTATTTTATATATACAAATAAAACGCATCCCAGTGTTTGGAGCTCTTAAAAGTAGCTCTAAGCAGAGTTGGCGTGGGTCAATGAAAACTTGACCCACGACCCACTGACCCACCACCCACAGTGACCCACGACCCACTGACCCACCACCATGACCCACTCTGACCCACGACCCACCATGACCCACCACCCACCATGGGGGAAAATTAGTGTGTGCCTAAAATATACTTGTACTAAGAGAGTATTCTTGCAAGTGTTAATTTCTGAACTCATTCCACAAGAAACTTCCATTCGCAGGAAAATACCCCTGTACAATATGGAAAAGGTTATGGTTTCTCAGTTCACAGTATTTTTCTCACAAAAGACTTGGCTCATAATTGTAATTTGTCTAATCACTAAAACACCTCGTTAAATTTAAATTAGAAATATGCATAATTTCAATTATTATGAATATTTATTCAAAAGTAGTTTACCTAAAGCAAAGAAGAGAGTTACTAAAAAGTAGGTACAAAGTTGAACAACACAAATAAGCCATTAGTAATACATGTGTACATTTTCCGTAACTCGTAACTTTCCACCTTAAAACAAATCTGAAATCGGATTTACTTCCTGTTGGTAACTTTTTTGGCGGTAAATCATCCGCAGTGGAATGATGTCCATTCCTCAGCCAAGAAATAACTACCTTGTCTACTTTGAGCTTGTCTAGCGGTGAGCCATTAACATTGATGAGCAACAAGTTAGACAATGTTTGAGCACTTAATCCATTTCTAATATCAGTCATCAGTAAATCCATAAGGAGAAATCCCCGTTCGCACTCTGTCGTGGAAATTGATAATACTTCTACCCGATTTCTGCAACTTCTCATCGACCATCTACTTGTTACACTTAAGTCTGATAACGATTTTTCTCGGTCAGTTTTGAAATACTCAGCAAGAAGTATCATCGCTCTATCACCATACAACATCTTTTCCATATCGACCATGTCAGTTGGCAATGTCGACCCATGTAGAACAGAAACTTCATCTACCATACCTTTGATAGGGAATCTTTTGAATAAATTATCAATTAAAGCCTGATAAACTGATGATTTTTTATTTGTTTATAAATTTAATTTTTGTAATTACACATGAAGGTGTGATACCATTACCAAGTTCCCTCCCCCGTCTAGAAAGCGAAAGGGAACGAGGTTTCTGGAAAGTATTCAGTGGTGAATGGGAATTTCAATTACCACACCTTCTTCAACTTCAATTACCACACTGGTGTTAGCCATGTGCCAAATTACGATGAATTTCAATTAAATTATCATAGTATAATTATTTCCTTGTTGAATTATCAATACTTTTCAGTGGAAAAAAGGATGAAATTTCAAAGTTCTAAATCAAAGTAAGTAGACCAACGTAAAAGGAAAAAAAGTGTAAAATTTTCCATACAATTATGCATACAATCCAAAGTTCAAATTTCCGTGTAATTAAGCTTACAGCACAAATTTTATGCCTATTTTTCTCACAACTTTATGGGTTGATTGCCCTGTGCTGTGAGCCCTCCATTAATAAACATAAGCTTCAGCAATTATTATAGCAGAAAACAATGGATATATGAAGCCAAGCACTGTATTTTTTGTTTCTGATTTTTTTTTTTTTTTTTTTGAAATAACATCGATCGTTTCCGATCATTTTTACAAACCAATTCACTACCAATTTTCCATATATAGAAAGTGCCCCCCCCCCACATAACGGTGAATTTAAAAGAAATGCTAGAACACATTCTGTTTATTTTCAATAAAGAGTTAATACACTGAATTTCAGCTCCGTAAGTTTAACGGCTTGCGAGATACTAATTTTTTTTCGCAAAAATTCGGATCCTCATACCTCCTTAGGATATTATGTATTATAATGAAAGCAATATAACATCCCAATTTGGATTAAGGCCTAACTATATACCAAAAGTAATTTCATTTGACTTTGCAATTTGACCGTGATGATCAGGCACACATAGTTACATTCAATTTTTTATATAATAATTTATATATTACAGTGATTCAAAAATGTATTTTTCCCAGTAGTTAGCTCTAAAAGCCCACAGGTCTCGAAAGCCAAGTTGTAGTGTAAGTCCTATTGCTATTATTACTATTTAAAATATCAATATCCAAAAGTGCCCGAAGTTCTTTTTTCACTTGGTTAGATATACTCACCTCAGGTAAGTAGACAGAAACAAGTGGAAAAGAAAGGGAAATGAAGGTCTTGAAAGGAAAACGGAGAAAAATTTACCAGTCTTCAGAAGATACTCTCTACAATGCAGTGAGCAGAGAAGGTCGGTAGATCATACTGAGTCGGTGGGTCGCAGTGGGTCATGGTGGGTGGTGGGTCGCAGCGGGTCACGGTGGGTGGTGGGTCACAGTGGGTCATGGTGGGTGGTGGGTCACAGTGGGTCATGGGTCGCAGCGGGTCACGGTGGGTGGTGGGTCACATGCTGTTGACCCACGACCCACTGATCCACTCAGAAAACTTGACCCACTTAACCCACCGACCCACTGACCCACTCCTTCTCTGGCTCTAAGTAGCAGTATTACAACCCACCACCCCCACCAGAAGTCCGTCCTGGATCCGTCCTTGCTTAACATACGTCCTAAAGAAAGGAAACTAAACATATCATCGTATAACTTACTGTGGAACACCTAAAATGGAACAACTGTTAAAATTTTAGATCTCGGTCGATAGTGACGTTTACATCATTTATCAACAGTATCCAATGCCTTTACTTGAAAATGTTCCTTGAACTACGATGCAAGCATAAGTATTCAGCCACACAAGGGCGGCTCTCATTAGGGTGAGGGTGAAATCAAGGTTTGATGAGTGGCGGTAGAGTGACTGCCGCGGACTATCTGTCAGAATTTGACAGTCAACACGTTGGCCATCCCTGATGTATGTAGCGTAACTGAGGAATTTGAACAAATTCAAAGGGAAAGATCTAAAGAGCTTAATTTTGAAACTCCGTCAGCAAACAAATAAAATACTTCAGAACAGTATTGTTGAATTATCACTCGGAAATATATACCCACTCTAACCTATAACATGAATGACTTCATTGATTTGAATGTGAATCTAAGTTAATTGGTATTTTAAAATATAAACTGAAATGTGTCAATATGCTTGTAAGGTTAATTTCGATGCTCAAATATTGTTAATATTCACCACTAATAGAGATACATTTGTCCTACCTTAACAATGTTAAAATTTTTAATTTTTTTCAATAATTGCCATAAATATGAAACTTTGTCTTAAGAACCTACCCTAGGGGCCAATTTATGCACTTTATCACTTTGGTCTTGGTTCAATTTTGGCAGCTTTCATTGTTGGAAAGTTTATTTCAACAAATACAACACTACAAATACGTAAAGGCAAATGAAAAAAATGAAATCTTTAAGATCCCACGATTATGCAAGCTAAATGCTAAAGGAGACAGAAGTGAATGATGAAAGAAATAGTTGAATGAGAATGTGGTAGGAAACTGGAGAATCCCCAGAAAACCCACGAACACGATGTCCTCCACCACGAACTTACTTGGACGGGAATCGAACATGCGAGCCTTCGAACAAAGGTAATTTCTCTATCGCTGAGCCACCGTTCCTCCCTAAATGGCACGCTCAGAGCTCAGCGCCTCCAGGGGCCTTGGAAAGATTATCGAGCCTAAAATGATTTAGCACTGACTTTTATAAATCCGCGAATTCAACAATTAATAATGTCGTGCAAACTTGAATACGTGCAAACTTTAAGATTGTAGTAATGAAAGAAAAGATGAAATCTTTAGTTTAGCGCCCCAGAGTTATGTAAATGCTAAAGGAGATGGATGAAATTGCAAGTGAATGATGATGAAAGAAATGGTGGAACGGGAAAGTAAGAGAACAAACCTTTATTTTCTTTAGCACAAATAACTAAATGTGTAGATTAATTGATTTCCAGAAATTTTATTATAATTAGCAATTAAAAACTGAAAGGGCGATCACAAACTTTTCTTGCCCAGGACCTCGCGACAATTTGTTACACGCTGCCATACATCATTAAAACAGGAGTAGAGTGACTGAATTATTTTGCTCTGTGGTTGAAAAGTAATAATGCAAAACAGACAATTATTGACTTGAAGAGATAGGATAGTTTAAAAATTCTGACTGGGGAATAAAATCTTCATTTTTACGTCCTACGGTTATCGCAGTCTTGCAGCCAACCTAGAACGAAAGAGATTCAGCCCAATGAAGATTCTTTGCGAATATCATTTAATGTGAATTTCGAACAAAGATCTAAGCTTACCTTCATGCTTACGTTACGTCAAACAACTAACATATAAGGTGGAAATTATTCAACTTTTTTTTTCATAAGATGTAATCCAGCTGACTAATTAAAATTTTATAAGCTTTATATGTTATATGTTGATTGATTAAATGTTGCAGCTGATAATATGTAGTCGTTATTGCTTGTTACATAGTATTAGCGTGTGTAATGGTTGTATGGGGGAGAGGAGTATTTAAACGCTAATATTCTAAAGTGAAATATTTACATAAAAATTAGGATAATTAAACATTTTCAATAACTCCCTCTTAGACTTCGACTCTGTTTATAGGTCGGTTACCGGTGATTACTGAAAGTTAATGATATTGAAATATACAAAGGAAGTTAGTATAGTGTCTAGCAAGCATGTCTGCTTTGCAGCAAGTCTCAGGTTCGATTCCCTTGAGTGAAGTTTGAACGCGTTATGGTGGTTCGGATCCTACCATAAACTATAGATTCACGTACCATTTAGCATCGGCATGGGTGATGAATTATAAAGGGACATTAACTCTAATACGTCAGAATACAGACAGATCGACTGATTCCCAGATATTCATAAGCTAAACTTATATTTTCCAAAACAGCAAATTACGTTAGTAGAGTGCTATTTTTTTCTAAATATAGATCATGAACGGTTTGAAATTATGTTTATTCTGTTGTGTGAGAACGTTTCTCTATAGTTAGAATTGAGGACATCTTTGAAAGTTCCCCTTCGGGAGGATGAACACTAATTGTAGGTGTAAACCTGAATGCAGTTTTACCCACTTATCTCAATAGTAATCTATGTAAATGTAAGGTCATTTGACAGGTCCAAATGTAAGGTCACTTGACCAAAGGCTTAGATAATGTCCCCACAACCTCCACGATGCGGGGCCACCAACTCCAGGGATGTAAAATATATAGAAAATATTTAGAAAGTAGAGGCGAATAACTAGGGGCTGTGTTGCAATAATAGACTATCAAAAACTTCCTGCTCAAGTTCTAAAATTTCACACGGCGTACACCATAGTCTTAAAATTTTCACAGAGTATACGCTAGTCTTAAACATTTCACAGGTTATATATGCTAGTTTTGAATAGAGTACAACACGCCTTGAAGCAGAAAGTATGCGCAAGTGACTAAGATTGAGCAATACACCTTCGTATACTCTCGACTACACCCCTGAATATATGCTTTTATTTTCTTAGTTTGCTTACGTACGTGTGACGAAAATCTGCGAGGAAGGCGACCACCCAAGCCCCTCGTTACGACGCCCAGGAAAAAAAAATCATAGTCAGAATTGAACGCGAGACCTCTTCGAAGGTTTACTCTGTTATGTATGACAGCTTCATATAGTTAAATATAACCCTTCTTTTCCTTCATTGCTTTGTGGTTTATGATCAACGTATCTGTTTCCATCCAACAAAAAGAGAACGAGCTTTCTAATCAAATTAATATCTAATTGTTGACATTTCTGTTTTCAAACAAGCATCACATGATTTTACGCTTGGACGCACTTTTAAACGAAGCACTTGTATTCACAGAATTCTTTGGTCTTGGCAAATTCTAGGAATTGAATTATGCTCAAAGTGACACATTTGGTAGTCTCAGTCTCACTATTGAAGAATGAATTGCAGAGATGTGAATCAGATCGCTAAAAATATTTCCGACAAAGGCATAAACCTCTGCAAATCCCTGCTAGCTACTATTAAGATATTTCTACCTGAGATGGGAAGCGACAGAAACAAGTACCTCTGAACTCAAACGAGTCATTGGAAAATTCCACGAGCAAAGAATAGTGTGACACCCAACAGTTTTATTTTTTTACACTTTGAAAAAAAAATATTCTGTTCACCTGTTAATTACATTTTTTTCCTTCTAAACACAGAACGTTTTTAAATATGGATATATTAAATTCACAAAATACAGCCTAACTCCCTCCCTCGTGGCTAAGTGGTGCGGGAGACCGGAGTTTGATCCCCCGCTTGGTCATGTAGCTTAGATAGATACCACGTTAACTTGTAAGTCTCGTTTCATGTGAATTGGCTGATGAAGGGTGTGAGAAGCCAAACAATAACAATACAACACAGAGGACATTTACCAATGGTTAATACTATACGTAGATTACGTTGCACTGCAAATTTGCTGACGTAAAAATGGTCATTTCTAGTTTTGCAATATATTTTCCTCTCTCTTGTTTCATTCCACTATTCCTTAAAACTAAATCCTTAGAATAGAAACCCTTCTCAGCAGACAATGCGATCATTCCTTATTTTTCCATGACCTTAACTACTTCATTTACTTGAACATTTCTTAGAATATAATACATATTCTAATATTAGAATATAATGAATAAATAACATTAGCTTAGAAGAATCTCAACTGCGTCGCGATAAATAACCAGAACATTTCTAAATAATAGGTAGGGATGGTACCGAGACCGAGACTCTCGATAATTCGAGATTAGAACGAGACGGAAGAGGAAGATCAGGAGATTTAAAAAAAGTGCATTAAATTTAATATAAAAATGACATCCGTCAGATAAGAGTAGAATAGTTGATACTATTTATATTACACGTATATGCGGACGCAAAAATACATGTCCACTCTGTACCTCTTCTGCAGCCTATAATAGGTTAGAAAAAGTTTCTTCAGTTAGGTTATAGATTTCAGTCGCTTACATAAGCAAATCAACTGTACTCAAATCAAACAGTTCGTTCGTACGTTAAAAAAAAAGAAAAAAATATGGTACGTGCAGGTAAATTTCCATCACAGCACATAGGCCTATAGGTCATAAAAATTCTTGTTTCCCAGATAGCCTAGTGGCTAGCGCGCGCGGTTTTGGATCACGTGCTTACTAGTTCAATTTTTTGTTGGAGGGCACTGAAGACATTAGGGTGGTTCGGATTCCCTCTGTAGGTCAACATTTCATACAAGAAGCTATCGACCCCACCGCTGCTTTCTAGACGTATGGATCCACTAAGGTACGCGAGAGTAAATGAGTTAAAATCTATCGTGGGATCGCTCGGACGAAAGGAGCAATGTTGGCCACTTATATCAATAAAATTTATTTATTTATTTATTTATTCGATAAACGAAATGTGAGGGAACACTATACACTACATACTCCATTTCCCATGCTCTCCCCGACAAAAAGATAAGTTTAATATTTAAACTAACATAGCCGCACTCTCAACCTGTTATCATCTTTATTACTTCCATAATGTATGTAAGGTAATTACGAAACAATTACAAACATAAATTCATTTGCGATCAAATTATGTTTCTCCATGCCAACCAGCTTGCTTTTCTATTTGAAATTCGCACAAAAGTGCTATTTCAACAATTTTCTAAACAAACATCCTTCAGGATTTTATCTCCGTGATAGCCTTCTTTCTTCTTTCCTAACCCTCACATTCACTCTCATAGAACTTCCTCACACTCCGCTCACTCGTCATCACACTCAAATATTAATGATGCCCTCATCCTTACTCTTAATTGATTCCTTCAAGTTTATTTTATTCCGTTCTGATACGCCACAATGTAGATAAAGGAACTAGAAATGAAAAGAAAAATATGAGTTCTATAATCTTGAGTCAGCTACCGAAAATCGAATGAGCGAAAATTTGTGGTCATCCCCCCCCCTCCCAAAAAATAATACCTACTAGCATTTACTGAAATCATTAAGTACTCCAAGCTTAACATTACCATGAAAATGTTCAGGCAATATTTGAATAGTTTCCTTTACATCTTTCCGTGCAAACTAATGTTGAGCATGAGACGAGACGAGACGAGACGAGAAATAAGGTTTATCATCTCCTCTCATAAATCTTATAGAAGTCTCATCTCGTCTCAATTATCGGAAACTTCTTTATTGTCTCGATTCTCGACGACTCATTTCTCGTCTCTTTCTGTAAATTTACGTACAAAATATATGCCCTTATCTAGAAGTTCTCGAATCTTTCCGCATCGCGAGAGGTGTAAGACGGATGTATCTAAGAACATTTAAACCATATTTATTATTGGAATATATTGTGATTTGAGTATCTTTAAACCTTCATAAATGCCCTTCATTGTGATCGTACAATTACTTTTATCAATTTATAGGTTTTAAATACGGATCATTTAGCACTAAAATAGTGCTTGAGACCTAAAACTTGGGTAAACTTATGTTGCTCACAAGACTCGAAAAAATTCTCGTCTTGTAGTGCAATTTATATTAATTATAACGGTGATGAGGTATAAAAAGTGTTGCTTTCAACATATTGTTTCTTATAATTATTAACATATAAGGAGATATTTAAGACGTACGTAAAGATTTGAGTTAGTTATTTGTACGAAATTAGTTTCGTGAATTTCGTTTACAATTCCAGCAATAACACCCTTTGTAATATGTGGTATATATGCGTTTCGTATGTGCAAAAATCTCTGATCCATTTTTTAGTTTGAATACAAATGCCACTTTTGTGTGTAGAAGTTAGTTTCTATTTTTACTATGGTGATGAGAAAGACACCTGTACTAAATTCAAAGAAATCTTTGCATAAACACAGGACGAAGTGCCGTTTGCCCCTCCCCATAGCGACACTATTGTGCGGCAGCTTCAGATCATCGTAGGATTCTTTCACTCCCCCCCCCCAGGAGCCCGTCGTAAATCCAACCGTGAATTCCAACCTAGATTACCTGTACGCGTTATAGCTGCAGATAAAATCTTTTTTTGGGTATCGTAAATTGAAGGTTTGTTCTGACTTTTCCAAGGAATGCGTACTCCGTACTGGTTGGTGAGTAGGTAATATAGTCTATCGTCTAAAGCAAAGATCATCCAGTTCTTCGTTGATGCAGTATAAGAACACGTATCCGACCGACCTTCATTACTAATTAAGAAATTATACTATTTAATTTATTTTAGCAGGACACATAATTAAAGATAGAGGCTGTTCCTGAGGGAAGTCACATAGTTAAAAAATTAAAGCTTTCTTGCTTCAATGTAAGGAAAAAAAGGTAATCTAATGGACTTAGAAGGTGCAGGATCCGAGAGAGAGAGAGAGAGAGAGAGAGAGAGAGAGAGAGAGAGCATATAAGTCTTGGTTTTGGGTGGGAGAAGAGAAAGAAACATACAAAGAAATCGCACTGAGGTTATACCAACCGGATGTTAATGGAGGTATCATATCACATATCACTTATAATATATACTTGTACAACAGAAGCTGGAAACGTAAAGAAATAAACTTTCCAGCTCAAATCAACTTTAGAACATTTTGCTTGTTTCCAGAAACAATACAAACTATTCATTCATTCATTTGAATTCTAGGTAGAGACCATACGCTCCCTTATTTACGTCCATGGATATGCTTGTATTGCAACATGATATGTGTACTTCACAAGCCAAAAGTAACAGAGCCACTTGATGGTCACTTGGCCGAGGGCCTCGCAAGCAGATTATATTACGTATAGAATATATTATAATGTATTATTTGCAAAATTTAGTCGTAGGGACCACACTGGTTTCTACAGGGTCCATTAGGCTGCTAAGACGACACTGTCGAATGGATTGGATAACACTCTAGCGCGGGGCTAGATTGGGAGAAATCGGTCCAATTCCGGGCCTGATCATTGTTTACAATTATCGTACGGGGTCATATTACGACCTTTGGAAAGTTTTCTAATAGTTTGAAGCAACAAAAAATCTTTTAATTGTTACGTGCTATTTCTCTCACAAGCCGATTCCAATTAAAAATACAATGTAAAAAAAATCTACGTTTCCTTCTCTCTTAATCACATTCTTCTGCAGTAACAGACCACTGTAGTATTTCTTCATATAAAAAGGTAAGTGCTCGGGAGGTACTGTCAAAATTTCTCAAAAAGCGTTCACTCTTACGAGTGCCTTGGTTAGCACCCTCCCTTTAGATGGGCTGGATGGAGACCAAAGTTGATTAAATAAACTGAAATACGTATATTTTGAAAGAGACCATTGATATTGCAGTATCCTCTGAAGTACCATTATTTCTTTGTGTTACATTCAAACCGATACGAAGGGGTTAGAGAAAGTTCCTTTTTACCTCTTGGTTTGCTTTTAGTTTCCGCAGAAATAGCTGTTTTCTTATAAAATGGTTTTAACCAACACGTGTAATCACTGATATCAGATTCTGTTACTTCCTTTACCAAATGTTTAACACCTTGGAGAAACGTTTAGCAGTTGTGATTATAAGTTCTGTAATTTCATGAATGTTGAATACCTGTAAAGTCTCCTTAAATTTCTAATTATAACTCCAAAGGTTCGATCTCATGATATAAAGCTGCCTTCTAAATTAAAAAAAAAAAATATATTTATGCGTAATGTTTGATGTCTGTTATGTCCAGGATAATTGTCTGCTGATAGACAAGCATCCCAAAAGAGGTAAATATGTTCAGTATTTGGGCTATGATGCAGTGCCGGCGGTTGGACGTTAAAAGTAGGGGGGCAAGACATGATCTCAATATTTGTAAATCAATGTTAGTTTTCCTGGTTGCTTCTAACATTTTTCTTGACGAAATGTTGTATAACTATTAGGATACTGTCTTTTCCAGTTAAAATACCATATATCGTGTTTCATATTTTATTAAGTAAATTTACAAGAGCAACGCAAAGTAGATACTAGCGCTTTGTACTCTTAAACAACGAAGGTGTAAGAAGAGGTTGGATTCCTTGCTCATGAATATCTTATAATTCTGTCTGGAAATTTGTATGATCAGATTAGGGGCCTATTTAATAACAAATTTGCCAAACAAATAAACAGAAAGAATAATATTAATCGAATACTAATGAAAAATGAGGCTTGTTTTGCAACAGTTATATTGAAACTGGGAATTAATGAACAATTTATATTTTTTAGTTCCACGCATGCTATTATATGTTATTACTCTTAGAAAGACAGTAAATACTACAAGCATATGCTGCGACATTTAAAGAAATACTTTTGCAGCTTCCCGAAACATGTTTATTGCCATTAGGTGCAGTTTTCACTTTCTTGGAATATATCAAAACTCAACAATAAATAAGGGGGCGCGGTGGCTCAGTAATTCACCTCCGGTGCTTGGGGTCCCTGGTTCGATCCCAGCTCGCGCCGTGTGGACTTTGTGGTGGACAAACGCCGTGCTCGTGGGTTTTTTCGGGATTCTCCCGTTTCCTCCCACTTTATTCATTCCACCATTTCACTCATTTCTTATTATCACCGTCTCCTTTAGCCTAACCGGCATAACCATGGGACGTTAAACTTAAAGATTTCATTTCATTTCATTTCAACAATACTTAGAATCACTCCACACTCCAGTTATCCCATCCTAAAACCTAGAATTATGTTGAATTCACTCAATTTAATTGTATATACAAAATTGTATATGTACACCCCTGAACTCGTATATTACACTGAAAAACAATGCCGCAACTTTGACGTGGGAGACCCGGGTTCGATTCCTGGCGGGAGCTCATGTGGTTCGTATTCTACGTTAATCGGTAGGTTCACGTCTCATATAGTCTCACTGCTGAAGGGATATTTAAAAAATCAAATATTCCTTACTATTAGAAAGAAGAAAAAACATTTCAGGAACTGTTGATTTTTGTGTAATTACAGAATAAGTTGTGAAGAGTGTTTCTTCCAGACATGTTTTTTTTTGGGGGGATACTGCCCCCCGAAGCTCTGAGAGCCTCCCCCCGAAGGAGACCAAAATAATACGTCTATAATATAATAATGAATAGAATAGTACCTGCAGTGCCGCCCCGGGATACTAAGTGTGCCCCCCCCAGAACATTGTTTCTGAAAAAAAAAAAACACTGCTTATGAAGGACTTCTTTTTCTGCGAAATGTTATCTCAATTAGTTCCAAAGCGGCTGACTAACACATCGAGCCCTTGTAAGAAGAAATGAATATGAAAGTACACTCGGGTAGGTTAATTTTTGAGCCATTTTTCGTGGCAATTAAAACGCAACTCCTGTAGCTTTCTTAAATGCACAGGAAGACAACTAATATGTACTCACGGAACGGCAAATATTTTATGGCACCATTTTCATTCTATGAACCTTAATACATACAAAAACTTTATATTTCCAAATGAAACTATATAGCGACATTAATGGGTCATTTCAAAAGAGTGAAGGGGGGGTAACTGTCCCCCCTTTCCCCCCTAATCGCCGCCCATGCTATGATGTGTGGCACATTTGTGCGAAATTAATAATAATATGATTAAACTGTTTACCCACAACAAAATCCTGCTCGTTTTGCTGAAGTGGCTTTTCCTAAGTTTTATATGTTTCATATATCCTACAGTTTTTTTCAGGCCTTTTTTTTAATTTGTCCAAATTTATATTTCTCCTTTTACCACACAATCGTTCAATACTTGCACTATAATATTTGCAATCAGTATATCATCCTGTAACGTATTTTATTCCTAATAAAAATCATTGAACAACACAACATACAAACCCTATCTCACTGGCTTGCACGCGAACCTTTGGTGCATGGGGTCCTGGGGACAATTTCGAGTGGGAGAACATTAAACGACAGTGGATCGAATTCCGCGTTAAACCTATAGGTCCACTTCTCATATAGCCTCGCCGACGAAAGAGGACGCTAAACGGCAATCAGTCAACAGTTGCAAATTTCGGCTGCATAAACAACTTATGTCTTGTGGAACTTATTAAATTTATTTTGTTAAAGCAGCTCTTTTAACAAAATTTCAGTATTAACGTGTCAGATATTTCTATTTAAGGACAAGAAAAAACATATTATTTATTTTGTAACTAAATGATAGCTCTACCCACGTAGATTATAAAAGCAGAAACAATGAAAATCGATACAATAGTGACTGACATTATTTTAACAAATATCGATTCAGATAATAATTTGGGCTGTCACAAAACTATGAAAAGTTAAAAATTCCGATTAATTGTAACAACTTCATCAGTGGTGGACATTGGAGGAGGATGTATGCTATTAATCAGCCCATTTCATGGGCATCCAAACTCACGAGCCCAATGCTCGCTAGCTCGGTATTCGCGCTCAACCGTTCTCGGGTTCAATAATTAAGCGCTACCCCGAGCGCCAATGAAATAAGTCAGCGCGAGTCCAACTGAGGGAAGTGAGCCCGAGCACGATTCCCAAAGGAATAAATTAGCGAGAGCCCAGTTGAAAAAAATGAGCCCGAGTCCGAGAGAGTCCAGAGCAAAATGGCCATCTATGAACCAAAGTCATTCCATCAAGTCTTTTTCCATCTGATTTACTGCATTCTGATGGTTCTCTCATTGATTGTGTTTGTTCAGATATCAGCGCTCTTGTCATTTACTGCTGAATGACGTGAGTGACTGTCTGTCTGTCTACCAACACTCTTTAAACATGACAGTGTAGTAGACACTTCTTATCTAAAACGTCTCCAGCACAGGGAAGGCAACAATGAGGCACACTTACTTCTTCTAGCACTTTTTCTACCCGGAAACTTTCAAGGGAAAAATCAAATATTATTCTTATTTGCATTATTATTTTTAATAATTATGTACGTACACACGAGAAATTGTCTATTGCAATTAGGTATAATTGAAAGGAAAAATACGATTAATGTATAACCTTGCTATGACACTAACTTTTCATCTAGGGGACATGGCAGATGGTATTTTAAATTTTGCCTCTCTCCAAAAGAGGTCAAACAGCAAACTCCAACACAGTTGCTTTTAAGGAAGCTTGTCCCCCTCCCTCGCGTGCCCTCGTTCTCCTGAAGGAAGTTGTCTCTAGCCATCGTGCACCCTCGCTCAAGCAGTAACACTTGGCCCTCACCCTCGTTCACCCTCGCCCTCTTAGTCGAAGCTTTTCCTCGCCTTCACGCACCCTCACCCCCACCATCGAAGCTTGTCCTCGCCCTCGCGCGCCCTCACCCTCGCTGTCGAAGCTTGTCCTCGCCCTCGCGCACCCTCGTCCTCGCGGCCAAAACTTGTCCTCGCCCTCGCGCACCCTCACCCTCGCCATCGAAGCTTTTCCTCGCCCTCGCGCACCCTCGCCCTCTTCGTCGAAGCTTTTCCTCGCCCTCGCGCACCCTCACCCTCGCAATCGAAACTTGTCCTCGCCCTCGCGCACCCTCGCCCTCGCTGCCGAAACTTGTCCTCGCCCTCGCGCACCCTCACCCTCGCCATCGAAGCTTGTCCTCGCCCTCGCGCACCCTCGCCCTCGCGGCCAAAACTTGTCCTCGCCCTCGCGCACCCTCGCCATGGAAGCTTGTCCTCGCCCTCGCGCACCCTCGCCCTCGCGGCCAAAACTTGTCCTCGCCCTCGCGCTCCCTCGCCCTCGCGTCACTGTGGGCGAGGAAACTTGAGGGTGAGGATGCCCTCGAGAGGGCCACCCTCGCGAGGGTGAACATCTCTGATATATAGGGTGTCCGAGAAGTCCTTCCCTGATTACAGAAATTGATAACTCAGGCTAGAAATAAGATAGAAATATGAAACTGGTGTAGAATTGTTTACAAACTATAAAAGTTTTGGTCACATTAGTACACTTCCACATGAGCACCCTTGGTAGCACGTAGCACATCTAGGCGATATTCAATTTCCATCCACACATTAGCCAGCATCACTGGAGGGATCGATGCAACGACTGTGGTTATTCGTTAGTGCAGGGTTTCAAGATCTGGTACACGTGTTCGGTAGACCTCATCCTTAACATAACCCCATAAAAAGAAGTCTAATGGATTTATGTCAGGAGAGCGTGGAGGCCAAGCTGTTGGTTCATCACGACCAATCCATCGCCCAGGAAATGTCCTATCGAGATATTCACGGACGTCCAAACCCCAATGAGGTGGTGCACCGTCTTGCTGAAAAACGACATCGGGGCGATACTGAAGCATGTGAGGAACAGCATACAGCTGCAACATATCCAGGTACACTGCAGATGTGATGGTATCCTCAGCGAAGAAGAATGGCCTGATAATTCGAACGTGGAATAACGCGCAATAAACATTCACCTTTGGACTGCCTCTGGTGAACTCCCTGACCTCCCTGGGAGGTTCTGAACCCCAAATGCGTACATTATGGCGATTCACTACTCCACTGACAAAGAATGCCGCTTTGTCGGAAAAGGCAATTCGTTTGAGATAACCATTATCGTCCTCAATACGTGATAGCATTTCGACCGCAAAGTCATATCGACGTGTACCGTCGTCGGGCAACAAGGCCTGAACGAGTTGCACTTTGTAAGCACGAAACAATAAACGTTTGTGTAAAATGTCATGGATAGAGCTTTTTGGCATCTGTAATTCACGTGAGGCCAGCACACCGATTTCTTAGGACTTCTCAGAAAAGACTGCCGCACAATCTCCACCTGTCTGCTGAGATTCTTGGTCGACCAGACCTCGGAAGATCAGCAACCGACCCTGTGTTCTTGACCTTCTCATACCAGGCTTTAATGCTCTTGACATCAGGTGGAGTCCTCCCAAATGTTGTCAGGAACTGTCTCTGCACCGTGGTTGGTGATCGTGTCTCATGGTACCACAGGACACACTGTGCCTTCTCCTGGTTGGTTGGCATGGCTTCTTGGGCTTCTTACTTACGTACTACAAACCTAAAACAAAAAAAATTTAGACTTGGTAAAACAGAACAACCTAACACAGACAAAAACTTTTATAGTTTGTAAACAATTCAACACCAGTTTCATATTTCTATCTTATTTCTAGCCTGAGTTATCAATTTCTGTAATCAGGGAAGGATTTCTCGGACACCCTGTATATATATATATATATATTACAAGGGTGCTATTCACCAACTCGTGTGTGTCCATAGAGAAGAGGCAAGTTAGCTGTGGTGGGTATACGCGTGCAAGATGTCGAAAAATACTAATTTGTTATAGGTGGCCACTACAAGCTAGTTTTGATTACAATTAGAAGCAGTGAACCGTTTCTATGGTTACAAGTGACCTAAATAATTTTCTTAATATTGCTGTTCCTTTCTAGCTTGACACGTTTCAGGTTGTAAGCCTGTAACAGCACCTCCGAAAAGAATTGAAAGCACTTCATCCTTGACAGTCCACAATTGCTCCTTCTGTGAAGATTACTTTGTACATAGTGTTCGTATTTGCTGTGTCAGTTCTTCACTATTATTTTTCAGCCATGTCGCCTGAGTGAAGTAACTATTCTGCATACTCTTTTGTTGTGACGTGACTAATTTCACCTGGAAATGTCCAAATACTGGACCCCTTCTTCATTTTAAGCATGTGTCATCTGATATCGTAAAAACGGTTTTATGCAGTGCGATCCATTCCTACGCGATTGCGACTCAAAGCTACTTGTTGAGACCGCCTACCATAGGGTATGGGTGTGTTTCTCAAACTCTTGTTATTTTCCACATAAACCTATCATTGTCATCTCGCCTACTCCTAGGATTACACCCGAGCTCAGTTCCTCAAATTCCCTTTGCTTTAAATTAAACTAGATATAATAATAATAATAATAAAACACTTCTGGGCATCTTGCAGTCGTGTGCGTGATTTTCGCTCTTGACGTCTTCATGCTATATAGCTAAGTGTATAAGCATGCATATTATACATTTGCACACAATAGATGCACAATACTCAAAAAAATAAGAGAGCAGAATATATCACAAGATAATCAGTGAACTTTCTGGTACCATCATTTAACCTTTGTTATGGACATGCGCTAACCAAAACAAATCATTATGACAATAATTCGTGAACAAATAAATTTATTGGTTTTTGGTGATCTCTTACGAATATCATGAGGCTTTTAGAGCATTAAGGAATCAAGTCTTCAGAAAGCTGAGAAAGTGAGAAACCTGTTTGTAGGTACTTTTATGTATTATCTGTCAGCAAAGTAAATGTACACCTATTTTTCGAGTCTGGCATTCCTGCGCTCCATCCGTAGAGAGTATGAGAATTAAATCAATCAAATGTTTACTGAGGGTCAAAAAAAAAGTTCAATCTGAATAAGACACTGCATAGGGGCAGAAGCTGTGAATAAGAATAGTGCATAATGTAAATAAAGGACGACACCAAAAGAGAAAGCCAGAAACAGATGTTAAACTTACAAAAAAAGAGTAAAAATTGTCGAAGTGGGAACATAAAACATAAATACAACAAATACGCCGACAACTAAACATTCACCACGCCGTGATCTTGGTGTAGTGGTTAAGATGCAGGCTTACAAATGCAAAGGTCGGAGTTCGAATCTTCGGTGGGGACGTTCTTAAAAATTTTTGTTAATAATACATGCAGCTCGTGAGAGATGGTAAAAGAGGTCGTATTTAGTTTTCGTAGCAATTATTATTGGTAATGTTTAGTACTGATAATACTTTCTGCCTTTGCGTATTGCTTTTATTCTTGTCTTAATTTTCAAAGAGAAGAAAATCCGAACAAATGCCACCAAAATTCCTCATATTTTGAATGTAAACGCCATTTGCAATTAGTAAAGAATAAAATTTGAACGTTCCGATGTAGTTGCAAAAAGTAAAAAGAAAAACATGGAAGTGGAGTGTTCGAATCCATACTCATGGTTATTAAAAATACAATTTTTACATGCCTTACACCTCCCGACCACGTTTCTACGTTAGCAAGTAAGAGGTTTCTGTTTAGGTTAGGCTGCTCAATAAGTTTCGCAAAGGGGCCCGGTTTAGCTCTGACGCACCACAGGTGCGAGAAGGGAGCAAAACACTTTTTCTCTCTTCCTCTGTGTGTCTATTTATCTATCTATCTGTATATATATATAACGCTATTTCTGAATGCATTACCCACCCTAATTTTCAGCGGATTGAGACGAAACTTGGCAGAAACATTAATTGTTGAAATATCTTGATGAGTACGTTAACCAGAATAATCAGATGAAAATGTTCAAAATGGTGCCCCTTCAAACTTTTAAAAACTTCCAAGGGAACCAAATTTCGCCCATAAATTGGTATTCAGAAAGTTTTTCACGCCCTTTCGCTACGGTAGGCTTTTTTTTTTTTTTGGCAGGAGGAGGGTTATTTTCCTTTCGGAACAAGATGATTATTAGTGATGATATGGAATTACACATTGAGAGTGAAGTAACTTGTGAAACGTGTTATTTGAAAGAATAATATAATAAATGTGCATTCCTCTAACACAGAGAACTGTAAACCATGTATTTCGAGTTCGGGAGCCTGAATGGCGAGGAGTGTTATTTGATTTGCTTTTTAGTAACACATTGCATTGCAAATAAAGGTAGGCAACATTAGTAGTAAGTAAAACAACAACAACAACAACAACAACAACAACAATAATAATAATAATAATAATAATAATAATAATAATAATAATAATAATAATAATAATAATAATAATAATAATAGGTGTTGTTTGCGGCAAGGGAATATCTTTTTCAACTCTGCTTCAAACGAAAGGATTGTAACGCCATATCTCCCTTACATACAAAATATTTGCAATTTATATCGAGAGAACGGGAAACTGTAGAGTGATGGGAACAACGTTGGACAGTATGCACTCATATTACTTAGAAAAATAAGCGATTTCAATGCAAAAGGAACGAAGAGTCATTGTCATGGGTAGTCATGGGGCCACGGCAGAGCCCTCTTTAAGCAAAATGTCAATAACTTATATCGAGAGGACAGGAGGTGATAGTGAGGTGGGAACAACGTTGGACACCGTGGACCCATAAGGCGCATCGAAAAAAATTAGGGGGCAGGCGCAAGCCAACCTTACTTACTTCCACATAATAGTATAAAATTATATTGTCGAAATACACACACGTGTTATCTAGTAATTTTTCATATTAATATTATTATCAACAGCGTCTTTTCATTACGTGTGCATGTTTGACATGAAGCCAAAGAGAAGATCCATCATTCGTAGAAAAAAATAAGAATAGTCAGTTACTTTAACTGTGAACGACGGAGAAAAATACGAAAAGAGTGGCTACTTGTAGCGAAAACAAACAATACTTTCTCTGAAATGGATAAAAATTCAAGCCGAGATAGATTTGAACTCGCATGGACGGCGCAAAAAGCCAGTGCTTTGTCCACTTTTTTTAACTGACTCACCGGACGTGTTTCAGTAACTTACTTATTGCTAATTTTACTTGCTTCACTCGTTTAACTTGCTTTTTCTAATAACTTACAACGACAGGGACACGAACACAGAAACATCGAGGACAGTTAAAAAATCAGAGATGCTCTCCCGCCGGGAATCGAACCCGGGACACCATACATTTGGCGCATGTGCTAACCACTTTTTAAACAACTTTTTTATTATCTAATAAAGCTGGATACATACGATCATTAACACAACTGCAGAACAATATAAATATATACAGCTAATAATGCACAAAATAACTCAAGGAATGAGAAAAAAACTGCTTATGGAGCATAAATACAAGTTGTACATTTTGTGCGTCCTTTTTTTTAAAGAACGTATGTAGCATATACACAAGTTTTACAAATTACTAAAAACTCATTGGAATAACAAAGGAGTAGAAGTTAATTACGCATATATGGTAATGTCGAGAAAACGAGCAAAAGTACAAGTTTTCATAAGGGAGCTCATTTTTTCATAATTAGATTGAAGGTATTCAATATAAAACGAAGAATTACCTGCAGTTTCCACTGAGAGTACATACGTAATTGTTTGCGCTATAAGCCAGGTAACAGCATTGTGTTTCGTTTTGGGATACAGAGAATATTCCGGTCGCAACAGGAGATTGACGTCGATTGAGCGAGGAGGTTGGCGCATAATAAGACCCAAAAATTGCTGCAATTGGTACCAGATTTGTTTACTGTTCACACATGTTGTTAATCTATGACTCAAGGAATCAGCAGCACCACAGAAAGAACATATTATATCGGCACTTAACCCACATTTATTTCGTTTTACTTTCGTATCTACAATGCCATTCACTACTATGTACCAAAAGGATTTATTTTCTGCTGTTAAATATTTTGAGTGTATATTACGAAATATTATATGCCAATTGTATTCTGGTTCTCTTTCTATTAATTTGCATGGTGATAACTGTTGTAGGTGGTGCATGTACCATTGTTTACTTGTTAAAGTCAAAACATCGGGAGTTCGATGACATTGATAGATATAGGCACACAGAACATCTGTTAAGTAAGAGCAACTTGAGGGGAGGGAAGTGATCGCCAACGTCAGTGTTGGATCGATCGTATCCAATAAATATCGCAGCAAGTGTCTAGTGGGAGAAGGTACATCTTCAACTAAGGCAGTCAAGTTACGTCGTATAAAAAAACTTTCAGCCTTGAACTGCACGTGAGTCATGTTAATGCCTCCGTTCGCTACCGATAAACAGAGGTCATTATAGCGAACACGAAACACACAATTGTTCCACAGAAACCAACCACAAACACTTTGTAGCTTTTGCCTGCTGTAGAAGGCAGGGCAAAGACGTTAGCAACATACCACAGTTTACTCAAAATATAAACGTTGAGAAGTCGAGCACGAGACAACAAACAGTGTGACCTACATTTATGCAAGAAACTTAAATGCCTGATTTTATTAATGACAAGGTCATAATTATATCTTACTGTTTCAACAAGATTACTCATAAATGATATTCCTAGTATTTTAATCCTAGATTGAAATGCAATGTCCTGAATTTTACTAAACTCCTCAGAATTATATATTATAAGACCGGTTGATTTTTTTCTATTCAATAGAGCTCCAGACACTTGTTGATATTTAGCAACACTTTGCATCAAAAGGTTATAGTCATGAACAGAATGCAGGAAAACATTGACATCATCAGCATATCCACAAACACGTAGAGGACGTGCAATAACATCAAAACCCTGAATCTTGCGGTTTACATCATACAAGAAGGGTGCAATAGCCAAGGTAAATAATTGTAAGCTTATAGGATCTCCTTGTCGAATACTACGAACTACTTTGATGGGAAGGGTAAGATGGCCATTAATATTTAATTTAGTCGCAGCGTCTTTATAGAAGAATTTAAACCATTGTATAATGCGAGTATTAAAATCAAAACCAGTTAAAACTCTCCACAAATAGGAATACTCAATGTTATCAAATGCATTCTGAAAATCTAAATTAACAATAGCTGCGGTAATCTCACAATCTTGACATATTGTAATACAATCTCTAACATTCATTAAAATCTGATATATAGTCTTACCCTTAACTGCAGCATATTGCAAATCACCCAGCAACTTATTCATATATGGAGCTAATCTAGAAGCCAAACAACGACTAATAATTTTAACATCAGTATTTAAAAGGGAAATAGGTCTGAAATGTGCAACCATTGTTGGTTGAGGCACTTTGGGTATAAAAATAGTGACAGCAGGATTGGGTCGACAGATATGTTCGGAAGCAAAAAACCAAGCATTGACCACATCAGTAAGTGTCTGACTTATGACGGGCCAAAGTTTCTGATACAATATACCCGATATTCCATCTTGTCCGGGTGATTTTCCTGGCTTTGCAGCAAATGTTGCCAACTTTACTTCTTCAAGTGTAAAAGGCTCCGTCAAAGACATGTTATCATCATCTGTTATGACGTTAGGAATAACTTCAAAAATAAAATTCTCAAGATCCAGTCCTCGCGATTCACCAAAAAGTTTTAAATAATGATCATAAAATACCTTCTGAATTGCAAAAATATTCTTGCAGGGATCTCCATCCGAAGTAAGAACCGTCTTGATCAGGCGGCGCTTGCCACGCCGGTTTTCTTGCAAAACATGAGTAAGAGAACACTGTTCAGTTTCATCAAACATAAGAGCCTTACTCCTAATTTTTACACCTTGAACTTGAGTTCTATGAAAATCTAAGAGTTTTGCTTTATATTTTTTAACAAGTGGCAACAATGTTCTATCGGAAAGAGCATCTCGTTGAGCCTCTAATAAACATCCGTAATAAAAATTATACAATTTCAGGCGATCACGAGAGCGTTCACCAGAGTACCATTTACAGAAGCGTATTAGGTTAGGTTTACAATAGGTAGTCCACCATATGAGAATATTTGGATACCGTTTTGCTTGCTGTCTCCAATAGTCCCATTTACTCTGAAACAATGTAAGAAATCCCTCATCTGTTAATAGTGTTTCATTCATATGATAGTAACCACGTCCACGCACAATTTTATCATGTGGAATCTTAACTTTCATCACTAAAGACAGATGATCACTAAAACAAACAGGATAACGGTATATATCAAAAAGCCGAGATTTAAGAGATTCCGTAAAATAGAATCTATCGATTCTCGAGGCACTATTCTGGCGAATCAGGGTGTACCCCAACAGATCACTGTTCCTTAGTTGCCATGCATCATACAAGGGATAATGAGAGATGAGTTCATCAAGAGAAGCACAATAATTAAACCCTGGTTCCATATCTGCTCTATTCAATACACAATTCATATCACCCCCCAAAATGACATGGTCTGAGGCACAACTAAACGATGTCGCAACATCAGTCGCAAAAGAGGTGTTGCGCGCACCACGATTATGACTTCCAGATGGCGAATACACATTGATCATAGTCATACAGAACAAATCACCTCGTATAATTCTACCACAGCGGTGACATTGTACATTCGTAAACGGTAACTCATCTTTAACCAATATCGCAGTACCAAGACGATTATACGTTGAATTGTTATAAACGTGATATGAATCATGTACATTCACCACTTCCGGACCTACCTCTTGCAGAAAAGCCACCTCAATTTCAGATTTTAACAAAAAGTCAGACAGAGCGTGATACTGTGTGGGTGAAGATATTCCATTTAGATTAATACTAGCAATGGTAAGAACAATTGCCATGAAGAGGTAGGGAAGGAGACAGACTTGATAGAACATGATGAGATGACGTATGTACGAAGTGGGAGGACTAACTCGGAAACACACTAGAGAACATATCATGGCACACACACAAGAATCACTAGGTGACAGTTACACCAGAAAGTGGAGACTCTACAGATACAGAAGGACTGTCTTTTACCGAAGTTGTTACAGCAAGCTGCAATTGTTTGGTAACATTAGCACTAGTTATCCTGTACAAAGCATCACTAGCTGGTTTATCAGGTTTTCGAACAGATGAAGAAATTGTACAGTCTTTCACCGTTTTCCGTCTCTTCTTATCTTGAGAGGAGCGCTCTTTAGAACTACTTTGCGAGGGAACTGAGGCTAAAAGGAAGGAATCATTATAAGATGAAATGGATTTCTCACTCTCAGATGGACCACTGTCAATAGTAATAGGACCATCTGCCACATCACTTATATCGTCAGGAACACAGTCAGCAGCGTCAGCAATAGAAACCGCTGGAGGTATCGAGTCGGATACACTAATTATAACTGGAGATGAAACAGAACCTGTTGCGGGAGGTAAAGAAACCTCGACAAGTGGCTGAATATCCGGAGTATGCTTAAGCACTGGATTAGATCTGCATTCAGAAGTAGCCGAAGCTACCGATGGAACAGTAGCAGTGTCAGCATTCACTATCTCCGCACAAGAAGGTAACACAGCTTTATCACTGTCACTAGTTAATGGGGGAAAATCCTTCTCACTAAAAGACGAAGGTAATGAAACAACAGGTTGTACACCCGTAACCGAATTAGGTGTCCGGACTAGGTTAACTTCGGTTGAAGGTTGCACTCTAGGTTTAGAGTTTACATTACGTCTATCACATTGGTCATATCGATGATTAGGGCTATTGCAAGCAAAACAGGTACGTTCCTGACCAAAATAAGATACTAAGTATCGTTGACCTTGGATTTCAATAGACGATGGAAGTGCTTTATCTAACTGTATGTACACCAATTTCCGCCCAGTACGCACACGGTATCGATGACTATTATCATAAAACTCGTCCTTGATATTTTTGACACTACCATATGGGGTCAACACTTTTAGTATTTCTTCATCGTCCAATTCACTTGGCACTAAAGATAATTTAACTAAAGTAACAGGCTTATCTGCAACTTCCACACTCACATCATACACTCCATTTTCATCAGTATAACGTAATCCAGTACTATTATCTCGAATTATCTGTTCACACAAAAGCTGGGATATTAACTTAACAAACACACAACGTCGGTAATTGTCTAATTCAATACTCACAACTTGGTCATTGCGTAACTTGAAATTGTCGAATATGAATTCATGTATTCTATAAGTAACTGGACGAGTAGGTACATTACTAAAGTTTACACGCAAAGTATTAACTCGTTTCACCACCATTTAGACGATCAGAAGAATTCAAACTTCAAGTATAAAGGTATGCCGTATAAACAAGCAACAGCGCATTCCGCAGGTCTGCTCGCCACCGCTGCTACAACACGACTGCCACTAGACCAGCGGGGAGGACACTGCTTACTTCCTGTGTCGTTAGGGATTACGACCACTGTATTGCCAGCTATCACTTCTGTGGGTTGTATACTATGATCACATGTTTCTTCTTTGCTGGAAGAGTTAAACCTACATTCTATGTAATACATGAAGTATTTAGGCCTACATGCTCTTCATATAATGTAATAAAAGGGTCATGCTGGGCATAAGGAAAAGAACATTCCTTGGACAAAACTGAAACTATTGGCATCAGAAATATTAATCTACGAGGCATGCGCAGTAGTATATTTCAGAATAGTTACTGTTTATTTCAGTAAACGAAGAAAGAGGTATAAAAAATCAAATATGTCGCGTCAACGAGATTGACCACAGTTGACAGAGGCGGAAGGAAATGTGTAGTAATACAACAACTTGGTTAAATTGATAATTGGTTCTTTATTCTGTAGTAGATCGTATCACAACTTTACGGGAGAGCAGAGAAAGACTTACTAACGCTGTCATATAGTAAGCTTTAGTAACACGATCATACAGACACAAATGGATGTAACTGTGAGTGCTACAACTTGGATTTAACGAAAGCCGTTTACATATTCGGTGGTTTGCAGGGTTGTATAAGACACAAAAAGATAAGACACATTACAATTCTTCATACCTCAGCTTCCAGTAACTAGATAAATGTAATTTCTGGTTAGGTACTGAAACTGCTGTCGGATTTTAATACATGACGTATTGCAGGATACAAAATGCTTTGCGTTACTTGTTTGTTTGTAGACAGCCACTAGCTTAGTGTTCTGAAAGGTTGTGTATAAACTAGAGATAGCAAATTCCGGAATTATTACTTTCCGGACTCCCAAAGGTAAAAGCGGGCAAATTTCGGAATTCGGAAAATTCCGATTTCGGAATAATTCCGGAATTCGGAAAAATCCGGAATTTAGAAATTTCTGATTTCGTTAACATTCCGGAATTCGGAACAATCCGGATTTTTTTCGAAATCCTATGTTTTTCTCAATTCCGGAATTTTCTAAATTCCGGATTTTTCCTGAGTTCCGGAATTCTTCTGAATTAGGGAGTTTAACTTAATTCCATAATTTTCCGAAATCCGGAAAGTGAAAGTTCCGCTTCCGAAAAATGATTTTATTTTTGTTAATATGAATCGTGGCGGAAATAAGTCTTTGACTAGGTAATGGCGACTGCTTTGAAAGAAATGGGGTGTATTCAATTCAAGTCAATCTGTCATATTTGTAGTTTCGTGTGGAGAAAAACAAACTTGTGAACCAACGGTTTAAGAAAAACTCAAGTTATTAATGTAAATTTTTCCGACATCATAAAAGAAATACGAAAGACATTTTGAATTGAAGAAATATAACATACAAATTTGCAAGCGGAGACAAAGAAATCTAACATAACCAGACTAAAGACGAATCGTTTACCGCGTAGCGATCAAGGTCAAGCTGTTTTCGAGTGCGAGTTTCGAGTTGAGTCGAGTTTGATAATGGCTCGCTCGCTCGTTCAGCTCGTTTTAACTCGTTTTGAAATAATGGTCTGATTATACTGGAAAGCGAAAGCCATGAGAAATGTAAGCAGTAATGTGGAATACTTTTAGTGTTGCTCACGACCGGGCTGCGTCTCGTCTCGTAATTTTAGTGCATCTCGTGGGTCAATTTTAGTGTATCTAGTCTCGTTTAGATAACGAGAAGACAAGAGATTTTTTATTTATTATTATTACGAGACAGCCTCAAATGTCGTAGTCACCAATGTAAGTATATACGGTAGTTCTTAAAATCAAGGTTGAGACCTTCACTGTCGAATTCTTGAGCCCAAGCAGAAGACCAACTCGGGTAGTGATATCAACCGGCTCGGCTCGTATAAACTGAGCGAACAGCTCGAGTCGGCTCGGTTGGGATGAGCCGATGACCCGAGCCGGCTCAGTTGGAACGAGCCATCGACTCAGCTCAATTGAGCCAATGGCTCGAGCTTTCTCGGTGGGGATGGGTCCTCTACTCGGCTCATGTGAACCGGTTCAAGCCAGCTAAGTTGAAACTAGTCCATCGACACGTTTCGATTCAGCTCAACTAAGCCGATGGCTCAAATCGGCTCTGTTGGGTGAGCGGTTGGCTCGGCTCACTTCTCGGTTCTGTTAGAAGTTAATGAGCTGTAAGCCGTGCCGCTCGAGCCGATGAGAAGCCTAAACCCGGTCCCAGCTATTTTGAACATGTTTGGCTGAAGCCTATAACTTTTAACAATTTTTGGTTCGATCCCGAATACTTGCCGCTTCGGAACTCAAACCCAGATCGTGACCGCTGTCCTTCCCTCCTGAAGACTTCTCGACGACCGAGATCGACAGTCAGTTAGTGTTTATTATTCAGATACAAACCGTATATCTTTTAAAGATTATACACGGTGTTGATATAATAATAATAATAATAATAATAATAATAATAATAATAATAATAATAATAATAATAATAATAATAATAATAATAATAAAAGATTTAAACTTGCCGTTGAAATTTGGCAAATCTTACTTAAAAGTAGAGATTTCGGGGCAAGGGTTCCATACCTTCAAGACACACCTCTGCAACTACCAACATTTTAAACTGCAATGTTCCATTGAAGTTTCATGTAGAAAGTATTCTACTGTATGTTTTAAAGAAATAACTGTAATAAATATAACTGAATATCACGCAACAGTACGGCATATAATAAACTAATTTTTAGGATATGCAGAGGTAAATATAAAAGCTTTGCTACATAATACCTACACAGAGCATAATTCAATGAGCTCTGAAATATAATGTAACGAAATAGCCTATGAGATTCAGTCTACAGAGCAATTGTTACTTCAAGAATGGACATACACTATTTCGAGAATCGAGACAAGACGGGAAATGTTTACCATACTTTTCGTCTCATCTCGATTCTCATCTCCAAAGACAGACGAAAATTTTGAGTTAGCCTTGACCTGTCTCGAATGTAAAATGTTAATTCTCATGTTATTTTATTTGTTTTAGAAACGAGATGAGAAACTCCTCTTCTCGTGTGCAACATTAAACCAAACCAAAATATTCTTTCCAAATGTCTCGTTTCTGCTTGTAATGGTATGACCTGAGCGATAATTAGCTCCTAGCTTTTAATCTTCTACGAGATAATAATAATTATTATTAGTTTATTATTATTACTATTTTTATTGCTGAAGATTTGATAGTTCAAGTATTGAAACATCGGAGTATTCAAATAGCTGAATACAATAAAACATATGTTATCGCCGATCAATCGCCATCAAAAATCCTAAAGTAAAAAAAAAATATACAATGTGCATTTGCACAAGCACCATGACCACTGAACCGCGATCGCTATGCGGTAAAAATTCGTTTTTAGACTGGTTGCGTTAGGTTTCTTTGTCTCCGCTTGCAAACTTGTATGTTATATTTCTTTGATTCAAAATGTCTTTCGTATTTCTTTATGAAGTCGGAAACGTTTACATTATTAACTTGAGTTGTTCTAAACCGCTGGTTCACAAGTTTGCTTTTTCTCCACACGAAACTACAAATATGACAGATTGAATTCTCATACACCCCATTTCTTTCATAGCCGTCGCCATTACCTGGTCAAAGACTTATTCCCGCCACGATTCATAATAACCAAAATAAATTCATTTTTCGGAAGCGGGACTTTCACTTTTCGGATTTCGGAAAATCATGGAATTCAGAAAATTCCGGAATTGAGAAAACTCCGGATTTCGAAAAAATCGGATCTTTCCGAATTCCGGAATGTTAACAAAATCAGAAATTTCTAAATTCCGGATTTTTCTGAATTCCGGAATTATTCCAAAATCGGAATTTTCCGAATTCCGGAATTTGTTCGGTTTGACCTTCGGGAGTCCGGAAAGTAATAATTCCGGAATTGGCTATCCCTAGTTTATACACAACCTTACAGAACACTAAGCTTGTAGCTGTCTACAAACAAACAAGTAATGCAAAGCATTTTGTATTCTGCAATACGTCATGTATTAAAATCCGACCGCAGTTTCAGTATCTATCCAGAAATTGCACGTATCTAGCTACTGGAAGCTGAGGTATGAAGAATTGTATTGTCTTATCCTTTTGTGTCTTATACAACCCTGCAAACCACTGAATATCTAAACGGCTTTCGTTAAATCCAAGTTGTAGTACTCACAGTTACATCCATTTGTGTCTATATGATAGTGTTACTAAAGCTTTCTATGACAGCGTTACTAAGTCTTTCTCTGCTCTCCCGTAAAGTTGTGATACGATCTACTACAGAATAAAGAACCAATTATCAATTTAACCAAGTTGTTGTATTACTACACATCTGCTTCCTCCTCTGTCAATTTCGATTTCGTTGGTCGATTTCGTTGACGCGACATATTTGCATTTTTATACCCCTTTATTCTTTTACTGAACTAAACAGTAACTATTCTGAAATATACTACTGTGCATTTCTCCGAGATAAATATTTCTGATGCCAATAGTTTCCGTTTTTTCCAAGGAAAGTTCTTTTTCTTATTCCCAGCATGACCCTTTTATTACATTATATGAAGAGCATGTAGATCTAAATTAGGGATTGTACCTAGTATCGGTCTCGTCTCGGTCTCGTCTCGATAATTCGTGACGAAACCGAGACCGAGACGGACTTTTGTATACCGAGACGAGACCGAGATCGAGACGGACTTTTACAGACCTCTATGAATCGAGACAAGACCGAGACGATACCTTGGTCAGTCTCGAAAGTCTCGGTCTCGTCTCGAATTATGACAGCTATTTTGCCTTTACTCAAAATTTGTTTCGCTGCTCTGTGAGATAATATGTGAATGGTTGACTGATGTAGAGTGGCGTATTTAGGGGGTAGGTGTCGGGCTGATGCCCCTCCCGAAATGAATTTGTGATCACTTTTTCGCATTGCACGTACAACACAAATGTTTCTTACCCGTTCCTCATGCTTCTCTCGAAACAAAATCCACTGCTGTTGTATATAATCATCTATATACATATACATACATACATATATATATATATACAGGAGCGGATCCAGGATATGATCAAGGGAGGGGTTAAACCATACTTTGCCTCTTTATCCAGTGTGAAGCAGGGTTGAAGTTCATTTTATTCCGTGTATACCTGAGCGTTAAGGGAGGATATGGCCCCTATAGCTCTTCCCTTGGAAACACCCCTATATATATATATATATATATATATATATATATATATATATATATATATATATATATATATATATATATATATAATACTGAAAATTTTACCATGTTGTGTGAAATGTTGAAGGGGAAATTATTTTAGATGCTCTGCAATACCACTAGATAAACAAGCAGTGTTGGTAACGCAAAATAAAGTTGTATTTTCTCAAATTGCACTATGTAACGCATTACCTACTGCTTATTTAGATATTAAATAAAACCACAATATCACATACATTATTCATTGTAACAAAGGGCAATACAGTATCACCAACATCAACATTTTGGAGATCTCTAATAACTCAAATGGCATAGATGGTGCAATGTGCATCATTTGTATCTTAGCGTCAAATACTGTGATCATAGTATAATGTATTTCGAATGAATGAAGGATCAAAGATACAAGGAATGAAAAAATTAATTTTTATAAAGACTTGGCTTCCTAAACGTGCTGACATATCACGTCTCATCATGTAGATGCTTCCAAAAGACTTAAGTGATCATAATCTCATTTACAACAATTGTTATTTCAAACCGTTTCAGAGATACCAAACACATGGATAGTGATTGTTGTACTGCTTAAAATAACGTATTTGTGTTAAATTTTTATAACGATTGATGCTTTAGTTTGCTTCTATAACATTACAACAATAGTTTTTAGTGGTTTTAATTACAAGTCGCAGTTCCATTATTTTAAGTAGTGTTGCCAATATTATTTTAAATATATATTTCTAGTGCAAATAACGTAGCTAAACTGCAAAATATTTTTAAATTACTCGTAATTTATTTTATGGTGCAAGAATGGTTTCAAAAGACGATGTTTTTCGTAGTCTTTATAATGTTAATGTTAATGTCAAAGTTTTGGTTCCAGCAATACACCTAAATGCAAATTGTAACTGAAATTAAATGTAACTGATAATTTTTTAGTAACCCTGGTTGTTTCCCTAAGCCTTAATCGTGATATACACAAAACCATGGGTAATTAAAAGTTATAATTACACCCTAGTTACATTATACTTGTTTTAGTTTGACCACCGACAACATCAAACTCGATCCATACCATAGCTGTATGCAGTTATTCAAGGACTTAGAGTTAGTAACACATTGTGTTGATTTTTAGTTTGGTTTGTTTTAGTCTCACGATTGTGCTAGGGCGTGTAAAGGAGACGTGGAGCTAATGATAATAATGGAATCCGAACCACTTCGGTCATTCAACTGTACTCCCACGGGAAATCGAATTCGGGACCATGCGAACCGAAGTCAAGCGTGCTAGCCATTAGACCAAATGGAGTCCTCACATTGTGTTGACTTTAAGCATTGAGTCAGTGTTATCAGATTCGAAGATCAAAAACTAGCGTGTCTGTGCTCCAAAAGTAGCGGATTTGAACTATTTGTAGGACAAATATATACAGTAGAATGAATTATTTGGCAACTAATGACCAGTACTAATGAAATGATTTTTAATATGGGCTGGAAAATGTGCTGGACATATTGGAAGAAATTATGATCAATGAACAAAAACAATTCTAGACAGGATACCACAAGCTATAAACAGCCTAGAAAACGTTCTTGTATAAGAAGGTTTGACGAAATCAAGGACAACTGGGGAGTAACCTGAGAAAGAAAGAATTGCTCAAGATAAATATTTGTAGAGAAGACTTGGAAAGACCTTCATCTAGGAGTAGGTTGATAATGGTTGATTAAGTTTTTATTATATCTGGACCTCAGAGTTAGACTAAATCAAGTCATAATTTCGTAATTTTACAATTGAAGCGAAAAACCAGTTCCTTAAGTAAGACCTATAGTACTGTTTTTCAAACTATACTAAGTAGAAACAAAGTAATAGGATGCTTTTAGACTTATATTATTACACCACTAGAAAGAACATAATCTATTAAAAAGTATTATTAAATCTGTTTCGATCAAAAAGTGACTTAGCATAGTCTACCTCTAAAATTAATATATATAAACTTTTACTGGGTAAGGTAGGGTAAAAAGCGATCCCAAAATTAACGAAATTCGTACAGCGATAAAAAAATATATACATTGTTGACTCTTCATATTGCAGCAAAACTACGAAAATTAATAGAAAAGAAAACTAGAAAGTTAAGAATCACTCGTATTGCCGGGACAGAGAAAATAGATAAATATAGCTCGAATTACCTATACACTTATATAATATGTATGTTCATGTTTCGCAAGTAATTTTCAATCAATATAAAATTTCAACATAATGAACGCACGATTAGTTTTCTCGAATAAAGATCACATGCACCGCTGAGAGTTCAGGAATAAGCTTAATCTATGTTACGGCACTGGATATATGCTTATGTAATACATTACGAGCTTATTTACTTGTATGAGAAACAGAATGTACTTAAAGTGAGACGCGAACTATACGAAACATCGGACTTTGAATGTAACTTGTTTGGTGATCCAACCCGAGACCACAGATAGAGAGAATGAGTGCCATAGCTCCCACCACAAGGTTAAGGAAGTTTCTGTTTTAAAGTGTCAATTAAACACTGAGATGTGAAACGATAATAAAGCATTTGATCAATTTGAAACAAAATATATTGTAGTAATAA
Organism: Thermobia domestica; assembly: GCF_964235325.1. NCBI lineage: Eukaryota > Metazoa > Arthropoda > Insecta > Zygentoma > Lepismatidae > Thermobia > Thermobia domestica. The sequence continues at coordinate 157,933,703 of NC_137471.1, forward strand.
TTTACTCTATTTGTTAAGATAATGAATATTATATCTGTTTTTGAAATGGCAGCCGAAGCAGAATGTATTGGATAATAACGGAGAAATTGTAAAATTTCAATTTCGGTACGATTAAATACATTCGTGCTGCTATGTGTTGCGTTATCCGTTAGGAGGTATTGAACAATTCTGATTCAAAGGAAGGAAATAAACTACTGTATAGTACTGGGGTTAATTTAATAGATTTTAATTGTATAGGCATTATTAAAAACTATTTGAGACAAAGTCTATTGCTGAAAGTGAAATATGAGTTACTATTAGGGTTTCATCCCGGGTATGTTATACCCACTGATGATTGAACCTGGAACACACACATGGAAAGCATTAGCGCTAGCAAATTAGCTACGAAGAGATACACCATACCATAATTCTAAGTCTAGAATGAAGGCAAAAAATAAGAAGCGGAACCGACAGACTTACAATAATAATACTTTCACACTTTTAATTTCACACTATATATTTCGAGACTTTCGAGACGACACCCGAGACGAGACCGAGACTTGGCCTTCGAGACCGAGACCGAGATCGAGACAGGCATCTGTTAACCGAGACGAGACCGAGACCGAGACGGCGATTTTTGACTCGAGACGAGATCGAGACCGAGACCGCTACTTATCAACCGAGACGACACCGAGACTGTATAAAGTCTCGTCTCGTCTCGTCTCGATACCATCCCTAGTCTAAATACCTCATGTATTACATAGAATGTAGGTTTAACTCTTCCAGCAAAGAAGAAACATGTGATCATAGTATACAACCCACAGAAGTGATAGCTGGCAATACAGTGGTCGTAATCCCTAACGACACAGAGAGTGAGCAGTGCCCTCCTCGCTGGTCTAGTGGCTAGCACGTGCGCCGGATGTATGGTGTATGGTGTCCCGGGTTCCATTCCCGGCGGGAGAGCATCTATGATTTTTAACTGTCCTTGGTGTTTCTGTGTTCGTGTCCCTGTCGTTATAAGTTATTAGAAAAAGCAAGTTAAACGAGTGAAGCAAGTAAAATTAGCAATAAGTAAGTTACTGAAACAGGTACGGCGAGTCAGCTAAAAAAAACTGGACAAAGCACTGACATTTCGCGTCGTCCATGCGAGTTCGAACCTATCTCGGCTTGATTTTTTTCTATTTGAGAGAAAGTATTGTTTGTTTTCGCTACAGGCAGCCACTCTTTTCGTATTTTTCTCCGTCGTTCACAGTTAAAGTAACTGACTATTCTTATTTTTTCTACGAATGATAGATCTTCTCTTTGGCTTCATGCCAAACATGCACACGTAATGAAAAGACGCTGTTGATAATAATAATAATATGAAATATTACTAGCTAACTCGTGTGTGTATTTCGACAATATAACTTTATATTATTATGTGGAAATAAGTAATGCTGGCTCCCCACCTATTTTTTTCGAGGCGCCTTATGGGTCCCCGATGTCCAACGTTGGTCCCATCTCACTAACGCCTCCTGTTTTCTCGATATAAGTTCATGACAATGACTCTTCGTTCATTTTGCAATGAAATCGCTTATTTTTCTGAGTACTATGAGTGCATACTGTCCAACGTTGCTCCCATCACTCTACAATTTCCCGTTCTCTCGATATAAATTGCTAATATTTTGTTTGTAAGGGAGATATGGCGTTACAATAATTTCGTTTGAAGAAGAATTGAAAAAGATATTGCCTTGCCACAAACAACACCTATTATTATTATTATTATTATTATTATTATTATTATTATTATTATTATTATTATTATTATTATTATTATTAATAATATTATTATTATTATTGTTATTATTATTATTATTATTATTGTTATTATTATTATTATTATTATTATTATTATTATTATTAATATTATTATTATTATTGTTATTATTATTATTATTATTGTTATTATTATTATTATTATTATTATTATTATTATTATTATTATTATTATTATTTTACTTACCACTAATATTGCCTACCTTTATTTGCAATGCAATGTGCTACTAGAAAGCAAATCAAATAATACTCCTCGCTGTTCACGCTCCCGAACTCGAAATACATGATTTACAGTTCTCTGTGTTAGGGGAAAGCACATTTATTATATTATTCTTTCAAATAACACGTTTAACAAGTTACTTCACTTTCAATGTGTAATTTCATATCATCACTGACAATCATCTTGTTCCGATACGAAAATACCCCCCACCTACAAACAAAAGCCTGACCGTAGCGAAAGGGCGTGAACCTTCTTTATGCGATTATTCGGGTCCAATATTTCAATAGGTCTCTGCACACAAATATTTCCGTAAAAAAGGAAAAGTTATTCAAACTTTCTGAATACCTATTTATGGGCAAAATTTGGTTCCCTTTGAAGTTTTTAAGAGTTTGAAGTGCCGCCATTTTGAACATTTTCTTCTGATTATTCTGGTTAACGAACTCAAGATATATTAACAATTAATGTTTGTACCAAGTTTCGTCTCAATCCGCTGAAAATTAGGGTGATTAATGCATTCACAAATAGCGTTATATATATATACAGATAAGTAGACAAATAGACACACAGAGGAAGAGAGAAAAAAGTGTTTTCCTCCCTTCTCGCATCTGTGGTGCGTCAGAGCTAAACCGGGCCCCTTTGCAAAACTTATTGAGCAGCCTAACCTAAACAGAAAGCTCTTACTTGCTAACGTAGAAACGTGGTCGGGAGATGTAAGGCATGTAGAAATTGTATTTTTAATAACCATGAGTATGGATTCGAAAACTCCACTTCCATGTTTTTCTTTTTACTTTTTGCAGCTACATCGGAACGTTCAAATTTTATTCTTTACTAATTGCAAATGGCCTTTACATTCAAAATATAAGGAATTTTGGTGGCATTTGTTCGGATTTTCTTCTCTTTCAAAATTAAGACAAGAATAAAAGCAATACGCAAAGACAAAAAGTATTATCAGTACTAAACATTACCAATAATAATTGCTACGAAAAACTAAATACGACCTCTTTTACCATCTCTCAGGAGCTGCATGTATTATTAACAAAAACTTTTAAAAAGGTCCCCACCGAAGATTCGAACTGGCGACCTTTGAATTTGTAAGCCAGCACCTTAACCACTACACCAAGATCACGCTGTGGTGAACTTTTAGTTGTCGGCATAGTTGTTGTATTTATGTTTTATGTTCCCACTTCGACAATTTTTACTCTTTTTTCTAAGTTTAACAGCTGTTTCTGGCTTTCTCTTTCGGTGTCGTCCTTTATTTACACTATGCACTATTCGTATTCACAGCTTGTGCCCCTCTGGAGTGTCTTATTCAGATTGAACTTTTCTTTTTGCCCCTCAGTAAACATTTGATTGATTTAATTCTCATACTCTCCACGGATGGAGCGAAGGAATGCCAGACTCGAAAAATAGGTGTACATTTACTTTCCTGACAGAAAATACATGGTTAGAACCAAAACTTTTTTATTCAAGAGTTATTTACAATATCTTCATATGAATCTATAAACAATGAAAGGAACTTCAATTAAATATCTCAAACATGAATTGCATCTAAAAGGAACAAAAACCAAAGTACTTGATTCTTTTGTGCTCTCAATGCACCATATATGACATACAACAAAAACTCAAAATATTTGTATGAAAAAACCTATATCTATATGGACAATTCCAGAGAGTTCTGTATGTAGTTAAAAATAGCCTGTGATATATATTTAGAATTTCACTCTGCTAACAGTAGTGTGAATAAAATAAAGCCGTCTAACATGTTAAAGCTAGCTAAAGCAACTGCAGGATAGAATATGCATATCATGTAATACCTCTGAACATTTATTTCACATTATATCCCATCGTCTTACTTAGCCGACGGGATAGAAGAATAAAATGAGAATACTAAAAATGCAAAACAATCAAATAAAATAATGCCATTTAAAAGGTCAAACTTCGAAGATTCAAAATAACATTTACATACATTTCGATAGACTATTTTTTTTATTTCTTTTTTATTTTACAATCCAAACATATTTCACATAAAACGTTCAATTTCTATGGCCTCATCATTATCATCACCACTACCAAGTTGTAATTAATGTACAATAATATATTTTGCTATGAAGCCAAGAGTGCGAATCTGTTACACGTTAATATTCTTTCAATAAGCGTATTGTTTTACTCTGCGACTAGTTTAAATCAATTTCAGTCTATAAAGTTAGTACAATGTAAAACTTTACAATTACTGTTTCTACTAATACAGACAACTCCTTCTTAAAACACGAAGATTTACTTTTCACATTCCAAATAATCGCACAGCTACATTTGTTGTCCTCTTGTGAATAATTATTTATATCTCCACTAAGCCTCTCTCTCTCGGACTTAACGATGGGCGTGAGTGTTCTACACGGATACTCATAGTTACAGAGTAGAGGACACCGCATCCAATCTTCTTCCAACTTTCTTTTAAAGTACTCTTTTGGAAAACTGCTGTCACGCATGTTATTGAGATACATGCAATACTGTCCATGGTATCCATTCCGAAATTCCCCACTGCCTGAAAGGAATGAAAAAGATATAATTCACATTTTGAGTACAAAAGTAATATGATACATAGAATTTCATATTTTCAAAAAATTAAGTATTAGAAAATTGAATCTACTTTGCATTACATCACTTGAGATTTATTAAGCAATGTACTTCAGGCACTCCTGGAGCCATATATCAATGTTTATTCTACTACTACATTGATCACTAGAACATGGCTATGAGGGACAGGAAAACACAGCGGTAGAGCACTTACCTCTGGTGCATAGAGTCCTTGGTTCCATCCCCAACCAAGTAACCTTGTCGTGGAGAACATCGTGTCCGTGGGTTTTCTCGGGGTACTCCCATTTCCTCCTATAAAAAACGTTTTAGTGAGCGGTATAGTAGTAAAAAATGCATTGATAAAGAGCCAAGAGAAGACCTAAAATAATTTGCTGTTGTGAATCTCAAGTCCTAAGATGCAACATTGGCACTTTTTCACTATCAGGTAGTTCAAAAGTAGTGAGCCTTTTGCACAAAAGATGGTGTGAGTATCCCTAATCTCAGATTATATGAGTCTCAGCGAGTAAGGCTTAACATCATTCGTTAGCCGACGGTTGAAGCAAGTATATGGAAAATGTATCGAAATTCTCGCATTCAGACGTAAAATATGTCGTGAAAATATGTGTGCTTTCGGCAAAGCTGCATTATATCTTACGATTTTATTGCGATAAAGATATAAATGCTGCGAAGGTCTGCAACGAAATTAATGTTTTTTATGAACAAGATACGTTGAAAAACAGCAAACACAATTCAATCGCTTTCGTTCCAGAAATTTTGATGTCCAGAATGCAACTCGCTGTGAGCGACCAACCACAGAAAAAGTGGATGATATTCTAGGAAAAGTCCAGAAATATGATCGGCACTAATGACATTACCAATGACCTAATGTCCATCATCAAATAGTATTAAGTCATTTGCATAAAGCTAGGTAGAAAAAAGAGCCCGACACTTTAGTAGCATATAAGCTGACTCAAAGAATTATACACGATTAAATTTTATCTGAAAATCTTACTGAAACGTAACGAATTCGAGCCATTTTTAATACAGTTGATCACAAGTGATGAAAAGCAGATAACCTACAACATCAATATACGGGAAAGATTGAAGTCGAAGAGAGCAGAAGTTCTACAATCTCTGACAAAGCTTACACATCACAATGGTAGATTAAGCTGTGCGTTTGGTGGAATTGAAAGAGTACCTTGCACCACGAACTGATGAAGTCGGGCAGAACGACAGACTCGGACCTAAATTGTCGACACTTAATGCGAGTGTGCCTAGGAATTCAAATTAAACGGCTGGAACTTATCAACAGCAAGAGTGTGGTAAACCATGCTAACATCATTAGTGCGCTTACATACTTGACCTGTCAGAAACTGAGAGAACTCGGTCCAGAATAGATGACCATATGAGCAGAGGCAACCTGTAAACTGCGTACTGTAAGCATGCATTGGAAAGCTTGCATCCGGCTTGGTTGGAAACCCGGAAACAAACTGGATTCCAGTAAGAAAGTTACATGGGCGCAACCTTGCATTCAGTGTTCCATTCAAGCTTTGCTCAACAGTTTTACGCTGGCAGCAAGCCAATAAGCCAATGAACTACCAGTGATGCTATGACGCTCTGCGAATCATCTAAAATATTGCATGCAAGTACAACAAAAGGCAAATTGTATGAAAGCACATGTTAATACAGCAAGCGTAGAAAGCCTAAAGCCACACACGCACCAAATGGCCGAAAGCTTTCTTGCTACCGTATAGCACGGACATGGCACTGTTAGACTATTTTTTGTTTCGATGTCTGGAAAATACCTTGAGCAGTGTAACTTAAGATTTAAAAAGAAATCTGTTGAAACCGTGTGTCACAATTTTTGACCACAAACTACAGAAGGTCTCTAGCAACGGGATTATGGAGTTGCCGAAGAAGTGACAAAAAGTCATTGACTAAATTGGTGCAAATATGGTTAATAATATTTCCTAATCACAAATAATATACTCTCAATTCTACCCTACAAAGGCTCGATATTTTTAGACTACCTGTCACTTGCAAACAACTTAATTTATCTGTATACTTACTAACATGTTTTGAGTTCGGTGTCTACAGCTGCTGCGTACACATTTTGCTCAGTAATGCATACGAACTGGATTACGTTAATTGCCCTTAGGTTTGGACAGTTTTCTTTAGCTCTTAAAATAGTTCCTTACGTGATTACTTATATATGCTTTGATTTGTATTAAATTAAATAAAAACCGACTACTTCAAACGACGTTTACGTATTGTTCTATATAGTTTTCAAGAAAAACACTTCATTGCCAGTTACAAAAACGAACGGTCGACCAAATGTCAATTTTCTTCATCGCGAAAGTGGTGCGACCAATTTTTAGTGTAGATTACCTAAAGTTTGTATTCTAATGCCTTATTTTATTAGCAGTCTTTAGCTATGGGCTATTACCTAACCTACTGGGTAGATGATGCTATAAAAGTAGTCAGACATCCTTAGGGGGCGCAGAAGGACAGATGCGGGCGCTTTTTATTGTCAACGCTTTTACTCATAAACATATTGGAGTAAGTAATGAGCTTGCAGCACACTGGGTAGATTATACGACCGTGACATTATATCATTTATTTTCGTACAGATTAAGAATATACGGTTAAGTTGATGTAAGAGTGACTCACTCCTTCAAGAGAGTAGTGTCATCATGCGTCATAAACAACTTTTCTTGGTGTATGCCAATACCCTACTAGGAACAGGTTATGATGAAAGCCGCCAACAAAAGTTATAAGCAGTGGTGCATTTAGAAGGAAGTCACATCGGTTAAAATTAGTTCCATCGTTTCAATTCAATTTAACGAACTTGCTAATGTTTTGATTACGTGTACTATACAATGGTTAGTAAGTTGGGTAAATTTTATCTTAATTTGAAGTGATAAAAATTTAATTTTTACTGTTGTAACTTTCCTCAAAGGTTCGCCATTGATTACAAATCTTTCACTATTTAGCTCCTAATAGTTTCTACTCTTTTATTTTCTTGGAGCCTACCCACTAACTGCACACGGATTTATAGTACACTTGCAAATTTGTTATATATTAAAAAAGACAAATGCAAAGGCTGAACCAACCTGTGCTACGTGACCTGCACAAGGTAGCATTACACCTTCTCCGAATCAGAGCAAAGCGAGCTTGAACGACCTGCTCGCGCGTCCTTCTCGAACACGAACGTCAGTGATGATGGATATACGCATGTAAAGAAAAACATGTGAAATCTAAGGACTAACTTGTGGTACTCTTTCAAATAGGTAGCTTTGTATTATGACTCCATAGTATTTAACTACATTTTTACGCTGTTTTTATCTCTACATATTACTTACATGTTCTCTATTTTATAACCCGACCGGGGTTCGATTGTCATGTTCGGGCAGTTAATTTTATATTTAAAGCGGACTTAGTGGTTAGAGGGAATAAGTACTTCACGCTGGAGGTGGGCGTAGTTAGAGTAAATATCATGCAAGCCTCCAAGTTAAATAACAAATCAAAATAAATGTGACAGGACATGCTGCCCCAACAGCATTTGTATACGTGTTGTTTTCGCGAGTTTTGCGTTTCGCTCACTTCGAGCGGTGTGACTGAGCGCTCAGGCCCGTAGCCAAGGGGGGGCTAGGGCGGGCTCAGCCCCCCCTAAATTTTTTGCAGCCCCCTAACTAAAGTCATAGTTCGAATTAACGGGGTATGCCGGGGAAATTCCCCTTCGGTAAAAATGTACACTCTGTAAAGAAAAAATAGCGACACTTGCTCGGATATGGTTTTCGCAACATACTTTAATCAATATGATTTTTTACATGTATTCCTGATAATATTACAATGCATATTCTTAATGAGCAGTTCATTATTAATACTTGCGCCAGAGTTTCAGGCTTTTGATATGAATTTAATTAATTTATATTCATATATAAGTAGCTGTGTGTGTTTTGAGCAAAATCGTTTATAGGAAGAGTTATACATAAAACTGAAAAAGATCAACAACAATAGCAGAAAACAAGAAATGGAATTTCTTGAGGGTAAGACATATTATGTGCAAACATCGGGAAGTACCATACACCAAACTAGTATTTTGTATGTGCACCATGGGCTTTCTGCAGTGCAGCGAATCATCGGAGCCCTTTAGTAACAAGGCTATTGCAAAATGCAGCCTCGATTTCACGGAATAACACCCGGATTATCCGTTCCTTGAATTCCATTCTGTTTGAGATAGTTGTCTATTTAATCTTCTACTCATATTGATCCACAAATTTTCAACTGGATTCATGCCAGGTGAGTTTGTAGGCCACATGAGTTTCTAAATAGTCATATTTTTGAACCACGTATTAACGATTTTCGCTCGGTGACATGAAGCATTATCGTCCTGGAAAAGGAAGTAGTCCAAATTTTCTTCAGTAAAGTCGTCTTTAGCTGTTGTAAGAACTTTACGTACCAGAATTTGAAGATATTTTCGTGCATCAAAAGATCCTTCACATATATCCGTTGTTCTGACGTCTTTAACGATGAACCAAGCCCACACCATCACTCAGTAACTGAGTATTTGCATCTCTTAAACAAAATCCTTGTCAAGTTCCTTGCTTGTTCGTATCCACAACTTCACACCACCATCGTTTCCCTCTATTCTAAACTTCTTTTCAACGAAGAAAACGACATGCTTCCAGTTGTCATAAGTCCAAGTTGCATATCAACTCACAAAACTAGATGTTGAAATCCTCTGTGTTTTGTCAGTTTGGACTTTCTACGCGGTTTCTTCTTTGTAATATCCTCTTCATACAGTCAAGACAATACACTTGTACGAGTAACTGCAGTTCCAAGATCATGCCAAACTACAGAAGCGATTTTTGGGGAAATCACTTCTGAAATCGGCAGTGCTATTGATTTCATTTAGCAATCTGCTCTGGGTGATGCTTTCATTTTTCTTGCACACTATTGACGAAGGGACGATTGTTATGCTGTTTCCACTTGTGGATTACTCTTCCTGCCGTAGAATCATGGTTTTCAGTATTCCATCTATTCCCTTAGAGATTTTCCTTCGCTGCGCAAAGCAATAATTATGTCTTGTTCACATGGCAACAAGTCACATTTCTTACCCATCTTATTTGTTTACAGTCCACATGTAGCAACAATATCACATACAAACAACGCTGCACAACAACAATTTTGTCACTTGACAAGCAAAGAACAATCATAAAACGCTATTTACCTCAGCCTATAGATCACAAATGAAATACAAAATTCTCACTACAATAATTTACGAGACGCACTCAGTGCCATCTAGCGAAAATATTACTGATACACAAACAATTGGCAAGCGATGTCGAACACCACAGGTGTCACAAATAACGCAAATGAACTATCCCACTCTTCATTTCCTTCTATTCCTCTTCTAACGGGCTGCAACAATGGTTTTCTTTGTAAGTTAGCTTGAGAATTGAGGTGTCGCTATTTTTTCTTTACAGAGTGTATGTCCGGCTCGTATCACAGAAGTAACATAACATCCATTTCTGGGATAATTTTTGCCTTCTACATTTACAGCAAAAATACATAAGCATCCCCCTCTCGTTCGAAAGTTTAATTCGAACACTGACTGAAATGTTGGAAGAAATTGTATTTCCAAATGTACTTTAGAGTGCTAAATTAAAATTTACTTTTATTATCCTCATTTAAAGTATTGGCCTATTTATGCACTACGCTTCTTTGAATTGCTAATATTTCTTTGAGCGTGAGACTTTTTTTTTTTTTTAATGCTTCATGTGCAAACGACCCTCGCTGCAGGAGAAACATAATTTATGGTTATTCTATCGGCAAACATGCATTTGTGTTCGGAAACAACATAGTTTTACCTTAATCTTTGGACGAAGAGTTTACTTCTTCCTGTCCTTCTTGGAATTTGCAACTGAAAACATCCTTTTGCTGTGAGTCATTGGCTTTCGGTCAATATGCGAGAGATTGAAAAGACAGCATCCCTTAACAGGGGGTCGCTACTGCTTCGCTCTAATCATCACACAGGTGTATGGATTTGTTTTGTGTATATTGGACATGGAGAGGGGGGGGGGGATTTTGACTACGTTTTATGTCACGTGATAACGGAGTAAGAAAAGTTTCCTTTTCTGAATTGTGTTTACTCTTGTTGTGTTGTGAGTTGACCATGGTTATAATTGAAAGTTGATCGATGCTGGTTTCTGAAGATGCACCGAAGTTGACTTGAAGAATGAGAATTGTAGTGTATCAGCAACTTGACTATTTGTTAAATAACTTGGAATAGATAAGTAATACTTTTAATATATCTTTAAACTAAAAATAAGTTCGATTCACTTAATCTTTTTCGGGGATGAATTATTAGATACTTTATTAAAATAATTTAATAATTGTTGCCAATTTTTGGTGCCAGAATCAAATGTTCATGCAGATCATCAGACGTAAGCCTAATCATCCAAAGTTACTATTTTGTAAAAGAATACCTTGCAATCTTCTGGTATGTAAACAAAAAATGTAGCGGACTAAACGGAGGTAGTAGTTGCACTTATAGGAAAAACAGAATTTTCAATTAAAAATTGAACCTTATTGGATGATAATATGTATAATGCTTTATAAATTTGAAATTTGATCTTTGACTTAAAACAGGGTGCGTTGGGGAGTTTAGCATCCCTCTTCAGCAGGGAGGTTATGTAGACACGGGACCTATAGCTTAAAGTAACATCCAAATCACTATCGGTTTGAATCCGAGGACTCCCAGTACGGTTTGAACCTGAAACCAGACGCGCCAAAGTCGAGCGCTGTGCCCATGAGGCTACGGGGTAGCCCACAAAAGTAACAATTTGTTAATATAGTTTCATTTTGAAGAAGAGATATCTTCAATAGAAATAAGTAAATAGCTGTTTAAATCATTAGTTCTTAACAAACTTTTTTAGTACCGGTACCTGCGAAAGCCACTGATTTCGAATTCTTATTTGTACAATGTAAAGAAGAATTTCATGTATACTTTGATATGAATTGTACTATACAAAGAAAATTTAATGAATTGTTACTTCTCTTATCAATTTCGTTTCGAGAAAGAAGGTAACTGCGCTAGAACAGGGAACTTTTTTGGAGTTATTTCTTATTTGAATGCTCGAGTACCAAAACATAACAGATTATGTTTACTTAAATGACTTTAGTAGCAATCGTCCTAAATGATTGTTGATAGTATGTTCCAAAAAGTCTAGAGCAGTGGTTTTTAAACTGGAGTCCGCGGACCCCGGGGTCCGCTTGACCTGGCTACGGGGTCCGCGACGTCTAAAAATTGAAATGTGTTGTGATAAAATGGAACTCACAGCTGTTATGCAAAATGTATTTTTTCAGTTACTAAAAAGAAAGCAATTAGAAATTATATCTACGTTTGTAAATTTGAATATTTTCTTTACTAAATTTCTGCTCTGAAGCCGGTCAACCGTTATATAGGACTACTTCAGGTGAGAGGAATTCCTTCTTTGTTAGGGCATTTTTTCAAAAGGAATTGTACATTAACTGCACCGTGCCGATCTTGTTTTGTTGAGTTACAACAATGACATCACCAGAAATCTCGATCTGGACACAATTGTTCTAAGATTAGCAGCATCCAAAACAAGGAGACTTATACTGTGATTGTGTTGTTAGTGATTGTTCAAATGTTCAACTTGTTTCTACTATAGTGTGCCAACATGAGGAGTGTATATATGCGTGTTGTGTTTGTGTTTCTTAATCTTATAAAATTTATAAATTTGTAGATAGCAAAAATCCATAAACATATCATTATTTTTTTCGAACATCACTATAAAAAACTGATCAAAAAATGTTTAGAAGTACAAGTGTAAAATAAAGCGCGTAATATTTGAAGAAATATAAAATTTCGTATCTAAGGACATGTAAATAATAATACAGATAAGATGTTAATTTCATTTTTCCAATATGCATATATTTGTTTAGGCCACATGTATTTCAAAATATTGATTTAAGATTTTGAGACCCTTCTCTGTAGAATCTCTTTGAAGATAGTATTAAATCTCATTACTCTCTAAATATTTTCGTGTTTCACAAATATTGTTTCAGTCCATCAAAAATTTAAAAAGGTATTTCCTGTACTAATTCTTTGGAAATTTCAATGATTGGTTCGTTCGGCCAACTATTTTTTTAAAATATTTTTTTTTATTTCCTTGAAGATGAGAAAACGGAAGAAATATTTTGTTGCCATAACAAATAAATAAAAAGGAAACACATAGTATTCTAGCTTTCAGGTACAATTCTACTAACGCTATAGGGGTAAATTTTAATAGTAATTCTTTCACGCTGTAGTTTTAGTTTTAAGATCATAAGAAATTATTCATCATCACACACAGAGACAGACATATATATATATATATATATATATATATATATATATATATATATATATATATATATATATATATATATATATATATATATATCTTTGTGTGTGCCCACCCTAATTTACATTTAGCCCCCCCTAAATTTCGAGGCTGGCTACGGGCCTGTGAGCGCTCCGCTCAGTAACCTTCTGAACTCTACCAATGTTGTCTAAACTTCACTGGCAACATTGACAACACAGGATCAGCAGCAGCAGTGTGGAAAGTAAGAACAGGTAGGAAGGTATAAAGAAAAGAATAAAATAAAAATGCAATTATGAAGAATTATTTGTAAGTGAATTAATAATGGAACAAGATACTTTTAAGGACTTGTTTCGTGTTAACCTGCAAGTCAAGGTAAGAAACTAACAAGTGGGCCGTATTCGTGAAGAAGAAAGACACTGCAAGAAAACATCGCACATTTCTATTGGGCATCGTCGTATTGAAAACACTTGCATTATATAGTTTGTTTGCATTCGTCATAGTAAAAAAGATATATATATTTAAGCAATTGAATTTAGCATGGATTCACGTACTAATGTCTACGAAAAGGATTAAAACAAGTGATATGTGTTTACGGTATACGACACACTAAAGCATGCTTTGTACTCGTAACCTTATAGAATTCTTTTGATATAATCGTTGAAACATATACGCATATAAAAAGTAAATTTAAAACGTTGATACAGTATTTACCTAGAGCAATATAATAAATTTCATTTCAAATACTTCACTCATAACCTAATCTATTTTATTGAATACAGCATATCAGGGATACAAGGATTAAATATTTTTAAGTTTCTTGCGCCAGTCAGTATTAGTAGAGGTCAATCACTTGTATACACTCTAGATCAGTAAATATAGAACGTCATGTATATAATGAGCGCACAATACGAACGCATTACTTTGTATTGAATTCTTTCAACCTTAAGCTCAAATTTGGAACATATACCCAGATCTTTTCAAGAATAGCAACTCCCAACACTCTCTGCAACGCTACCATTAAACAAGGTCCACCATTCTTGCAACCAAAGGGTACTCTGCAATGACGATACATCTGGCCTTCAAAAGAGAATGCTACAAGATCCCTACAATCTTCAGTTAACTCGATCTGGCAGTAGGAATGCACCAGGTCAAGGGACGTTGCACAGGTCATCCCATTAAATCTTGTAAAGAGGTCCTCGAGGCGTTCGACCTTCAAATTTGTCAAAGATACGAATTTATTAAGATGGAACAAATCAAGACAGACTCTAACATCATCTGAGTTCTTCTTTCTGACTATTACCAGGGGATGGTGAAGTTTTGACACTGCAGGCTCAATGATACCTTGACGCAATCATTTTTGGATCTGCTCCCTCGCCTTATCTCGATAACACAGTGGAACTGGGTAAGGTCGTTTCACAATTGAATCTTCAGTGGTAACCTGGATTGTATATTTAAACTTGTTATATTTTCCTGGGAAATGGGCGAAAATTTTTCTTCTCTTCATCAGCACATTGAACAAAATTTCCTTTTGTTCCGGAGCAATAGGAGTTTTCTGCACCACTTCTCTCACTTCTTCTAGGGTAGCGTAGAGACTCTTCAGTCGCTTTTTCCCTGACTTCCACTCTCTTTGGACAACAAGCCGAACATTGAATCTCCTGAACAAGCGGGTCATACAAAGATTCCACAAGAGCTTGATCCTTTATTTGTGCCAGCGTAATTCGTCTCAGGTTGCAATCTTCCCTTTGCCTTGACCTAACTACATTATACGAATCTTGTTGAATCAATACGCTGTTCCACTGATTTAAAACTTCTTTCAGATTTTCATAATCGCATCCATATACCTGTGAGCCGCATACTTCCTCTGGATGGCATTCACATTCACTCCATTCTTCTTCTATGACGGTTACACAGAGATGGTAATCCACACTCAACTCATTAATCATATTATTACATGTATTTTCTTCCTCCTTCGCTTCAACCATGGGTACTACGACTTCTTGCTCCCCAGTTTGAATGGTTACCATGCCATTTCCAAAATTCATTCTGTCTTGAGACTTGCTCATGTAATCACGACCCAGTAGATCTTGGTTGAGCCCGTCGACCACAAAAGCTCGAACATCCGTTTGTATTCTCTTAATTGTCATAGGAAGATATGCTTCGCCTTTCACCATTTTCTTCCTGGTTCCACTATAATCGACAAGAAATACGTGGGGTGCTGGTTTCAATTTCGGATGTGATATAATCTTCGTAACCTTTCTCCATAACTCTAAACTACACAACGTCACCTCCGCACCGCTATCAACAAGTGCTTGCAAAACTTCATCCAACACACACATTCGTATGATACCAGACCATTATTTATTCGTTCAAAGTCAGTGTTCACGTCATCAATATTCTCACAATCTGTGTTATACTCCCACTCTTGTCCAGCTATACATTGAAATTTAACTCGAAAAACATTTACCTGACTCCTACACTCATACTCACGTACACATAAAGGACCTTATACATCACTATACAATTCCTCAGGTATATCCTCACTTACACTTTTCTCATGGGTTGAATATCCTCTTGGTAGGATATCGGGTCATCTCTTTCATATTCTTCGTGCCTGTACGATTTCCTACCTGGCCGTCTACTTCTCCTCCAGGAACGTGCACCACCACGTCGTCTGCCTCGTCGATAGATTTCGCGTCCTCGTGCACCATCTCGTCCTTCGTACGGTGATTCTTCTCTTGTGTTCGCAGGCTCTGTCTTTTATCCTCCTGGCCCTTCGATATAGCTGCTACTTTAACTTTACGAGTAACCACATCTTCACCGTCCTCCGATCTTCTAGCAGCATCTCTTCCTGTTTTCCCTCTTGCTTCCCATGTGTCGTGAATCAGATCTAGTCGTCGGACTGTTTCAAGAATTTCCGCTAACTCCTGGCCTCGTGTCGAAACCAACTGTCTTTGATACTGAACTGGTAGTAAAGTTATGATAGTGTTGCAAATCTGGGCTTCACTGCTCTGTGAATCCAAGTCCCTAATCTGGCAAAATCTATTTGTAACAAAACGTTCAACACTCCCATCAACCTCAGGGTTGAATGGTACAGTCTTAAGGCGCGTTAGCCTAGCACATGTCACGTCTTCTGAATGATAATGTCTTAATAACATTTGCTTGAAGTCGGCATACGTGAAGAATTTGTTGGCATTGGAATAATACCATGACAGCACTGCGTCTCTTAGTATGAACGGTAATACCTTAAGCGCAAGACTAGGTCGCACACCCATTAGAGCACACTCTCGTTCAAACTGTACAATAAACGGTTGAGCTGACAAATCACCTCTCTCTGGTGGATAATGCGTGGACGATTTTATATCCGTTAATCGCAATTTCAATTCCTCTTCGCCTTCTTCATTTTCCATTTCCTTCCTATAGTCCTGAGCTGCTTCCGAATACGCTCCGCGACGGTTCGTTATTCTTCTGGCGTTTTCATTCTCGTTGCCATTAGAGGAAAGCTGTCTTCTTTGTCGGTTTCTTCTTCTTTCCGTCTTCGGGGGCCATCCATCTTCTTCTGAATACCCGCTCTCATCAGACGAACTGTTCTTAATCTGTCTCCTCCGTCTTCTCCGATAAATTGGGTGCACCTCAGGTGCCTTGCTCCAGGAAGCCGCCGTACTATTGAGGGCACTCCTTCCACAGCAGGTACCACTGGAATCACTTCTATTGCTCCTTCCATCTAGGCTTGGAGATTGAGCAGGATTGTATGTCCGCTTCACTTCTGTTTCCTCTTTTACGCCTGAACTATGTCTTCGTTATTCCTCCTCGATCCTTTGTTGAAGTGAACTTTTTGCTACCTCCTGACAAGCCAACTTTTCTTGTACTTTCCACAGTTCCGAAGTGTTTTGCCACATGACAGCCTTCGACCGACTCACTTCCGCCCGACACTCTTGCAGTTGATTATTCATCACCGCGTTGGCTCTTATCATTCTTCCAGAAACCTATTCTATTAACTTTCTACATTCATCAGTCTTCTGCAGGACTTTCAACTCTTCTTTGGGTAAACGATCTTCTATCTGTGCCGTAGTCATCTGTAACATCTCATGCTTCACTTCTGCAATCTCATCCTGCATCCTGTCCTGACATTGTGCCATACGTGCTACACAGCTCTTCGATACCTGATCGATTCTTTTATTTACTTCTTCAAATTGCTGACTCACCTTCTTCTCTGTTAGTATTGCCACTTCGAGTTTAAAAACGGTATATAATTATATCAGTGACGGTGACGGTAACGGTGGAGGGTGTTGGTGATTAAAATATTAAACAAATTTTTAATAACCTCCTGTTATCCGGAATCTCGGTAGCAGGAGCGCACGCTCTGAAAACAGTGTATCAAGAAATAGTTAACTCAAATAAGAATACCAATATTAATACTACAACACTGTTGGGTCGTATTCGACAACTTACCATTTAAACCTTCAATATAAATCCCCACACTGATGTTATTCACGAAGTTGTTAGACGAAGCGTGGACGTAGAAAGATGATGGAAGACGCAGAATTTTCAGAATACACTTGCCTAAACTTGTTATTGAAAACCATGTGTATTTATTTATTATATTTATTTCTATATTACCACATTCTATCACAAAACGGTATTCATATACACAACGGATAATCCTCACCACAAGTGAACAATATTTTGACGTAAACAGTCGCTTCAATAATGACTTGGTAACATCCCTAACTTTAATTATTGATACCGTTCAACATAAAACTGAGATTGACAAGTACTCAAAAGAAATAAGATATATAAAACTAGGAAACATACAAAATACTATATACAACAAAAATAATAATAATACATGCAATAAGGGTCCTCTACGATACTTCTAAAAGTCTTTTCAGAATAAATGGAAGTCCAGACGACAGTAGCAAATTGTGTTATTTCATATGTCTAGAAAGAATTGTTTTAGACAAGCTTAATCTTTTATTTGTTTTTATATTTATTATTTTTAATTAATTCCTTTTTACTGATGCACTGAACTATTATATTGTACTGGCCACCTTGGTATAATTGTTTATATTTTCAGTTCTGTCTTTACCCGAACAGATGATTCACTAGTGCAATACTGCTTTACATACAAAGTGACTAACTAAATGACACTTGATGGTCGCGACTGGCAAACTTTTATTTAGATTGAATTTAATTTAGTAGTGATACTTCAAACATTCTTCACAGATAAATAGGTTAGTTAGCACAGTTTTCAGAAATAATACATTTATGTAACGATGTTATACTACTACTGTAGTTGTTAGATATTTTTATAGCTATAAATTGAAGTTATGCTATTATATAGGCCTATATCAAATATAGATTGATTTTCTTTCAATCGCTTTTTCTGGATATATGCTCGAAATTTGAGCTTAAGACTAAAAGAATTCAATGCAAAGTAATGCGTTCATATTGTGCGCTCATTATATACACGACGTTCTATATTTACTGATCCTCTAGAGTGTATACAAATTATTAACTTCTACTAATATTGTCTGGCGCAAGATACTTTATATTTTCTTTTTGTAGCACTCATATGCAGTATCCAATAAAATAGGTTAGGTTATGGGTGAAGTATTTGAAATATATATTATTATATCGGCTTACATAAATAATGTATCAATATTTTAGATTTACTTTTCATATGCGCATATGATTTTACGGTTATATCAAAAGAATTATGTAAGGTTACGAGTGCAAAGCATGCTTTAGTGTGTCGTATACCGTAAACACATATCACTTTGTTTATTTCTTTTCGTTGACGTTAGTACGTGAATTCTCGTTAAATTCAATTGCTCAAATATGTCTTTTATTTTACTCATGTAAACTAAGTATAGAAACCAAGTATTTCAAGTACGACACTCTCCAAAAGTAACATGCGATCTTTACTTGCAGTGTCTTGCTTCTTCACAAATACGGCTTACTTGTTAGCTTTAAACATGTTCTGTTTTTCTTACCTTGACCGGCAGGTTAAAACTAGTCCTTAAAATTTTCTTATTCTATTATTAATTCATTTACAAATAATTCTTCATAGTTGCATTTTTATTTTATTCTTTTCTTTATACATTCCCACTTGTTCTTTCTTTTTATACTGCTGCTGCTGATCCTGTGTTGTCAATGTTGCCAATCAAGTCTAGACAGCTAAGGTGGAGTGCAGAAGGTTACTGAGCGGAGCGCTCAGTCACACCGCTCGAAGTGAACGAAACGCAAAACTTGCGAAAACAACGGGTGCACAAATGCTGATGGGGCAGCGTGTCCTGTCAAATATGGCGTCCGAATAGGTTTATCCCTGCGCCGTCACTAAGCATTCAAAGATTAAGTTTCACTTAGTTCCGCAGATACTTATAAAAACAAGGCAATAGACAAACAAATCAAAAAGGACACATACACTTATATACATATATACACAATATTTCGAAATATGTACAGCCTGCAATCTATTCGCAGTATTCATCAGGCAAGTCCTTCAGAAGTTGACTGGCACAATTCTCTTCTGCCTTCTTCCGCCATTTCAAGTATTCTTCCTTTGTGGGCTTCCACAATTTACATTGATGTTCGGATCAGTGTCCTATCAATTTCCCACTATTTGGATCAATCAGCTCCACAACCTTAAGACTTGGCTTGCGAACACATAAGTATGGTCCTGAGTACAGGTATGGTCCTGACTCAGACGCTTGTGAAGAATAGTTGCAATCAAGAGGGTGAATTTCGTGGACTGTTATTTGTGTAGTGGGTGGAACATGGGTGGAAATCGGCGTAATCGACGAAGAGACAGTGCAAGTGCAAGTGAATCTGCTGGTGCGGCCATGTCAGACTGAGGACTCAGCTAGAGATGAGTATCATGTACAATGTTGTCTGTGTGATCGCTGGTATCACCGCGTGTGTAGTCAAATGACAAAAGATCAATGGAATGCTCAAAATGAACTCGAGGATGATGCACCCGTTGAGTCGTTATTAAATGTGGACAGTGCAACCCACATAAGGCGATGGAGACGGGAGAACGAAGTTTGTCTTTGGATGCAATGGAGCAGATGCTTATCTGGATGTTTGAGAAGTATAATGAAAAGGGACAATGTGAGCTCAGATCGAAAATCAAAGAAGATTATCAGATTGAGATGAAGGTCATTCAGAAAGATTTACGGGATATTAGAGAGCAATTGGGGAACAAGATTGAAGAAGTTAGCAAGAAGTGAGACAAGACGAACGCCTCGTTAACTCAACAGGTAAATGAATTTTCACGAAAGATGAACGGAACTCAGCAGGAGAATCATGATTTGAAGAATACCGTCTGTAAACTTGAGGAAGTGGCAATACTAACAGAGAAAAAGGTGAGTCAGCAATTTGAAGAAGTAAACAGAAGAATCGATCAGGTATCGAAGAGCTGTGTAGCAGGTATGACACAATGCCAGGACAGGATGCAGGATGAGATTGCAGATGTGAAGCATGAGGTGTTGCAGATGACTACGGCACAGATAGGAAATCGTTTAGCCAAAGAAGAGTTAAAAGTCCTGCAGAAGACTGATGAATGTATTAAGGTGATAGAAGAGGTTTCTGGAAGAACGATTAGAGCAAACGCGGTGATGAATAGTCAACTGCAAGAGTGTCGCGCGGAAGTGAGTCAGTCGAAGGCTGTCATGTGGCAAAACACTTCGGAACTGTGGAAAGTACAAGAAAAGATGGCTTGTCAGGAGTAGCAATCGCGTCACTTCAACAAAGGATCGAGGAGGAATGGCGAAGACATAGTCCCACACAGCAAGGAATATTTTCTCAACCAAAAGAAAATATTTTTCTTGGTTTCCAAAAGGTTTTCCTTCTCTGGAGATTTCCATGCTGGTTTCCCTAATGTATTCCGAATATTTTCGGAAAATATTTTCCGAAAAATTTTTCGAAAACATTTTAGAAATTACCGAAAGTACATTTTGAGAATGTTAGCCGGAAAGTATATCCAGGAAAATATTCACAAAATGTATTAGAAATATTTTATTGGATATAATCTAATATGTTTTCACTGTTGAGAAGGAAAATATTTTCGAAATGATAATAAAAATGTTTTCAATATATGATATGGGAAACAATGAAAGGAAATATATTCCATATATTTGAAAAAATGTTTTCTAATAGGTTATTTGAAATATTTTCTATTTTTACAAGAAAACATATTGAACATATATTTTTAAAACGTTTAGAATGTTTTAAAAATAAATTCTTTCGTAATATAAGAAATGTTTTAAAAAGGTTTACTTAATTTTAACAAAAGTATTTTGGTAACCTTCTGTTATAACTTAAACGGAATATTTTCGTACAATATTTTAGTCTTATTTCCAGAATATTTTATAGAATTTTGAATATAAAACTTTAAAACAGGGAAAAGAAAACATATTAAAAATGAATAAATTTTGTGTTTTTAGTGAACAACAACATATATTATAGAAATATTTTTACATTGTTTTCAGAATATACTCTTCCGTTACTGGAGAAAATATATTCCTTGTTATACCTGAGAAATATCCCAAATATTTACCGGAAATATTTTTTAAAAATGTTTGGTAAACATTTTATGAAGTACAATAAGTATATTTTTAGAACGTTATAAATAAAATAATGTAAGGAAATTTTTCACAAATTCTACTATTGTGTTGAATATAATGTAATATGTTTTCAATGTTGAGAGAGAAAATGTTTTCAAAGTAATACTGAAAATGTTTTACATACATGGTATATAAAAAAATAGGAAATATATTCCATAGATTTTACAAATGTTGTACAACGTGTTACTTGCAATCTTTTCTATTGTTACGAGAAAACGTATGAAATATAATTTTAAAAATGTTTCGAATATTTTAAAAATAAATTCGTTCGTAATATGAGAAATATTTTCCAGAAATATTTTTAAAACACCTATTAATTTTGTATGGAAATGTTTTTGTTACCTTCTCCTTTAACTTAACCCTAGGAAGTCCAAGAATGTTTTTTGTCTCAAGTAGGTCCAAGGGGAGGCTCCTCGAACCCACAGTATAACATACTATAATTAACATAATGCCATCTAACAACAAATGAATATAGAATAAGCTTTCAGAACTTACTCGTGGCTGATATGTTGTTTCCCAACATAAGAACACAATCCTTGTTAAATACAAACGGAAAAAATCTAAGTTCAGGAAATATACTTGTGGAAAATATGTCACATGGAAGTCCAAGGAGGGGGTTCGATGAGCCCACTACTTAGAAATAATTTTTAATTTACAAGTTACTAAATAATAACGCACATTAATGATGTGGATTTATCAAAGAAGTAATAATAGACAACAAATAAAATTCTCAATATTTTAATCAAGACTTACGACGGAGTTTTTCAGGAAATATACTTGTAGAAATTATGTCACATGGAAGTCCAAGGAGGGGGTTCGATGATCCCACTACTTAGAAATAATTTGTAACTTACAAATTACTAAATAAAAATGCACATTAGTGATGTGGATTTATCAAAGAAGTAATAATACACAATAAATAAAATTCTCAATATTTTCACCAAGACAACGACGGTTCTTTTTTCAAGAAATACAAACGAGTGGGTTCGAGAAGCCCCCTCCCTTGGACTTCCTAGGGTTAAATAAAATATTTTCATATAGTATTTTAGAATTATTTTCAGAATGTTTTATCTAATGTTTTATTAAAAAAGTTAAAACAGATATTTAAAATGAATAGAAACTATCATGTTTACTATCATGTTTATGAAATATAGTTTGTGCTTTTAGCTGATAGTATTTTATTATATATCAAAGAAATACTTTTACATTATTCTCATAATATATGATTCAGTTACAATAAAAGTACATATTCCTTGTTATACCTAAAATTAATCTTACCGGAAATGTTTCTGAAACATTTTTCTAATTTAAATATGTTGGAGATTATACATGCATTCGTATATATATATATATATATATATATATATATATATATATATATATATATATATATATATAGAGAGAGAGAGAGAGAGAGAGAGAGAGAAAGAGAGAGAGAGAGAGAGAGAGGAAAGTTACCAATATCAGCCCCCTATCCCTAATCCAGCGCCCCGGTCTCCTGCGTCTCTGTGAAGCGTAAACAGCCAAGTGTTGTGCTGGGCACATTACTTACTCCGATTAAGAAAAGGCGCTGATATTAGAAAGTAATCCTACACAGTTTGGGGGCTGAGAATCAGTAGGCATTGTGATTTGAGTGACTTGCAAGTTTTGGTAGTGTCAGAGAAATCTGAACTTTCACGATAAATGAGTATGAGTAGGCAAAATTTTCATTATAGTAGCTAATTAAGGAACTACAAAGTAAGTAAATACGTGTTTAGTAATGCATTATAAGCTTTAATTGCGAAACTATTACGTTTGTTTCCGCCATGTGCTGAAACCCTAATCCGGCACCCCTTTTGGAGTCCTAAAGCGGCACCCTCTTTAATGGCATATGTGTCATTAGTAGACCCTATAGCTTCTAATCTTTATAGGCATGGGCATGCCAGCCGGGGGGATGAGGGGGACGCGTCCCCCCAGAAGTTTTCTAGGAGGGGATTGTCCCCCCCAAAAAATTGTATAGCAGGAATCCTTCCCCAAATATCTCGGGAAAAATGATGAAATACTGGAATGGAAACGTCGATTGTCAATGAATAATTACTGGATATGAAAGGAATTACAGTTTTATTGAAGAAATTTCTGTAACAATTACCAGGGAATATAAATGAAGTATAGAATGTAGCGACACTGTATTAGCTACGTCGAAAACTACCACAAACCGTGCACACATTCATTTGCAGGAAAAATAAAATTTTGAAATTACTATATATTAAAATTCTACGTTTATATGTTTGTGGTCAAGAAACGTTTATATGTTTGTGGCAAATTATTTTAACGATGATATTTCGGAAACTACAAGCTCTAAAAGCAAATTTTGTGAAGATTGTTCAGTTATAATTGAATATTTTTTTAAATGGACGTTATTTCTTTATTACATTTTTTTTAGGAGTACGCGGAAGTATTGGAAATTTAAAAAGTAAAGCATCATATCTCAACGAGTTATACACCCAACACCGCACATTTGTATACGAGGTTAGTATATATCTCCGGCATTTGTTTTATGGTCAAAATGATGAAAAATGAAGCATAACTATTTCTCCGGTGTAAGATGAATCTTGGACTGACATTATAATTAATTGTGTGTGTGAGCTAGTATCTTTATGAAAATAGTAGATTCTAATTGAAAGTACGCAATTCTTAGTGTGCCTTTTTATTTTGTACAGCTACAGATTTGTGAAAGATTTACAACTTGGTTCCAAGGCAAAAATATTTCGAGTTTGACTTAGTACTTATTAAAAGTTTCATGCTCAATTTCAAATATTTCTGCCTTGAGATTTTATCTTTAGTCTTCCAAGAAAGCGGCAGCGGCAAGAAAAAATGTTGCTTTCTAAGTATCTAAAAAGATTCCTTTCCCACTACACTTATAGCATTACAATGAGAAAAGAGAAAATGTGGAATTATCTTTTTTTTTTTTATTTAATATACCGACTCTTGCTGTATCGGATTCGTGTAAAAATACCACCATTATTGTGCCAACCTCGACAATCGATGGAAGACTTACAACACTGTTTAGCTTCGGAAATATAACTCAAAACCTGCCTAAAAAGATCTTTTTCTTCGTGTGCGGGTAACGTAGGTCTCTTTGCATGTTCTTTCTAATGTATTGTTCAACTTCGTCAACTGGGCTGTGCGCAAGTGCGCCACTGTTTTTGAAAGGACATGTTTTGCAGCGTGTTTTCTCCAACAGTAACGTTATTTAGACAGCTGTGTTTATGTGTGTTACTGTGAATATAACGTTGATATGAAGTTTCTCATCTCTTGTTTCTGTTTAGTGTTGTTTTATTGTTTAAAGTGGATCGATTTGTCATAATAAAAAGAAAAGAAGACAGCACGTGGGCCAAAGCAGTGCCATTGTTAAAGAAAAGAAGAGAAAAATTAATTCAAATTGTAGATCAGCTGATGGATAACAACCTGAAACTGACAATGGAAATTCAAATCTTGTATTGGTCACCATCACCATTAGTGTCTATAGGAAAAAACTTCTCAATCTCCACGTCTTGCAAGTGGTTCAGATTCTCCCCACCCTTCGAAACTTTTAAAGCCCAATTAGATTTTAGCGTTACCTACAAATTTTTCACAACAGTCCCTGAAAGATCGGACATTGAAATTTGTACCAACTTGGTTCCTTCCGTGGCTGCACGTCTATCCAAAATTAACGTCATTGTCTGTTTTTACTGTATGGATATCTTGAAAAAAAGTTTAAAAAAAATTTTTTACTAAAACCATGGCAGACGATTTCTCTACTGTAGGATTTTGCAACTGGAAGAAGGCTAAAGGAAAATTAAGTATACACAAAACTTTAGAATGCCATAAACTGGCTGTACTCCGCTACACGCAGAGAAAAAATTCCAATAGAAAACCAATTAAACAGACAAATTTTAGATGAACAACTGAAAGCCAGAAAATTCCTGGAAAAAATATAATCTCAAGTATACGTAATCTTACAAGACAAGGACTCGCATTTAGAGAACATGACTCCCGGTTCAGGAATTTATTTCAGTTGATGAGCCTTTGCGCTGAAGATTTTCCACAATTGAAGAGCCGGATAAAGGGAAACATGAAGATATGTAATTTCATGGATGTTAAAATCCAGAACGAAATCTCGAAACCATAAGCCAAGAAATTGCTTTTCATATATGTAACAAAATCAAATCTCAAAACCCTCCTCTGTTCTCTATCGTGTCTGATGGTTCCCGTGATGTGAATGGCGAAGAACAATTAAGTATTTGTGCCAGGTAAGTTGATGAAAATCTCTGTTCTCATGAAAGTTTTCTTGTGTTCTACAGTATATCAAAAAACTACTGGTGAGTTTATAGCTTCAGTTATTCTGGATGAGATAGTGAGACTCCAGCTTTCAATTGCTCAACTCAGTGGACAAGTTTATGATTGCTCTGGAAATACGAGTGATGGCTCTGGAATTAGTGTCCCATCTATTATATGCAAACAGCAACTTATTGCTTTGTACGTACATTGTGGAGCTCACAGTACTATTCTTGTGATTAAGGATGTCTGTAGTGCATGAGAAGTAGTGAGAAACTCTTTGCAGTTCGTGCACGAACTATGAGTACTGTTTTCGCAGTAACTTTCAGTGTGGTCACGATTTTCTGCTCTAATCGAGGCTCATGCTTGTGCTCTCGTCTTAAACATTGTAAACATTAAATCTTTGTGTCCCACTAGATGAATTTGCAGACTTAGTCTAATAAGGGAGTTGTTTAACATTATGAAGAAATTCTCTCTACGTTGCAAAAGATGAAGACGACGGAATTGTCAACACATCCTCAGGATCAGCAGCTGGGGTTTTGCGGCTTTTTGAAGAAGGATCTACGTTTCTTGGGCTCATATGGCTACAGATATTATCAGAGGTTGGAGCTTTTTAACAGGACAATTAAAGACCCAACTTCAGTGTCAAAATGGGAAACAATACAAATCATAAATAATATGCTTCGTCACTGATCATAAGTTCATTGTACTGTCATGAAACCTACAAATTAATATCATCGCCCTGGAAATCCCATTAATTATAATAAATATTGTCAACAGTACCATCAATACAAGGATGTTATAAAATAGAGGATCTGCCCATACAACAAAATCGTGAAGTCAAACGTCACAGCTTCGCCACACCTACTCTGCTCATTCCGCGCCACTAAGATTGCAATGCTTCGAGCCAACAAATATGGCGGAAAGGAGAGTAGCCAATCAGAGGTGCCGGCTCAGACGATGCTCGGTTGTTTTTTGACTTCATTGAGTTCATATGTTGAAGATATGTATGGGCTGATCCTCTATTTTATAACATCCTTGCATCAATAGGATTGTTTGTGTCTCTGGAATAGAACCTGTTATCACCATTGATAGGATTTATATATAATGCATTGCAGAACTTTAATTCATGTTATGTGACATTTTGAAAATTAAGGGGGGGTGCAATGACATCAGCCTTTCTTTAAATTTGGCCCAAAATGTTGAGTGAAGGGTGCTGTCCCCCCCCAGAAAATTTTTGGTGAGCACGCCTATGTTATAGGCTATAGTCCTATATAAAATGAAATAGAGTTGCTCGAGTTCTGAGAAAGTTTTTCATTGTTGCAGCGCCGAAAAGAAGCCGCCTTAATTAGGGAAACGGAAAGAAAACCTCACACTATAATCACAATTGGTCAAAAGAAAATATGACTGAGGCCATAATTGCTATGAGATCGAAGGAAATGTGATGAAAGAACGCTCAGTATCTCAGAATTCAGCTCTCTTTTCAACACTTGAAATTCTCATTGAATACACTGTTTCACCAGAAAATGATGTTTCGTGTATGTTCTGTTCAGACAATGATGAAGTGAGTTATGCGTCTTACGTGTTCAGACTGGGCACATGCTGAATGTATTGGAGCTGACAAAGACGATTACATATGTGACGTTTGCCGATGATTGCGATTGGTGCTTTTTGTTTATTTGTTTATTGAACAGTTTTCATAATTATATTGAACGTTTACGCAAGAAGCGCATACATACAATGAAAATAAAAATGTTTATATTTCTTCAAAATTTTTATGTTTCATCAGTCAAATTATTTATATTTTCTGAAATAAAGTCATGGTACGCCATTATCTGGTCATATTTAATTTTCTTCAGTTTATTTGGTAATTTATAGGTAGCTCACTGCTAGTAATATACGAGCATGCTGATTTATGCTACCTTTTTCAGACTCATGAATTTGATAGGTTTCAGAAAAGCCTTTATAGCTTCAACCACGTTAGGCTTATCAACTTTGTACTGCCAACTGAACATAAGAAACTACAACTTTTTATATTGAATACTTAAAAATGACAAATTCTAATTCTATAAATTATAACACTGAAAAACAAACTGGGGTGCCGGATTTGGCTACTTTCCTCTATATATATTAGTGCACTGCACGGTTCGGGCTCAGGCGGTCCAGCTCTGCTGTTTCCTTAGCCCAGGCTGGGCTAGGGCAGGGCGGCGCTTCAAGTAGGGTTGGGTTCGGGCGATTATTTGTAGTTCTTTAATAATTATTGACTCTAGTTAAATGATAAATGCAATAAAACTAACGAGGAGTGAAAGGTATTACAAAAAATGCAACGTTTACAGTTTGTATTGCTTAGCGGCTCAACTTTTTCTATATAGAGAATTAATTGTTCACCCTAGTGACCGACCGGGCTTGGGCGAGTTGGCTCCACTATTAATTTGGGCCGGGCCGGGCTTGGGACAAAAATTTCCAAAATTTTCCGAGCCTGCATGGGGCTGGGTCGGGCCTAGCTACATTCGAGCCGGATTAGGCTCGGGCCGAAAAATTCGGCTCTTGCAGATCTCTAATATATATATATATATATATATATATATATATATATATATATATACAGGGTGCACAGTTCACAGCGTTTGGGAGGTGAATCTACTCATCGAAACATGAAAAACTGTTTATGAACATGTGGTCAAAAGCAGGGATGCCACATTTTGTAATTTCGTACTAGATTTTGTGATTTGCTATTGAACTAGTGATCTAGTACGTACTTCGGGTAAATCTGCACATTCTAGTGATTTTTGGCGTTTCCTTTATGATGCAGACAAATGGCAAGGAAATGGTTCTTAAAATAATAGGAAGAAGTATATCGCAGTTCGAACGAATATAGAAACTTCCAATTATTCTTTCTTTTCCCCTCTGACTGAATGAAACCTCTACTGTCAACGACCTTTAAGGTTACTGTGCCCACCCCCTTGTCCGAGCACTTCGCCTTTTCGCCACCAGATGCTCACTTTTTCATTTAGCAATCACTGCTGGCACCTCTACTGGGAAGAACTGAAAGATCGTACAGCTCAGTTTAAATGTGTCCAGGATATCCACAATTGAAGTGGGCGGGGAGAGGAATCCAACAGTTTTTTTTTTCCTTCGTGCACCTGCAGTCAGTCAGAGTCTATTTTTACAAGCCGTGTTGTTCAGCCTCAGGGCAAAATCTCAACCATTGACGGGTAACAGAAATCTTTTCTTTTTGCAGGTAGGAATAGAGTTTTTGTATGAAAAACGTGAATTAGGTTGCAGAGAACGTTATTCGCATCGCGTTGACAAATTTTCTTTCGTCCGTTTATCACATGAAGCTCTTTTTTTTCGATTATTACCAGAATATGAGATAAAAAACCTAAATGGTTCTTTGTATACAGAAAACAAACAATACCAATATTTTCTTACATATCAGTATTATATGATTTTTTTTCCTGAAGTGTATGATGCTTGAAAAATGGACAGAATGAATTTTGATTTTTCTATTTGTCCCTATCCTTCTGAGTAGAGAGAATGCTGTGACGCAACTAAAGGGTCTGAAGGGCCCGCAACATTGAGAGGCCCAGAACAGAAAGAGGACCATTTCAGTTTCGAAGTTAAACTTTCTAATGTTAGGATGTTAAAAATGATGTGATGTTCCAACTATATCTCATTTTTACCTGTGAAGACGGTAACACCTGAGCGATTATTTAGTAAGTTAAATGCCAACAAAACTTATACTGACCAGCGAAAACATTATGACCACTCGCTACTTTTTGAACGTAATCATTGTGCAGAGATAAGAGCTACAAGGCATAACACAACCGCGCGCCAAACGTGACAAGAATCTCACTCGATTAGTCAGTGTGGTGCTTGTGCCTTGAATGGGGAAGGACGAAGATATATCAGGGTGAGTAAATGGCTGGGAGCTTCATTTCGGAAACAGCGCGACTTGTCGAGTTTTCGCGATCTGCCGTGCTTATGTATTTCAAAGGTGGGAAAAGGACTGAAACCAGCATCGAAACAAACAACAAAAAGTGGGGCGACTACACCTCATTAAAAATGTCGGATGTCGTAGACTCTCGAGGTTGGTACAGCAGAATAGACGAAAACTATAGCATAATAATAATAATAATAATAATAATAATAATAATAATAATAATAATAATAATAATAATAATAATAATAATAATAATAATAATAATAATAATAATGTGCATTTTTTTGCATATGAGCAAGTTGTGACTCACTAGATAGAACATAGAAAGTCAAAACTGTTCTCTGCAAATTTTACGTGACTCATGGATGTGGATAGAGGGGGTCCGTTTAACATTTTTGCGGGGAGGCCCATTCGTCCTTACTTCCGCTACTGAGAGGTAAGGTAAAATAATAACACCAATATATATATATATATATATATATATATATATATATATATATATATATATATATATATAAACTCCTGGCGCAACAGTCCCTTGTGATCTGAGTCTGCAGCGGGCTTATGTTAGTGGTCAGCACAACTACACCCAACGTAGCCGGCTGTCTAGATTGAAGTCCGCTATCTTTTAGTTTCCCAACTTTTCTCTCGATGTTTGGTCAACACAGCAATGTTTGAGTGCCACACCGGGAATTAAACCCTGGGCGACGCACACCGTATCACTTTCGCTAATCTTTTGGTAAAATTCAGGTTAGGGTGGTACTGAATTATTTTTGGAATATGCCATTTCTCGTAAGGTAAAGTTCAAAAGTATTGTGACATAATTAAAAAGCTCATTATCAACCACGTATTCTTGCCTCTAATATCACTAAATGTTTTCGAGATATGTGTCAAAAATGGTTGAAACACTTGAAGTTAGTTTAGTAACTTGAAGAAGTAACTTATAACTTATACATAATTGCTCCAATTTTTATTTTTGTTCTTCTTTCTCGTAAAGAAATACAAAATCATAATTTCAACCATTTTGGTACATTTTTCATAATTTGAAGGGCGAACAGCCGGTTTCTTTCCTTACGTTTTGAACTTGGGATTTATATTCTTCTTGTCACTTATCGTGAAAGTCATATAATGACATGGGTCCCAAAGCCAGAATATATTATGCGACTGAGGTAATGACAATTTCATCTCTAAGATCTATTAAATTTGACATTTATTGAACGATAGCGGTTTTATAATACGAATAAATTTTTCGCAATAAGGTGCATATAGTGGTCGTAAGAAATGACAAAAGCTACCATTGACCTTTATAGTTTGACTGATGCTTTTTCGATTATGGTCTTCCCCTTAAATTTTGTAAAGGACAGTATCATTTTAATTATCTTGGCCTAATTTCCTAAAGCCTCTCATTCGTACGCTGAAAGAAAGATTTCTATTTTTTATGTAAAACAATTCAGGGAATGCAAATTTATTCAAAATTCGTTTACAATTAAAGTCGGCTAAACAGATATTCCTTCGAGATTTCTTTATTTTGAAAACAAATTCACGATTTCAGTTCTTTGTCTTTACTTGTTTCCATGTTATATATATATATATATATATATATATATATATATATATATATATATATATATCAATACTGTATGATCAATTCCAAGAATTATTTTAGTTCCCCGATAAATCCATTTATAACAAGCTCCAAATACTGCTACAATTTTAATGTGGTTTCAGGAGAATCTGCATATCTCATCCTTTTGTTACTCTCTATATATTCATCTACTATGTAAACAAACATCAGTGAAAGAAAGAGGCTGAGAGCTAACACGTGCTCCGTGAGGAACGTTGTCATTCCTTTTACTGATATATCTAGAGAGTCTAGTGTTGCCACGAGACAAGACGAGATTTCTGGCTGTGTCGTCCCGTCTAAAAAAGATGTGCCCGTCTCGTCTCGTATCGAATGGTCTTGTCTCGTCTCGTGACAACACCAGAAAGGCTGAGGCCCACAAAAAGAGCTGTTATACCAAGTGGTTAAAATTATAACTTTTAACCAAGTTTTGTTTGGTAGCACAATACACAACATGACTGCAATCTTCCAGCAACGACTGCTTAGATTCGACTGAACCAGTAATTACTTCGATAGGAACATTTGTCAATACCGTCAGTACAGTCGAAAGGCAAGATTTCCCCATTTATTCTGATATCCTTTTTTCAGAACCGCTGGCGCCACTTCAACAAATAAGGAGGCCTATGTAATTTTCCCATTTAAAAAATGGTTTAGCTTCGAATAACATCATAAAACAATAAAAAAAGATAAATTTTGTTGTCAAATCAGCATCTTTTCAAAACTCAGTATCGACAAAGGCTGACACGTTTCTGTCTTGGTTCGGAACGAGAAAGACCATGAAACAATAGTTAATTACCCTTGTACTTCTATAACAGGATTTTTATACGTAGATATCTCCACCAGCCCCCGGAATAAAATCTTCTGAAACACTGATCTCAATAAACGCTTTACATTTGTATTTGAATCTGGAGCACTATCACAAAATAATTAAACTTGAATCGATTGAAAAATGGAAGTGAAAGCTGTTTGTAAGAATCATTTTTTAAAAATTCTTTAGGTATTCCCTGTTCTTTGTAGGATTTGAAACATTGAATCATTTCGATCATTTGAAATAATGAAAGATGGTATACATTTCGAAGGCAAATAATTTATTCCGAGTTAATAAATTTTTAAGCAAATTCAGAAACTGTGTTTGTATTTTTCGAGACACGAGACGAGACATTTCACAAAACGTTTCGTATTTTATCGTGTCTCGCTTCAAAGAGTCGAGTCCCGTCTCGTTGGAACACTAAGAGAGTCTTACGCATTCTCTTTCCAAGAAAGTGAAACTTGAAAAGCACATTCAGTCAATTGTTATCATAGAATATACTAGGGGAGGTCGTTGTACCAAGTGCATAGTGTACCTTGAACCATTTCCAATATCTCGGAAGGTGCTGCTTTCTGGTGATCCAACACCAAAGTACAGTCTTCTTCGATGTGCAATTGTCCACCAGTACGACTCTGGAAGTGTTTCAGAAAGTGTTGTTTATGTGAGGAGAAAAAAACAATTTTCTATGGTCAAAATAAAATTTTCAGTGTTAAGTTAAATGAGTGTTGAATGTGAATAAATAGACTAGGATTAATTTCAATATTGTCATCGGATGCCTCATCCATTGGTAAGTAAAATATTGGTGAAGTTCTGAGTCTTAGCTGTATTGTAGCGTTTAGGTAGCCATCTTTGTTGAAATGTAGATGCTCATGTACCTTGGGCCAAAGCTACGTCGTGTACCATGGACCAAATTGATCGTGGTTCATGGTACAAGATGTTACAAGATACTTTCTTTTTTTAATTTCAGGAAGACTTGTTGCCACTAAGATGCCCCGTAGCAAATCTGGAAAGAAGAGAGAACCTGTGGATCCAACTGCCTTACGAAATGCGCTTGATGCTATTCATTCCAATGATCCAAATAAGAAGATATCCTATAGAGAAGCATCGAAGGTGTTTAATGTAAGCCGTTCTACTCTTATCCGACATTTTCATAAATTTAAAAACAGTAAAGAGAAAAAATTCAAATATAAAGTGAATTATGCAGTGAAGAAAGTTTTCACAGAAGCCGAAGAAGAAAGTCTTTTAAATTATATTCAAACTATTGCGAAAATGCAATACGGGCTAACTAAGAAACGTGTTAGAGTACTTGCATATAAATTTGCTAAAGCAAATGAGAAGAAGTATCCAGCAACATGGGAAGAAAATCAAATAGCAGGAGAAGAATGGATGCGTGCGTTTCTTAAAAGACATTCCATAAAACTTTCGATAAGGAAACCCGAAGCAACTAGCCTAAGTCGGGCTACCAGCTTTAATCGCCATAATATTCAATGCTTTTTTACCAACATCAAAGACGTTCACAATAGATTTGGTCCCATTCCTCCCGAGAAGATCTGGAACTTGAATGGAACTGGGCTCAGCATTGTCCAGGGACAGTCCAAAATAGTATCAAGCAGGTCGGTTGTGCAACATCAGGAGAAAGAGGTAACCTGGTCACTATGATCATGGCCGTCAACGCAGTTTGAAATTCAATTCCACCAATGTTAATTTTCCCCCGGGTACACTTCAAGGGCAGAATGTTATTTGGCAGTCCCCCAGGAAGTATTGGAGCCAACAGTGTATCAGGATGGTCCAATGAAGAACCTTTTTGAAGTTTTTTGATCATTTTCTTACCTTAGTCAACTGTTCAAAGGAAAACAGCATTTTGTTAATTTTACACAACCATGAAACTCATCTTTCTCCAGAATGTCTAGATAAGGCTTCAGCTGCTGGTGTAGTGATGGTAACATTCGCACCACACACTTCTCATAAGTTACAACCTTTAGATATTTCTGTTTATGGATCACTGAAGACATTTTATAATCAGGCTGTTGAGGAGTGGATGTATAACAATAAAAGAAAAACATTTGATATATATACAGTTGCAGAAGCACTGGGAGTAGCATTTCCTAGGGCATTTACACAAATCAACATATTATCCGGTTTTCGTAAGTCAGGGATATATCCACTAGACACGGGTGTTTTCAGTGACGACGATTTCATGTGTTCATACGTCACAGATCAAGTTACAGAAACGCAGCCATCAGAAGAGGTTACAGTTGGTCTGGAGAATGAGAATGAGAAAATTCTGCACAAAGCTTACAGTTCGAAACATTTGAATGAGTCAACTGCTGGGGCATCAAATGCACAAGACTACAATATGAATCGGGCACACCTGTGGCCAACAAGAGAAAAGAACTTAGGAAAACTGTCACTCCAGAAGAAATCCAGCCGTTTCAAAGGCTCCAGAAAGAAGAGCTAATGTTACAAGGAAGACAAGAAAAACTATGATAGCGACCGACACGCCCGAGAATCATGCTATAAAGGAACAAAAAGAGAAGAAACGTGTGAAGAAAAGAGCAAGATATAAAAAAAAATCAAAACTATCAAAGTGGCCAGAAATTTAGGGGATGTTTTCAAAACGAAGTCTGACAAACTTAGCAAGAAGGGCTCTGGTCATAAGACACACCATAGCGCGGAAGGAATTATGAAGAGAAGACAAGCAATAGAGACACAATCATCATCATCAAAAACAACATCATCTGAGAGTGAAGATGAATCTACATTTTCTCTTGTGCCTACAGATGATGAAGATAGTGCAGAGGAAGAATGCCTATATTGTTGCAGTTCGAAAGAGGATGATTGTAGTGGAGAAAAGTGGTGTAGGTGCATTAAGTGTGGAAGGTGGACTCACTATTTATGTGCTGGGGTAGCTGGTCATGAGTGGAAAACTTATATTTGTGACTTGATTTGTGTCTACGT
Source organism: Thermobia domestica (assembly GCF_964235325.1). Taxonomy (NCBI): domain Eukaryota; kingdom Metazoa; phylum Arthropoda; class Insecta; order Zygentoma; family Lepismatidae; genus Thermobia; species Thermobia domestica. The sequence continues at coordinate 157,968,937 of NC_137471.1, forward strand.
CGTTTCTCAACAGCAAGGTTATAAAGAATGTTTGTGACTTTTGTACATCAAACTAAGGTAAATTATGTTCTAAGAAAACTTTGTTTGAAATATATAATAAATAACTTGTTGTGTTAAATGCATTATTTTCTCTTCATTTAACCTTCTTTTTAGTATGGCCCAAGGTACAGGACGGCTGTCCCAAGGTATATGAGCATATTGTACCATGATCCATTATGCAGAGTAATTTATATTTTGCTATGAAAATTTTGTAAGGTGTGATTTGAGATTACTTCTAAGGTAAATAGATTCAAAAAAGATTGGAGATTTAATTGACCTCGAAACACTTGCATATATGATGTTAGGAACGACGTCATTTCAATTATTTTGAAAAGTGGCTCAAGGTACAACGATCTCCCCTATGGGCATAGCCACTGATGTGTAGAAGGTGACACAGGCGGAATTTGTTCTTATGGAGTCCTTGGCGAGTTGGAGCCGTGGGGCTCTATTATTTGGATTGGAAACATTGGTTCAAAAATATTTTACATTTAGCATACATATACACACACACACACACACACACACACACATATATATATATATATATATATATATATATATATATATATATATATATATATATATATATATATATATATATATATATATATATACACGCACATGTGTGTTACATATACTTTAATTAATGTGTGGACCTGCCGACAAGGTATAGTTCGCCCGCCCAAAAAAACGACTCTGGGGGGGGGGGTTCGAAGCGCGCTCCTGAAACATAGAATTATGCTAATCGTAATTTTCTGAGATAGACTATCCCCGAGGAATAAATAAATAAAAATAGTTTCGTAATGTTTATCTTCCGTATACGAGTAATTGAAAAATTTTAGTGTCTCAACAATGAGAGCTGTATACAGGTGATTCTGCGTTCCTGGGGGAACTTCCCTAGTTCCGGCCCAAAATTTCGGTTCTCTTCCCCACGGTAGTTTTAAGAATTTTTATCTATTATCTACTCCCTTGGAGTAACTGTTGCTCTGTATTTTCACGGGCTTGCAACCGTCAGAATGAATATCCTGGCTGCTTTCCCAGCTACCCATTCAGCATGCAATAGATACATGCAATAACAATCAAATCCCGCACAAACTACTCTACCCATCAAATATTTTAACATGGAAAGTTCTTTTACGCAACGTATTTCGTTTGTTTAAAATGGAATAGACCTAAATACAACTTTTTTTAAATGTTCTTCTGGAAATTCGATAGCGAGATCGCTCACATCAAAAAATGAGATAATTAGTGCTCTGACAATCTTGTAGAAATACAACATGCCATATATACACATTACTGTGATTACATTGCTATTTATTCAATGATTATTTTGCTTAGAGCTTTCTTACTCTCCAGGGCACTCTTCAAGGGTATATAATTACTCTTCACTTATGTCGCGAAAAAATATTCAGCTTGCAAATTTATTTCGAGAACTTCTCATTCCCTAATACATGTTTATTCTCTGAATTTGTACGTACAGCCGACAAACTTACATAGAATCTCAACAGAGTTCAAATGTGAGGTGTGTGCTGGGAAGCACAGGTCAGTTGTATGGGAGGGGCTTTTAGAGTGCAATTCTAGGAACACTATGGGCTTTTAGAGTGTAATTCTAGGAACGCTGTAAAGGGCCATCCCGCTCCACCTGAGACAAAAAAAAATCTGGAGGCACACAACTAGTTCACACTGGTTATAAAACAGGCGCAACAAAGTTCTGATTTTTTTTTTTTTTTTTTTTTTTTACTATTCCATTTCCCGAACAATAACATTTACCGATGACCTGTTAGCCCCCCCACCACAGCCACTATGAAAACAAATTCAATCGGAATTTGTTCAGCTCGTTTGATCACGAATAATTATCGTTTGATCCCAACGCATACTGATGTATTACACACAATTTGGCTAGGGCTTGTTAGCCCTTGATAATCGACATGTATCATTCCATAGATATTTCAATCGTAAATAGGTAAGCAAAGTTTGCTTAGTTTCTGGTAGCAAGTATGGAAAATAGTTTACTGTTTATTTAAAAATGGAGGCCTCCAACAATGAAACTAACAACAATATGAGAAATCGACATGTACCATTCTCTAGATATCTGAATCGTAAATATGTCAAGTTTGGTCAGCTTCTGGTAAAAAGTATGGAAAATAAAGTGAATCGTTTATTTAACAATGGCAGTCTCCAACAACGTAACTAAAACAATATGTGAAATCGACATGAACCATAGGATAGATATTTCAATCTTACATAGGTACGCAAGGTTTGGTCAGTTTCTGGTAGAAAGAATGACAGATAAAATTTATTGTTTATTTAACAATGGTGGCCTCTAACAATGCAACTAACAACAACAAGTGAAATCGACAAGTACCATTTCATAGATATCTAAATCGTAAAGGAGTGTGCTAAGTTTGGTTAATCTGTGGTAAAAAGTATGTCAGATAAAGTTGATTGTTTATTTAACAATGGAGAAATCCAACAATTATTTATTGAACAATGGTGGCCTTAAACGATAAAACTAACAATAATATATGAAATCGACAAGTAGCATTCCCTAGATATCTCAGTGGTAATCCGATTGGTGTGCCAAGGTTGGTCAGTTTCTGGTTCAAAATATAGCAAATAAAGTTGATTCTTTATTTAACAATGGTGGCCTCCAACAATGAAACTAAGAACAATATGTGAAATCAACACGTACTATTTCCTACATATTTCAATCTTAAATGGGTGTGCAAAATTTGGTTAGTCTGTGGTAGAAAGTATGGCAGATAAAGTTGATCGTTTATTTCACAATGTAGAAATCCAAGGATTGTGTATTTAAAAATGGTGGTCTTCAACAATGAAACTAACAACAATATGAGAAATCGACACATATTTTTCCCTAGATATTTCAATCTTAAATGTGTGTGCAAGGTTTCGCCAATTTCTGGTAGAAAGTATGGCACATATAGTTGATTGTTCATTTAACAAACCTGGCCTCTAACAATGAAAGTAACAACAATAAGTGAAACCAACACATACCATTCCATAGATATCTCGATCGTAAATGAGTGTGCCAAGTTTGGTTAGTTTGTGGTTGAAAGTATGGCAGATAAAGTTGATTGTTTATTTAACCATGCAGAAATCCAGCGATTGTTTATTTAATATTGATGGCCTCGAACAATGAAACTAAAAACAATATGTGAAATCGACTAGTACCATTAAGTAGATTTCTCTGTGCAAATCCGATTGGTGTGCCAAATTTGGTCAGTTTGTTTTAGAAAGTATGGCAGATAAAGTTGATTGTTTATTTAAGAATAGTGGCCTTCAACAATGAAACTAACAACAAAATGTAGAATCCACACGTACCATTCCCTAGATACTGCAATCTTAAAAGGGTGTGCAAAGTTTCTTCATTTTCTCGTAGAAAGTACGAAAGATAAAGTTGATTGTTTACTTAACAACGGTGGCCTCTAACATTGAAACTAACAACATGTGAAATCGGCACGAACCATTCCATTGATATCTCAATCGTAAATGAGTGTGCCACGTTTGGTTAGTTTGTGGTAGAAAATATGGCAGACAAAAGTTGACTGTATACTTAACACTGGAGAAATCCAACGATTCTGTATTTAACAATGGTGGCTATCAATAATGAAACTAACAACAACATGTGAAATCGACACATAGCATTCCGTAGATATTTCAACTTTCAAGGGGTATGAAAAATTTGGTCAGTTTCTGGTAGAAAGTATGGCAGATATAGTTGATTGTTTATTGAAAAATGGCGGTCTCTAACAATAAAACTAACAACAATAAATGAAATCGACACGTACCATTCCATAGATATCTCAATCGTAAATAAGTATGCCACGTTTGGTTAGTTTGTAGTATAGAGTATGGCAGATAAAGTTGATAGTTTATTTAATAATGGAGAAATCCAACGATTCTTTTAAAATGGTGGCCTCGAACAGTGAAACTAACAACATGTAAAATCGATTGGTACCATTCAGTACATATCTCTGTGGTAATCCGATGGGTGTGCCAAGTTTGATCAGTTTGTGTTAGAAAGTGTGTTAGATAAAGTTGACTGTTTACTTAACAATGTAGGCCTTCAGTAATGAAACTAACAAAAATATGTGGAATCGACACGTACCATTCTTTAGATATATAAATATTAAATGGATGTATAAAGTTTGGTCAGTTTGTGGTAGAAAGGACGACAGAAAAAGTTGTTTCTTTACTTAAAATGGTGTTCTCTAACAATGAAAGTAACAACAATATGTGAAATCGACCCATACCATTCCACAGATATCTCAATCGTAAATGATTGTGCAAGTTTGGTTAGTTTGTGGTAGAAAGTGTGGCAGAAAACTTGATTGTTTATTTAACAATGGCGGCATCTAACAATGAAAGAACAATATGTGAAATCGACACGTACCATTCCCTAAATATTTCAATCTTAAATGCGTGTGCAAAGTTTGGTCAGTTTCTGGTAGAACGTGTGGCAGACAAAGATGATTGTTTTTTTTAAAATGGTGGCCTCTAAGAATGAAAGTAACAACAATAAGTGAAATCGGCACGTACCGTTCCATCGATATCTCAATCGTAAATGATTGTGCAAGTTTGGTCAGTTTGTGGTAGAAAATATGGCAGATAAAGTTAATTGTTTGTTTAATAATGAAGAAATCCAACGATTATGTATTTAACAATGGTGTCTTACAACAATGAAACTAAGAACAATATGTGAAATCGTCACAGCATTCCATAGATATTTCAACTTTAAATGGGTGTGCAAAGTTTGTTCTTTTTCTGGTAGAACGTATGGCCATTAATGTTGACCGTTTAACAATGGTAGCCTCTAACAATGAAACAAACAACAATATGTGAAATCGACCCATACCATTTAATAGATATCTTAATCTTAAATGATTCTGCAAATTTTGGTTAGTTTGTGGTAGAAAGTGTGGCAGAAAAACTTGATTGTTTATTTAACAATGGTGGCATCTAACAATGAAAGAACAACAATATGTGAAATCGACACATACCATTCCCTAGATACTTCAATCTTAAATGCGTGTGCAAAGTTTGGTCAGTTTCTGGTAGAAAGTGTGGCAGATAAAGTTGATTGTTTTTTTTAACAATGGTGGCCTCTAAGAATGTAACTAACAACAATAAGTGAAATCGGCACGTACCGTTCCATCGACGTCTCAATCGTAAATGATTGTGCAAGTTTGGTCAGTTTGTGGTAGAAACTGTGGCAGATAAAGTTGATTGTTTATTTAATAATGGAGAAATTCAACGATTGTTTAACAATGGTGGTCTCGAAGAATGAAGCTAACAACAATATGAGAAATTGATTGGTACCATTCAGTATGTATCTCTGTGGTAATCCGACGGGTGCGCCAAGTTTGGTCAGTTTGTATTAGAAAGTATGGCAGATGAAGATGATCGTTTATTTAACAATGTAGAAATCCAACGCTTGTGTATTTAACAATGATGGTCTTGAACAATGAAACTAACAACAATATGAGAAATCGACACATATCTTTCCTTAGATATTTCAATCTTAAATGAGTGTGCAAGGTTTTGTCAGTTTCTGGTAGAAAGTATGGCAGATAAAGTGGATTCTTTACTTAACAATGATGTCCTCTAACAATGAAACTAACAACAATAAGTGAAATAGACACGTACGGTTCCATAGATGTCTCAATTGTAAATGAGTATGCCAAGTTTGGTTAGTTTGTGGTTGAAAGTATGGCAGATAAAGTTGATTGTTTATTTAACAATGGAAAAATCCCGCAATTGTTTGTTTAACAATGATTTCCTCTAACAATGAAACTAACTACAATATGTGAAATTGACAGGTACCATTCGCTAGATGTCTCTGTGCTAATCGTATGGGTGTGCCAAATTTGGTCAGTTTGTTTTAGAAAGTGTGGCACATAAAGCTGATTGTTTAACAATGGTGGTCTTCAACAATGAAACTAACAACAATATGTGAAATCGACACATACCATTCCCTAGATATTTCAATCTTAAATGGGTGTGTAAAGTTTGGTCAGTTTCTGGTAGAAAGTACGGCAGATAAAGTTGATTGTTTACTTAACAATGGTGGCCTCTAACAATGAAACTAATAACAATAAGTGAAATCGACACGTACCATTCCCTAGATTTTGTAACGTCCATTAACCAGATTATATCCGTTTTTGCTTAATTTTTGAATTGCTCATTTTATTTTTGATTGTTTTAATTTTATTAGTTGCATATGTTAACATTGGTGACGGTGGCGCCATCTACCGTTTTAGACACAAACTATTTGGACGTAATGAGTAACCTTAATAAACAGTATCTATCTTTGGTCCGCTACCTCCGTTTGTTAGCAGATATGAGATGGACTTAAATTGTAGTTTTTATTTTAAGAAAGTAAAAAAAAAATCCCTTAATTATACGGTACATTTACGTTTTATCACGCACACAGGCACAGTCTTTACTTGCTTCCCAATGAATTTGAGGAACATAAATAAATAAAACGTAAGTGCCAGAAAATAGAGTCAATACAGACATTTTCATCTGTAACACATTTGTTGAGAACTATAGTTGGATGTCAGGTGCAAGTCCTCTAAACATGTTCCATCCTTTAATTTTATCCGTATAACAATTCCAGATTTCAGGAAAAATTCCGTTAAGGATGTCATATGAAGTTCTACACTCTTGTACTTTATGTATGTGAGATCACATGAGAAACCAAGAGACAATACTAACAGGTTTTCTTCCAGGATCAAAGTCTGTGTGTGAATGTGCTGAACTGGGACTTTAATTGCGTCCCTTGTACAAAAATAACAAGTAATCCCAATGTTTATTTATTTTAGTCCTTGGGGGGAGGGGGAGATGGAATCTAACCCTCGGAAGGATTTCTAAAAAAAACACTGGATTCTAACTGCCACTGTTTGTTATATTACACAAAATATGGTTGTGGTGATATGTAAATGATATTGCGTTTTCGTCAGGGTTTTCATTCTGCAGGAGAGAAGGATAATGATACCTGGAGAATATTTTCTATTATCAGAGTATTGAAGGTGATTGCATTTCCTCCATTCTAACTTGGCCAAGCTAGGTACATTATATATAAGGATTAACATAACCTAAAAAGCTTTTTCCATGGTAGTTTTATACTGTACCCATGCTTGTTACTTTTCGGTCTACGGGACTCTGTATTCCGAAATTTTCGACGGCTCCCAAGTAAGAACATAAGTGTACAAAAGGCATAGCCTGAAAAGCCTTTATATGTGTGCGCATTTGAGACATGGGTCTACAGTTTAAAGTGGTATAACAACTACATGAGCTCCAAGCGGAAATCGGACCATGGTTTCCCGTTCTCAAGGCGTATATGCTAACCATACAAACGTGAACAAATTCACAAACACACACACACACACACACACACATATATATATATATATATATATATATATATATATATATATATATATATACATTGTTGAGTTGATATTGAGTTTATCGTCCCTTTTAGCAGCGAGGCATGGACCTACTGATTAACGTGGAATCCGAACTAAATGAGCTCCCGCTGGGAATCGAACCCGGCCCAAGTACCACACTTCTGTCATAACAACGTCAAATGTTGGTCCTTAAATTTCAAAAGACGTCAAGCGAAGAATTATGGCGTCATTTGTTACGTTAAATAATGATAACAAATATAACGGAGATACGACATGTGGACGTCTATTAGGCCGCGCCTCTATTACTTCCGAATGCGATTGCGAATGCGAATTTCCCAGCACGTGTAAATAAATTAGAGAGGCCTCGACTAGTTCCGACCAGCAAATTGCGAAAACCGACGAAAAGATTCGAATGATCCCAACCTTGGGATTGTTCGTCCGAATACGTGCGAAGGATAGTGATGGGCAGTGGCAATATTCCCGGTGGGAAGGAATTTAAAAATGGGAATATTCCCGGGTTTTTTCCCTAGCCTATAAATTCCCGGGAAGGAATTTATTTCCATTTCTTTACTTTATCTTCCAAATTATAAGATCCATATGACTAATTACTTTATTTTAATATATTATGATTTACTTCTAGGTTTTAAAGAATTTGGAGGTTAAAAAAAATAAAATTATTTGACGGTAATTGTTTAGAATTGGGGGGCCAAAGCTAGCAAAAAGTAGGATGATTTACGGAAGAAATGAGTTGATAGTGATCTTCAAGTAGTCAAGAAAGTATCGAAAACATTTTTTTTAGGGCAGCAGGGTATTTACAAAACGGAAAGGTAAATGGAAGTGTTTTATGTGAGAAAAGAAAGTGAATTGTTGGCAACGAAGATAGAAAATAACGTGCCATGCGGGTCTCTAACCCGCCTTCTTTCGCTAACGCTCGCTCTCCAACGCTCTCTGAATTTAATGTTGGTAATGTAATTTTACGTATGAAACCATAAAACAACCGCATTGGAATAGAATATCGCAAAAAAGGAGGTGCAAAAGCTGGCCCGCAATGCTAAAGAACATCCAAAATTAGCAAAGTACTAATTTACATATGATGAAAAGGAACCATTTTGTAAAGTAATTTAGAATTATGTAGAAATAGAGATGAAGTACTATTAATAAACCCTGAACCACCATTAGTAATAGACGTCGGTCTGTCTCCTCTCTCTGACTCGAATTTCTGAAGAAGTACTCGGACTTCTTTCACATGTGAATTAACGTATGAAATTTCGACAAATAGGTAGAATGAAAGATCGTGTATGGCAACGTCACGTGCTAAAATATAAAGATAAGTAATTATCTTGAAAATTTTGTGAACATAAATATGTAAGCGCAAATGTTGATAAATTGGTGAGACATGTATCTTCTAGCATTTAAACAATCTAATTGGTTTATAACATTTATAAATTTAATTAGCCTTATGCAGAGTCGTTTTGAGGTTTGATTAGCGTCATACTAAAGGCCTGACTACTGCAGGAAATATATGTTAGTCGATCTCTTTAATATGGTACTAATCACGTGTCAAAATGACTCTGCATAAGGCCCAATGTGTTTATAATATCAGTAATAGTCAAGTTGAGCAAATCCACTTACATATAAATTTAAACTGTTACTACATAATTTACTATATAATTTTTCACACATATTTAATTGAAACAACATATTGTAAATAAATATACATTTATGCGTACTCTCTAAATATAATAAAGTGTTAATAAAGTAACATAATACCGTTCAGAATATATAGATCTTAAAGAATCCTCTGTGGACAATTAATAATATGCTGTGATATAAAAATTAATTCAACTTTGAAATCATAATATACTTATAGAAGTCAATTTTATTTCCGATTAAACATAAATTCTCGGATAAATTCCCATTTTGGGAATCTTCCCGGGAATATTCCCGAAAAATATCTTTCTTTGGAATTTACCCATCACTAGCGAAGGAGAGTTTTCTGTAGAGGACAGCGTTGCCAGATCTAGCATAATGATGCTAGATCTAGCATAATGATGCTAGATCTAGCATAATTTGTATGTCTTTAGCATCTAGCATCTTGCTTTTAGCATCCTGCCCAAATCTAGCATAATTTCAGCAAGTTTATCAAAAAGCCGTAAAACCTGGAGATGAGAAAGAAGTTGGTCGTGGGGAGAAAAAGAACGGCGGAAATGTATCCTCTTCCATTGATTCATATAGTCAGTAAACCATACAGGCAGTCGTATTTTCCGAAGTAAGTTAGAAACGGCTTTTTTTTTGTGGCTCCACCCAGGGTTTTCTAATCCTTTAACTGCGAGGCATGGGCGGAGCTATGGGGACCATTCTCCCCTCAATTTTTTGACAACTTCACCATCTTTATTTCTGACTTCATTACCATCTTTACTCCTGAAATTAAAGGTACGAGACCGACCAAAAATCTCCCCCCCCCCGAGGCAGACAATTCCCAACTCCGCTTATGCTGCGAGGTAATTTTCTTTCAAAATATGTAAACAAACACTTTGCATTCATTTATACCATATATACGCCATTGAGTCTGGCAACGACTGTACTAGTTTAGTTGAGTTAAAGCTTTGGTGCGTTAAGTATTAAGTTCTATCCACGCATTCTTGCGCTCTGCATATTTTAAGTTACGTTATTGTATCTCAGCTTCGTTTTTTTTAAACTCCTCAATTAGTGATTATGAGGATCTAGCATAATTTCGATCAGGTTTTGGAATAATTCCGAGCTGTGAGTCTTGCAACGCTGGTAGAGGAATTGAGCGCTACGAGAGAAATAAATTTTGTTTTGCGTGAAAGCAGACGACGTTGCAAGGTGCGGAGATAAAATAAAAAATAAAAATTAAGATGAAAGTAGATGTTCATGCTTTAATGAATTGCGCTTTTGATAAAGTTGCATTGTGGAACCAAGCTTATCCAGATTATCACAAACGACAGGTCGCGAACAAATTATGGGCAGATGTAAGCAAGGGGTGGAAGTTATGTATATTTTTCTTTGTTTTGTCATTAAAATATGAAGATTTAATTAATACATGAACCCCAACTTTTTATTCAATTTGTATTTCATTTTTGTTCCTCAAGTGATGATTTTAGGAATATACGTAATTATTGACAAATATGTTTGAAATAGCAAAAACGGGTTTCTTTTACTAATGGAGAAAAGTTTCTTAGAAAGTAGATTGATTCTGTAATCTCTAATTTTATTTAGTTAATTTATTTTAAAGTGAAAATAGTAGCGGTTACCACGAAAGCACTACAACGCTCCAACTGCACATCGATAAGTAGGGCCCTTTGAAAAAATATAGTAGAGAAGGGTAAGGTAAAGTAGAGTATGATATAAATAAGTAGGGTAGGGTAGGGGTTTGCTTAAGGTTAGATAAGATTTGATCCATTTTCATAAAATTATTAATGTGTAATTTCTCCTTTCTGAGTGAGTATACCTGCTGGAGCGGGCGTTGTAAATTAACCCGTCCATATAACACAAGTTTGTGCTAGGTGACCACTGAAAAGCACGAGTGCTATCTAACTGAGACAGGGCAGGAGTGCAGCACGAAAACCCGAGTGACAAGAGTGCGTCCGTAGGGAGCAGGCGCGCCAGCGACGGGGGTTATGCGCATAAACGATGATAGTGGAATAGCGCACTAACAGACAGTTATTCCGAAGTTGGTCGTCCGCCTAGGTTTTGGCTAAAAGTGTAATAATTGGTTCCTTTTTTTTTACCAAAGTTTTACATTTAATTCACACAATAATGCCGAGTGACCGTTAGCGAGTGAAGACGGATTAGTGCCCCGCAGGCACGTTGTTTTCTGTTTTTATTACAGCTAAATGGGGAGAGGGCCCTGTGTTCTAGAATTTGCTGCCTTGTTCGTTATGTCGCTTACCGTTACAGTAAACAATATAACTTTCTCCACGTTTCTTTATAGTTATTTGCTTACCACATTCTCTACAATTTATTTTTAGGTTTATTAAGCCATGACTTTTACTTACTTTTAATGGCTTTTCCTGATTATCACCAGCAGTGTTTTCAAAAACAAATGCTCATTACATTCCCATAATCCTACCATGAAGTAATCTTGCGCCAAGTAGTTCCCTCCGCTTGCCAAATAGTTCCATGTTTAAAACCATTTATATAATAAAATAAACACAACTTTCGCTTTCCTTATACATTATGAAGCACACGAACAAGCAAATTTATTTCTTGCCGGTAAATTTTCAAAATTTTACTAGATACAGACGACCAACTTCGGAACTTAACCCCACTAACACATACAATGTTTTAACTGTTACTCAAGATTCATTTCAATATGCTGTGCAGTGTGCACTGACAGTAATTACTTATATTCACACTGTCATTCCGTATGGAGCGGGCATGTCAGCGACGTTGGATATGCACATAACCGAGGGTAGTGCAAAAATTTTATATCCCATACAACTATGCATTACATCTAATATAGCTTTACTTCACTCTTGTGGTTCTGTATCATCACTTTACATAATGCCTTGAGTTCATAATAGCTTCGTTATGGAGTACTATGCATTACGTATTACGTATTTCTACCTATGATAAATATTATAATAGATGTAGGTTCCGATATATAGTTATATGTAGATTGCTATTGCAAACTGAATCAACATATAAATAACATAAATATTTGATGCCTTCCATTTCAAATCAGCCAAAAAAAAAGAAAGGAAAAGTAACATCACCACCTCAGATATTTTTGAAACTTTTTTATAGCAACTATTCATGTTTTTTTCAATGACCCGTATTTTTTGGGTTGTCGGAAAAGATTTTCCCGCCAAGTAATGGGCCATCAAAGCGGGAAGTACAATTTACGAATTTTAAAGGACATGGAAGATCATAAACTTCGTAGCTTCACCATTCAGCTATGGAGAAAGATACTTATAATTCTTGTTGTGGTATGTACAATCGTGACCAAAATTATTGTTGCATGACTATAAATATGTTGTTTTAGGAATATAATTTGATAACCAATTCGTCCGGTATTTCTTATAATGTTAGTATGTGTATAATCGGCAAAGACATGTATGTGGCAAATTTCATGTCAAAAGAGCAGTAAATAAGAACAATCAAACTTTCTTGTCCATTTAGCAACATTTTGTTTTACTCATTCTAATTTTCGTGTTTGTAATTCTTTTCCTCTGAAATTTACTACGAATATACATTTCCCGATTATACATGTAGTATCAGTATCAATAGTACCCTGCAAAATCATTATCAAATTATATTCTTACAAGGAGACAGTTATAGGTATGCGACAATCATTTTGGACATGAGTGTACATAGGGATATAAATAAAATATATTTTATTATAGTTTGATTTGCGCATGCATATCTGTTGGTACATAAATTAACAAATGAACGTCATTTTATGTGAAAAGTCGAAGTTTTGCGATTTTTTCGAGCACTTGCGGCTCGAATTTTAAAATTCTATTTTACGGTTGGTAAGACCTAGTTACCCGCTTCTCGAAAAAAAAAATGTATTGCTTCTGTGTGCAACCGTTTTGTCGCAAAAAATTCGAGAAACCGTCAAATTTTCAAAAATCACCTTCTCCGAAATTACCATAATTTAAAATCTTGAAATGTAAAATTGTTCAACTTTACATGAATAATAAACACACCAAATAGCATTCTCGACCAATGCTTCATGAAAGAATTACAGCCTCTTGAAGTTAGCGAAGTTTCATTAACTTTAATATCACCATTGGCAACATTGAAAACAATGAAAGTGCAACAATTTGATGATGTTTGTGGTTCACATTCATTAAATAAAGGATAAAAGTTTTTCCTGGCTCCTTTTTATTATTTTGATCAAAAAGGCTCTCTGAAATAATATGATGAGCCTCTCCCTACTCCTCCTCCGTTTTCTTAAACCGGTGTAACCTGAGATGAAAATTACGATTACGAAACAAATTTTAAACTTACTTAAAATGGTTTTCGGAAACATGGTTTCACTGATTTTTTCCACACTGAAGTAATTATTTGCTTGCTTAGTGTCTTCTTCGCTAATAGCATGCAACCATTTCAGATGCTCCAATAGGTGTTGGTGCACTCACAACTCGTAGCACGTTGTCGATATGTCACAAAACACTTATATTCACTTCTCTTATTCTCTTCTGGAAACCTGTAACCTGTTGAAGAACCATGTGGAAACAAAGAAAAAAAATGAAATGAAATATTGGAGTTTTACGTCCCACGTGTCTGCCGGTTAGGCTAAAGGAGACGGTGATTATGAGAAGTGAGTGAAATGGTGGAATGAAGAAAGTGGGAGGAAACGGGAGAACCCCTAGAAAACCCATGAGCACGGTGTTTGTCCACCACAAAGTCCACACGGCACGAGCGAGGATCGAACCAAGGACCCCAAGCACCAGAGGTGAACGCTGTACCACTGAGCCACCACGCCTCCTGGAAACACAAAGAACACTTTAATCTCATGTAATTTTTGATTTATTGATAATATTTCTGCTATCCATCACTGGTTATCATATATGTATGTAACAAAAGTTCATTTTTGCAGATTTCTTAAATCTACACTTTGAATTGCAGAAACTCGATTTTGGGAAAAGCATGAAGTTAGTCCATGATGACCCGTTACTGCAATAAAAGCCAAAGATGACTTTGGTAAATACCAGTTACCGGTCGCACACTTTCCCACTTTTTTTGTGTGTGTTTGTTTAATTGTCGAATTCGGTTCTTGGCAACAAGACGAGAGTAATACCCGCAGTTGGTACTTGCACTATACTCACGAATTCTTCTGCAGGTTTAAGTGCCGCGGTGGCTCAGTGGTAGAGCGTTCAACTCTGGTGCTTGGGGTCCTGGGTTCGATCCCAGCCCCCGTCACTTGTACTTTGTGGTAGACAAACACCGTGTGCGTGGGTTTTCTCGGGGTTCTCCCGTTTCCTCCCACTTTCTTCATTCCACCATTTCATTCATTAGTCATCATCACCGTCTCCTTTAGCCTAACCGGCATAACCGTGGGACGTAAAACAAAGATTTCATTTTATTTACAGTTCTGTTCTGCAGGTTTAATACTGTGAATCTGTTTTTCGTTTTGCCATGTTGCCATATTCTTATCCCCCCCTCCCCAATACGTCGCAGAGACCCTTACCACTGCCGGTTTCACTGAAAAGCCACTGCTTTACCGGACCTGTCTGCGTTTTGGACATCTGAAAGCAATTTTTAAAGTGGAATGCAGCACCATCAGAAATCACTGAAACGGTTTGGTAAATTGTAGACACTTATTTTCACGTATTCGAACCTTTTTCTATAACTTATATTTTCGCTTTTCTTCGAGTATTTTTAGAATCTTATTCATGGCTATGAGTACGAGCCGAATCATGTGTTTTGTCGTCGCTTATTACAGCAAAACTCTCAGTTGTTTCATAATAATATATCACTCCCGTAAAGAAGGAGATTTGCTCGTTTCTCCAGTGATCACTCTGAACTTCCTTTTGCAGAATAACAGTCCAGTTTAAGCGAAGTCCACATGCAGTAAAATAGAATTTGTATCTTGAAATTTTACACAATGCTTTGCGGTAGCATTTTCTTACACTTTCTTTGTTGCACTTTCATTGTTTTCACTGTTGCCAACTGTGAATTCAAAGTTAACGAAAGTTCGCTAACTTCAAAAGGGTGTAGTTCGTTCATGAAGAATTGGCCGAGAATGCTATTTGGTGTGTTTATTATTCTTTCACAGTTGAACCATCTGACAAAATTTAAGAATTTTAAATTATTATGTTTTTTGAGAAAATGGCGATTTTTGAAAATTTGCCGATTTCTCGAATTTTTTGGAGATAAAACGGTTGCACACAGAAGCGATACAATTTTTTTTTGGGGGGGAAAGCGGGTAACTAGGTCTTACCAACCGTGAAAACGGAATTTGAAATTCGAACCGTAAGTGCTCGAAAAAAGCACAAACTTCGACTTTTCACATAACCTTACGTTCATTTGTTAATTTATGTACAAAAAAATACGCATGCGCAAAACAAACTGTAATAAAATATAGTTTATTCATATCCCTATGTGCATACCACAACAAGAATTATAATTCTACATGTCTCCATAGCTGAATTGTGAGGCTCCGAATTTGACCATTTTCCATGTTTTCTACAATTCATGAATTGTACTCCTCGTCCTTGATGGCCCATTACTTGGCGGGAATTTTTTCCGACAAAAAAAGCGTCCCAAAATTAAAACATGTCTAGTTCCTATAAATAAAAGTTTGAAAAATATCTGAGATGGTGATGGTACAATTTTATTTTTTCCATTGCCTGAATTGAAATGGAAGGCACCAGATATCTAATAAGGACATCTAATTTAAGTTAAAAACAACTGAAGTTTCTCATTAATTTTTACGATCTATAAAGATGTGACTTAAAATTTGTAAAATACTGTACATATTTTAATTTTTTGCATTTTCTTTTTCTATAATAGATTATTAAAACACATGGTAAAAAAACATAAGAAATGTTTATTAAGTACTGACCTGTTCCGAAAGATCGGAAAAAAATGAATACGAGCTGGTTTTGGAATGAAAATGGTATCTTTATCCAATGTATTGGGTAGTTCAGGAAGTGAGTATTTATTGAATGTTTTATTATTGTTATTCGATATGCCCATTAAACCATATATTTGAGAATCTATTGTATTGATAGAAAGTTGAAACACTATAATATTAATAAATGTTCATAGAAATAGGTACTAACTATACATTTAAGTAGGAAGAATTGGTCAAATAGAATTTACTGTAGGCAGCCAAAGACACCCCAAAATAAACAAACTTTTGTTCTTTATAATATATCGAACGTAAAGGAACGACATGGGTTGATTTGGCGCTTTATTGATGCATTTCGAAGGAAAAAAGAGAAGCAGGACACGAGGCAATGCTTCGAGAAGACGATCCGCCCAAGAAAAGGAGAAAATTCCCGACGAGAGCTCACGTCGTGGTTCGGATTCCACGTTAATCAGTAGGTTCACGTTTTGTATAGCCTCGCTGTTTACGGGACGTTAAACTCAAAATCAACAGAACTGAAAGAAGAAAATATATTCAAGCTGATGAAAGAATTCGCCGTGCAGAATTTTGAAACTGTTGACATTGCAGAATAATGCTGGATTTGGCCCATAATTTCGTCATGGTAATTGTAACATAAGACAGAGTAAATTATTCAATAGGTATATTAGATTTCACTGTTTACTTTTTATTTCAATGTTGTTTCCTTTCCAATTATCTGTGTTGCAAATACGTAGTAATAAGCAGTAATGCAGTGTTATGAATTGCTATGGAGTTATGAATATCCTTTACGTTAGACATATTGGGGTGTTGGGGTGTTGTGGTGTGTTGGGGTGTTGTAGGATGCCTACAGCAAATTTTATTTTAGCCCAATATAGATTCATGCTGAAAAAAAGTTCTGCAGGTCATTCCCTCCGATTTTCCTGAAACTAGGATATATCATTCTAAACACAAAATAATTAGACCCATTTTTTCTGCATTATACAAAAATAGAACTAAATTAAGCATTTGTTGCAACTGAGACTTTTAGTGACTGTTTGCCATAGGACTATAACGTAACGAAAATTTAGTTTTGAAGATGGCATTTTAAAGAAAATTTGCATCAAATTTAACCTTTCCGAACTTCTTAATTTTAGGTTGTGCAGTTATATTTTTTAGAGTTTTAGTGATATTAGTGCCTATTTTTAAGGCTTTTACTACATAATCATCCGGTTTCTATTTTTGAAATGCATTATAACCCATTTAAGTAGATTAACCTATTTAGATATACGGCTTTGCGTCCAAACGTCCTGCTCCGGTATCACAGGGTGGTATAGGAGCAGAGAGCTGGTGTTATTTATCACTAGCCATTAAGATATATATATAAGTGATCATAGTGAGAAGGACCACATATAGTTCTACCTTATTAATTTATACAGTATGGTGCTAAATTCGGTGTACAAAAGCAAAGGGGTGATTCCTTAGGATTCTAAAACATGTATTTTTAGATAGAGCACATACTAGTTCCTAAGTGAAGTCTTGACCCGACTTTGGTAGGTCCCATAGTTTTGGAGCTGTGGACCTTTAGAATTGATTTTTTTCATGTTTTCGGTAGCCTATAACACGTGAACGATGGGCTTTTTGCCTTAAGTTTATTGGAACTTTTTTGTTTGTTTTACTCTCAGGAAACACTCCTCTGCTTTTGTACGTCGAATTTAGCGCCATACTGTAAGTATCGTTAAAAAATGTAAATATTAAGCTACTCTTAATCTGCACTTTTTATAAAAGTTTATATCTATATTATTTTATGGCAAGCATGCAAATAGCGGAGTTGGGATTAGGGCGCCAGAGTCCAGCGGGCAAGCTCTGTGTCGGTTTTCTACATTATTTATTTACAAATACTGAACAAAAATTCAGAATAAATTAAATCTTTTAAAAGTTTTTTCTTTTTAACTTTTTAAAGTGAACTTGCCTTCTTTATGTCTTAAGTCGAAGCTGGAAATATGAACCACCGAATGATTTCTGTGTATGAACTCTGTCAAACTCGTATCCCAGCTGAGTTACTTTCCTTCCTTCGCTCAGTAATACTCATGCATCTATAGTTTCGATTTTCATCCTAAGTTAAGTTTATTGTGTTCTGTAATATCATTATTTTAAGTTTGGATCATAGTTTCAATTCTATATCTACACTATAACTTTATTCAGCGTACCAAATTTGAGTGACAGTTATTAAGATATTTAGTATATAACTTCCAAAAGTATAGGAAACAATGTTTTAGTATTTTGGATAGCCTGAGGTAATATATATACTACAAAAACTCATAAAACGCTTCGTTTGACTTAACCTTGATTCTGAGATATCTTTCGTTTTTAAATTTTGCCACACATGCTACAAATAGTAATTTTACAACAATTGCTTTATTTTAGGAGTCCACTGTGTTTGGAGGCTATCAACCGAGATGATTTCAAGGTACGCCGTACACAGGTACTACATAGAGGGTACCAAATTTGACCGTAAGTAAGGACGAATCCCACAAAAAGGAAGAAAGTGTTGTGACTCACCTAGCATGTCAAAGTGTCTTCCTATGTGATGAACTATCATCAACCTCCCATCATTAGCGCGCGGCTTGCTCAATTTGCAGATTCGACAAAAAACGTCTTATATATAGAGAGTTTGGCATAGAGACATTTAGTGTAGGAAGCCCAAAATTCATAGCGTCAACATAACACCAAATTAAAAATCTAGACTGAAGGTCTACTTAATTTTTATTGACTGTGACTTTTTTATTGGCGTAGCTCGCTTCGTGTGATGCGTATGGTACTCATTTAAGTTAATTTGCGTGCATATTATGTTTAGTTTTAATTTATGGCAATTAAATCACACTTCAGACTCTAAAGTAATGTATAATATACCTACTTCGTATCGTTAAATATATTATTAGATGAAGGTCACAGAGAACTTTTCAAGAAATAGTTTAACTTATTTTGTATGTGTTGGGAGTAGGGGGGACGTAAGTAAACGCATGATTCTGCTGCTTGGTTTTCGGTGATTGGTACAGTCATCTTCTGAACTACAATACTAGGGTGTGGAGAAGAGTTTGTAAGGTGCAACTCTGTTCGAGCTTTTTTTTTTTTTTTTACAAAGTAAGTGTTTTTTTTAATATTATATAACACTTTTTAAAATTGATACACTGATGAGGTGTATAAACTTTTCAAACTATTATAATGTACGGTATGCAATTAGTAGACTTAAATTAATATAGACTTTTTGTTTATGTATTCACATTAAATATATTGTGTACTACAAATGTATACTTAATGTAAAATTAAGTAATTATTACTGTAATTATTCTCAATAAATCTACAGGATTTTATTTTATGTATTCTCTTTAAAGGTTCATTCCTTTATTTGGCTTTCGGTTTGTTATGTAATCATAAGTAATGTAGGATGGTGGAATTTAGATCATTTTAAGGATAATTTCTCTATTATATACGATAACTCAAGGAAATAATCGATTGTATATCGCATTAAATATTTACATGATATAAAATAAGTTATTTTCCCCATTTATCATGTATAAATCTTACCACCAATGGAGTTCTGTAGTATAGACACTGGTTGTCCAAGTACTTCACAAGTTGCGGTATAGTCAATGCGGTCTGGTTGCTTGAGCACTGACTTCAGGAGTGGTAGAATGAATGACTATTCGGAAACAGTGAGTAGCCTAGTGATTAATGCATCGACACGGTAAGTTGAAGTTACAGGTTCAAATCTTAGTCCATTCTTGCGTTTTCTTTCCTTTTGTAATTATGTACTTTAACTTAGTAGAGCTGATTTCTTTATAATTGAGTTATTTCATCATGACTTTTAACACAAGAACGACATGAACCACTCACATGTTGATACCTGGGATGTCTTACTTGTGCTCTGTCATTTATTCTACGCACTACAATAGCTGTTTTAGTGTTGTGTAAAACATACAACGAAGAGCACAATTAAGACACCTCGACTGTGAACATCTGAGTGGTCCACGTCGTCCTTGTGTTAAGAGTCATGGTGCAATAAATTGGTTTCATGGTGATATGATCACGTTTTATAGTGATTCTTTATTTAAAAAAACTCACTATATACACGTGTTTGTAAGTTTCGTATATTTTTAATACTTTTGTAAGAAACTGTACTATAGCATTTTTTTAGGAGTTCCATTAAGAATACTTTTCACAAAATGCATGTGATTTGTTTCGATTGTTATTGTTCCTTCATATCATTTTTCAATGAATATTGGCATTGATATAATGTAGTGTGTCCGAGATAGTTTATTTTTCTCCACTTATACTGCGCAGTGCCCCCTGTGATGTCACCTGGTAATATTAAGGGATCCCGGGTACTTGACAAAATATTTAGAAAATATTTTCTGTACATGATAGAAAATATTCAGAGAATATAAGGTAGACATATCAAAAACATTTTCAAATTACTTTTCTTGGTGTTTTGTAGCAGTAGCAAATGTTAAGAAAATATTAAACTAGTTTCAGACGAATTTGTGCTAACAAAGAAAATATTTACGATTTATTTTTCAAAAATTGATATGTTTTTGATTTGTTATTGTATGTAAGTTTCAGAACGTACTTAAAATATTTTTTAACATATTCTGGTTTTCGCAGAGAAATATTTTAAATTATTTCTGAATATTTTTCCGTCATTACCACCAACACATCCTACAGTTTGAAATGCATTTCTTTCTTCAATCTATAAGTTAGAATACTAGAATTTATTTCCACAAATTTATGTGATGATAGAAGTTTCCGTGTGTTCTAAACCGGTTCCAACATACACAGACTTCTACCATCCCATCAATTTGTAAAAGTGAAATCCAAATATATTAACTCACAAAAGTTGGAAAACTGTTCAGTATGCATTTCCTTCAGTTCTGAAGAAAGAAATGTATTTCAAACTATAGGTGTTATCGTGGTAATGACGAAAAAATATTCAGAAAGAATTTAAAATATTGTGTGTGAAAACCAGAATTCCTTAGAAAGTATTTTAAGTACGTTCTGAAACTACATACAATAACAAATCAAAAACATATCAATTGCTATTTGAAAAATGAATCGTAAATGTATTCTTTCTTAGCACAAATTCATATCTGAAACTAGTTTAATATTTTCTAAACATTTTCTACTGTTACAAAACACCAAGCAAACTAATTTGAAAATGTTTTTGATATGTCTACCTTACATTCTCTAAATATTCTCTAAATATTTTGTCATGTACAGAAAATGTTCTCTAAATATTTTCCTGTCATGCACAGAAAATGTTCTCTAAATATTTTCTGTGATGCACAGAATATATTCATTAATATTTTTTGTCATGTATAGAAAATAATTTTTGGTATGAGTGGAAAATATTTTAAAATTATTATTTTACAGAACATTAATTTTTGTTAAAAATGGATTAGAAATCTTCAGAAAACATTTCAACTAAGTACCCAATACATTATAAAAATATTTAGAAAAAAATTCTTTATTTTAGACAAATGATTTTCAGTGTTATTGGCAAATGATTTTAAAATATTCCATGCGAAACATTATAAAAACCATTCCGTTAACATTGTATAAAACGTTTCAAATACATTTTCAGTAATGTGTGGAAATGGTACAGACACCATTCTTTGGAAAACTTTTCTAACGGCGTATAAAAAATTTCTACAACGTTTTTAAGTATATTGCGAAAATATTTTCAGTATTATTTGGAAAATGTTTTCAACATCATATGGAATATATTTCCTTAAGGGAAGTAGGATACATTTTCTGAAGGAAAATGATGGTACATTTTAGAAACGTTTTGAAAATATTTCATTGCTATGTGGGCACTTTCGATGTGCATTATCCTCTTCATCTTCATTATGCTATATGTGTGATAGAAGCTTCCAAACTTTGAATATTTGTGATACTACAACATCCTTTGTATGCAACACCCAGTAATAAATATGGTATTTTAAGTCTTCGTTTGAAACGTTGATTTGAAATATGTAATAATCTGGCGTAGTGCCATTTGAAAAACATGAACTTTATATTGGGATGGCAACACTGTTTGTTGGGAGTTTGTTTAATACATGCAAAGATGTCCCCCTCCTTATAGTTGCTTCGTGTAAAGTTTCGCTTTTCTCTCTCTTTTAGTTTCTTCATTATAGCGGATGATCTAGATAAATTGTCCACTCTCTCTCTCTCCAGAGAAAAGGAAGTTCATGACAGGACTGACTGTTTCAGTGATCACTTTTTAAACTGCAACTGATTACGTTTGACATTTTATCATCACTCCTTCTTTATCATTTGCTATGCTTTAGAACAATATTACACTTAAAGCTAAACGAGAATACTTTTACTTGTTTATTCATAAGTGAAAGGAGATAATGAAGTGCAACTTACCGCAATCATAGATAATGTTATTCTACAACAGAAAATGTGAACATGAAGAACTTTTGGTGTTACCAGAATAACATAATACTTTTTAATTAACAGTTGTATTTAATTTGTAATAAACAAAATGGTTTTAACATACAGTTATTAAAATTAAATAATGTCATTTAAAAAGTAGTTCACAGGATTCCAAGACAACATGATACGTAATCAAATGCAGTTGAGTTCGTTCCTCTAGTCGCTGCTTCAACTTAGATTATGGGGGAATTGTTGTTCTGGCAACACTGTAATTTCTATGGATAGTAACACTAAAAATTCTTTAGGTTCATATTTTCTGTTGTAGAATAGCATTATCTATGATTGTGGTAAGTTGAATTACATTATCTCCTTTCACTTATGAATAAACAAGCAAAAGAAAAATGGTATTTTTGTATCATTTTTAGCATATCAGGGTCTTAACATAGAAACTTATAACACCTTAAAAATATTAAACTACTAAGAGTAATAATACTGAAAACAGGTATCCCTCTCCGTGAATGCAAACGAAAAGCTAGCGGATAAGCAAAGCCCTGAATCAATAACAAAACGCCATGAATTCCATATTTTGTAATTCTCGCAATATTTTCAGAAAGAATTGCTGCTTCTTTTCACTTTATTTTTTTCTACTACGATTTATTCACGCATGAATTACAGTATGTCAAAACAAGACTTATTTTCCACTTATATTTAAAATGTCAAAACTAGATCCTTCTAGGAAAGATGAAAAAAATGACTGAGCTCAAGTATAGTGTATTTATGATGCAAAGGCTCAGAACTTTCCTCAAGTATTCTCGAATTCTATGTCGAGTAGTAACAATTTTCTGAATGATCTCGATGAAACTCCAAATAATGGATATTTCTTTGTGGAAGTTGCGAAATGTTTTCTTCAGAAGTTTTGTACTCAAAATAAAATGTTTCACTCAAATTGTGTTTGAGAAGAATTTACATTGATCCTCTATATAACAAAAATCTTAGTTAAATTTATGGATGGGTTGTTGACAAAATATATATGGATTTCAATTAATGAAATATTTAAAATTTTCAACCCTGTTTCTTTGCTAATGCTGTAACTGGAACTTTGAAAATGTTAAAAGGCCTAATCACATACTTGATTGCATAATATGTTTTCGAAAATCTAAATGCTACGGCACAGTTTTCTTCCAGAATTATGACGCTCTGTACCCATAAGTTTAATACATGAAAGTTTTCTTACAGATGGACTCGCACACATAAATATCACGGAAAAAGTCCTTCAAATTCTATTCCAAAATGATGCCTGTCATTTGTCTGCCATATAAAATACATGAAATTGCAGAAGAAGTGCGTTCTCATTCCTACAACGTTGGTTCTTTTGTGTCAAATGTAAACAAGATAGTTCTGAATGCTTTCCCTCGAACTAGACCCTATGAACTTCCGCTCCCACCCCAGTTCGTGTTA
The DNA here is from genome assembly GCF_964235325.1 of Thermobia domestica. Lineage (NCBI taxonomy): Eukaryota > Metazoa > Arthropoda > Insecta > Zygentoma > Lepismatidae > Thermobia > Thermobia domestica. The sequence goes on from NC_137471.1 coordinate 157,992,847, forward strand.
ACGAGTTATATGCATTGAGTTGCTGGCTATAATGCTCAGTCAAAAGAATTATTGATACTTTTTATGAAAGCAATGCGCCTTCAATTAAAATTGTTCGCGTTTACTGACAAAAGAATTCCTTGTAAACGGACACAGCTCTCTTTGATCTACATATTATCAACCCTGAAAAAAAGCTTACATGTTGATCAACTTACAACATTTACCACAGGTTGCAAAATTCTTTAGAAACTAAATACAGACTCAATCTAGTCTCTGAAAGTTTGCTATAATATGAAATAATAGGTATCAGTATATTATGCAAACTGCTAATAATTATACAAGGCAAGTGAAAATGATGGACCCGATTTCAGAAAGTTATTCTGTGAAATCTAATAAACATATGTTGTGAGATATGCGCTTGGAAAGGCTAGCTTGTAAAGTTTAGTTTTCACCCAAGGTTTCCACTTTCTACAGCCAAGAATCAGCAGAGAGCAGTTAAGGAAAATGGCATTGAATGAAAGGCAGAGATCTTTATGTGTATTTCATTATCATGTAAACAAATCTGTGATTAGTGCGCACATGACTTGAATCCATGTAATTTCTTCATGTGGGGTTTTGTAAAGGTTCATTTTTACGTATACCACTTCCAACAACATTGAATGACCTGCGTGCTATTGCTGATATTGAACGCAACACCTGGAAATGGCTTGGCAGGAGAGAGACTATCGGCTTGATATGTGCCGTTTTACGTGAGGTGTTCACATAGAGCACTTGTGAATATGTTCCAAGAAAACTTTGATAGTTCACCTTCCTTAGCACATGTTTCATAATAACATGTTTGTTACATTTCACACAATAAATTTCTGAAATCAGATCCAGGTTTTTGGACTTTCCTTGTATATAGCATTTTTAATATTACATTATGTTCAAGGATTCCGATCCTTCGAGGGCCGGGGGACCGGGGCTCACCAATGTTCATGGAGGCGCCATGTATTTTTATAAATATGTAATTTTATTGCTATATGTAGTTTTATGAATATACAATATTTTGCATAATTTGAATTCCATTTGTCCTAAAATCTTCATATATGCCTTCTTAGACCCTTGTCTGAAACCAAACACATCTGAATGGGGCCCCAAAAGTTGCAGAGAAATCGGAGCCCTTGTTATAACCTACACACAATACAATAGCAGCTACTAAATGTATTTATATAATGCCAATATCATCATAGTTGGCCAACTTGTTCATTGAGACAGCAGAATTTTATAGAGCCGCAAACAAATGCTAAATCTATGAATAGTTACAAAGCGAAAGCAGATTGGAGAGTAATAATAACGGCATTTCATGCAAAATAATATTGTCTAGCACACTGCGTTTCCACTTTTCGATTATTGTTGTCTATTTTGAATATATTACCGAAAAATATGTAAAATTAGCTTAGTTTAGTTTCATCCCAAATACGCCCCTTGCAGATCTTCTCTGCTTTGTTCTGCGGCAACTATGATAAAGCTCCACTCCATGCTTCTAGTAGTGGAGGTCGCAACCAGCCGGTTCGCGAGAACCGATTGTTAAAATATTTCAAGTTCGCAGAACCGTTCCTTATACCGAGTCATACGCTCATACACACACACACACACACACACACACATATATATATATATATATATATATATATATATATATATATATATATATATATATATATGTTCGGATTAGTTAACTTACCGTCTATCCGTCAATATAAGAATCGTTTCACTAGCTTTTCTAGAAGCTGCACGAGAGCGCTAGTTTCACTAGTGAATAACATCAAAGTGAATGTATTACCAACACTTTTAAATGCGATTTACTCAAAACTATGTTTTTTGAGTAGTGGCACTTCTGTACTAAGGGTGCGAATTGATCTGTTTAAGGAACCTCGCTTTGCACTGTACATATCAGAAGATTAATGGCGGGGTGGGGGAACGGTAAATTTTGTTTTATCTTTACTTCTAGCTTAGAACAATATATAAGCGTTTATTCCTCAATGTCGTGCCGTAGGGAAGCGCCGGCCCCGGGCGCAGAAAGTAAGGGGCGCAAAATTCAGTAGAAAAAAAAGAGAGAGTGAGAAAGGAAAACTTACTTGGAGTATACTAGTATGTACTTAAATCCTCTGACTGCTTTAGGAAATGGTCCTATAATGTTAGCCACGTTAGGAAAATGCATGTGCACACATATAAAATGGAAGAAAAAATTTAAAAAAGTGCTTAAAATCAAGAAAAAGCAGGATTTCTTTTTTTGAAAATTTTGTTACCCATCGCGCCAAACGTGTCGCTTCGACGCTGGTCTGTCGATCTCACTCATACAGTAGGTACGGGGTCGCCGTCGTACTCTCGGCTTCGTCGTATATTGTAGCCTCGCTGATTTTCCACGGCACGGCACTGTTATTCCTAAATCTCAAATGCTCAGATGTCAAGAATGAGAAGTGGGGTTATTTGTGAAGTGGCCAGTGTTATTTATATTTGAAACTCCAGCAACTCTCGATACATTGCTGGAAGAAGGCCTTCCCAGTGCGTTTTGATAATCATGTATCTTGAACAATTCATTTCCAATAGATTCTCAGTGCTACATAATTTCGTCACACCATATTGTATTAGGATGCTGTGTAGGACACTATTTGTCACTTGTGGTATCTAGTAAAAGCTTTGATTATGTCTACTTTGTATAGTTGTTCCCTAAGTGAATTATATCTATCCATCTAGTGTCCCTCTCTCATATATATTTAGAGAGAAAACCGGTTGTTAAAAAATTAGAATAGCCCCATGGTCGCAATATTTGTAACTTGAAGTTGTTTCTATTCATGTTTTCTTGGTGAAGTTTCAAACGTTTCCAGAGATCCAATGTAGATAAATAAAGTCTGAATGTCACTGAGCGTTAGTAAGTACTGCCTGAAACTTAACTCCACTTTCAACCAATCGTGTGAGTTTTCTCAGGTCAAGATACTAGAGTAACTCAAGCCAAAATGGAATGCAACCTCCAGAGATTACACGAGGTGTATATAGTACCATGCAAATTAGTTGAAAATAATCAAATATCATTGAAAAACGTCTTTGTTAGACTAAAATTGTTATAAAACCTATAAATAGTATACATAGTTTCTCTTTACTGGGGCGTGAAAAGATTTAATTACCTTATCTTCCTCCGTTGTAACTAGTGCCGATAGGTCTAACATATTCGACTGCTGTATATTAACTTACACAAGATAAATTCACTTCCGCCCTTCTGAACACAACAATACATAACAAAATACAATGCGCTGTTAATATTTAAAAACGAACGACTCAGATGCCTAAAACGAATGATTCAACTTCCCCTCTTTCCTTCAGTGAACCTCTTAGGTACTCAAAAATACCTCTTAGATAGGAAATTGTTACTACTGGAACCACCTCCATTCTAAATTTAGTTAAAGTTTCAATTTAAGCACATGGAATAAATTTCTTGCTGGAAAATAAATTATAAAAAGTGGATGATCCAGAAAAGTAGTTTGAGAAAGGCTTAGCTAAATGTAAGTAGCTAATTTTAATGGTTCCAAAAAATCCCCATTACAAGAAGGACTCTGAAACAACGGACCTATTACATGCATGGTTGATGAACAGGTGCCCTATTACATGCGGTTCTTGGGAACGGGGCGCATTATAATGAATTATTTCAAGGTTCCCGGTGGGAGGCCGGACGTCGTCTTTCTAGGCCCACCCCAATTATTTTTCTGAAACGGTTAAAGAACGCACTTTGAGACTAGAACAAATTAGATAAGATAAAATATGCTTTACTGTCATTAAACAACATTTGTTCTAATAGACATTGTCAAAGATAGCACACACACACACACACACACACACACACACATATATATATATATATGTGTGTGTGTGTGTGTTTTCACACTATCAGGAAAGTTTTGTTTATGTATCATTGCTTTTGCTTTCACCTCTTGATACAGATTTCTTCAAATTCAGAGACACTATATACAGAATTGCTTATAACGATGGATTTACAAAAGTTTTTGAAGTTGTCGTGATGCATTGTGCGTACATTTTGTGGTAATACATTAAATAATTTCATACCTGTATACTTATAACTCTTTTGAATAGTGGTTAACCTAACATGTAACATATTTAGGTCGCCTTTATGCCTAGTACAGTAGGAATGAACACCACTTCGGTGATAAAATTATCTACATTTTCTTTAATATACATGAGACATCGATAAATAAATAAAAAAAAAGGCACTGACATAATTTGAATTTCCTTAAACACTTCCTTGCATGATGCAGTTTTAGGCAATTATTTTATTATTCTTACTGCTTTTCTTTTGCCATTTGAAAACATTCTGTGCACCAGAAGAATTACCCCAGAATATTATTCCATACTCCAAATGTGATTGAAAAAAAGCATTGTACGATATTATAAGATATTTCTCATTAATTACAGTTTTTAATTTACGCAATAAAAACAATACTCTAGATAACTTTCTATATAAATTTTCTGTATGTTCACTCCAATTTAACTTTGAATCGGCGTACATTCCTAACAGTTTTATAGATTAGCGTGTATCCGAATGATTCGTAGAATTACTAAGATTAATGTACATAGTTTCTGTTTTATCCTGATTTACTGTAATACCATTACATTTAAATCACATAGAAGACAACTCTAACATTTCGCTATTCCTACTTTGAACATCAATTATATTTTTGTCTGAATTTACAACAGTAATATCGTCAGCATATAAAACTCAAGTATTGCAAAAAAAAACTTTGAAAATCATTTATATATACAAGAAAAAGAAAGGGGCCCAATACACTACCTCGTGGAACACCATTTGTTACACACATGAAACTTGACTTTTTGTTTCCAATGCGAACAGCTTGTTTTCTATTACTAAGATATGATGCAATTAAAGACAATTGCAAGCCAGTAATACCATAATAGTGTAACTTCGCTATTAATATATTATGTAACACGGTATCGAACGCCTTACTCAAATCTAATAGTGTAACCCCAACATGAAGAATGTTCTCTAAATTATCTAACACTTCTGATACTAAATTTTCCATGACTTTAGTCGTGGAACACTCAGGTCTAAATGCAAATTGCATATTATGAAATTATTTATTTTCCTCAAAATATCTTGACAATTGATTCTTAATACATTGCTCAAAAACCTTAAATATTATTGGCACCAAAGACATTGGGAGATAGTTATTAAGCTCAGTTTTACCATTTTTCTTGTAAATCAGAACTGTAACAGTCAATTTAAATCACTCCGGAAATTCACCTTCGAGAAGTACGCAATTGAATAAATAGGTCAAACGTTCAACTATTATGTCTATTATCTCTTTATAGCATGTTGTTAGAAAAGAAATATATATCCTCACTGTTTGAACCGTTTAATTTGCTGACCACTGACAGTACAGTTCTAATATTTAAAAGGGTCCAAAGAAAATGAGTATTAGGTTGATTAATATTTGTCTGTGTCAAAAAGCAAGCGAAATCTACTTGTAAACTAATGCCATTTTTGGACGTACCAGTTAGTTTGAGTAGTACTTGGCCTAGATATTGTCGCCCCACTAGTGGCGTAAACGCCCCAACAAAATGTTGCGCCAACGCCCCAACAAAATGTTGCGCCCCTGGCGCCCGAGCGGCCAGGGCAATGACCTAGAGGTACTTAGCACCATCCCCGGTAGGAGTATCTTGGCCCACCCCCTAAATTTTGGCAGGGGTACTTAGGACTATCCTCCTTAAATTTTGGAAATTGAAAAATTTAAAAATTTCCTGTGGTACCCTAGGACCATAGTATGTAAATCTAGTAGTATTGGCGGTCTATTTCGTTACCTTTCGTGGCTAAAAAATTGCCAACAAATCAAATTTCGGGGGTTTTTGACCTAATTTATCCCCTTTCATGAGATATTATTACTTTATATGGTTATATAGCCGTATACAGGAGTCCATTCCCTTCTATAAGACATGGGTATATTACTGGGAGGGATACCTTGGCCCACCCCTTCAATTTTGGAAATTGCCGAATTTAAACATTTGTTATCATAGTACAGGACTCTAATATAGATCACTATAAATTTAGGTGGTCCACCTCGTTCCCTTTTAGGGGTACAAAATTGCCAAAATATAAACGTAATCATTAAGGTTTAACACGTGTTTTTTGGCACAATTGTTCCCTTTGATGAGGTCCTATTACCTTATATGGTTGTATGGTCATGTATAGGGGTCCATTTTCTATCAAAAGATATATGCACATTTGTGCACCCCTTTAAAATTTTGGGAAGGATAAATTGCCCCACCCCTTCAATTTTGGAAATTCACCAATTTAAGCATTCGGTATTATAGCACAGGACCTTAATATGATTCATGATAAATTTGCATGGTCCATTTCGTTTCCCTTTAGGGGTGAAAAATGTTGAAAACTGTTACGACCATGTGTTTTGTTTCTGGTCCAATTTATCCTCTTTGATGCGGCCTTATTACCTTATATGGTTATATGGTCATGTATAGGGGTCAATTTGCTATCATAAGACATGGGTAAATTGATGCACCCTTTTAAATTTTTGGAAGGGGTACCTTGGTTCACCCCATCAATTTTAGAAATTGTTCAATGTAAGCATTTGATATCATATTACAAAATCTCAATATGTACCAGTATAAATATGGATGGTCCACCTTGTTCCCTTTTCGTGGTTAAATAACTACAAAAAATCAAATTTCGGAGGTTATTGACTCCCATTTCATCAGGATTTAGCACGTTATATGGGTATGTACAGAAGTGTGTTACCTTTATATGTTTTGTTCCATTTTAAATTTGGGAATTATCAAATAATAAAATTCGATAAACATTTTCTAGGATCCATTTTAAATGTTGGTGTTCCTCTTATGGCCAAATATTCAAATTTTAAAAGTTATTGACCTATTTTATATTTTTTATTATTGAATGCGTACGGCTTTATTATTGAATGAGTACAGGATTTATTACTTTTTCATAAGACACAGGTGAATTTGTGAACCAATCTTAAATTTTGGGAGGGGTACATTTCTTATTGTTAAATTAATAATTGTTCTTAGAATTGGGTGGTATCTCATTCTTTGGGTAAATCATTGTAAAATGAGTATGGTCACGTGATCTGTTATTGACATATGATGAGATTAGGAGTCCAGGACATTGGTACATTTAAACTTTGTATGATAATTTGAGAATTGTCAAAATGAAATTACGTCATTGGTTTTGATTATTCCTGCCTATGGGCCAAATATAAACGTAAGCAATACGATGTACCATGTGATTGAATTGTGTACAGGGCTCGTTTCCTTTTTAAAATTCGAGGAAGTTATCAAATAACATGTTTCTAGACAACAGTTGGTTGTGCTAAGGTAAACAATTGACCTAATTGAGACCTAACTACAACATGTAATTACATTATTAATTCTAAGACTTATGGATATAGAGAGAGGTACGTAGGACAATTCTTTAACTCTTTCGGGGTCCGGGGTTTTTGTGGTAATTTTTAGACTTTTAGTTAAGCATCTACTGCATCGTCACTATTTATCCTAGGATCATGGTTCATACCTCATTCTCTTCAGAATGAAGCTGCATGTCCATATCATATACCAGAAGTGCAAAAATTATTGTCGAAAGGAAAATTTCGGAGGATTTTTTATAACACTTTGGGCCACTATGGAACGGCCCTCGTGAACGTAGAGATTTAAAAAAATCTGATAAATAGTTCTCTGTAGACTGAATGTGTCTGCTAAATTTCAAGTTTTTATCTTGAATACTAAGGTCGGGAGAAAATTTATCAAGAATCCCACAATGCCCCAATTTACCGCAAATGACCATGATCTCAGGTTAAAAATTTCCTGAGACATCTCTAATTACTCTAGGGTGATGTTTTGCCCATCATTCTCTTCAGAATAGAACTGCCTTTCAGGCGGTATAACTCACGTGTCTCCATCATGTATCTAAGGCGAAAAAATCCCGAAGAAAAGGATTTTTTGTCTAAATATCCGTTTTTTCAACTTTTTGCCCCTCTGGCCCCCATGTTTTAACGCAGTGATCTGAAAAAATCTGGAAAATACTACTAGGTGGACTTAATGTTTATGTACAATTTCAATCTTCTAGGTGCAAAAGTAAACCTGCCAAAAAATATAACGACAATATCCCATATTCCCGTATACAGAAGTATATTTTTTAAAAAATCCTTGAGACATCTCCAACTACCCTAGGGCCATGTTTTGAACATCATTCTCTTTAGAATACAACTGCCTTTCAGACTGTATGACTCACTCGTCTCCATCGTGTATCTAAGGCGGGAAAATTAACGAGGAAAGGATTTTTTGGTAAAATATCCCTTTTTCAACTCTTTGCCCCTCCTGATTCCCCTGTTTTAACGCACAAATCTGGGAAAACATCTGGTAAATACTACTCGGTGCACTGAATGTTTGTGCAAAATTTCAATCTTCTACGTGCAAAAATAAGTCCGCCAAAAAATAATGAACGTAGGCTTAATAAGAGAAAATATATTTTTTTTTAAATTATGACGTCTTCACCTACTATGTCTGGACGCAGGAAGGTGTGAAATCATATGTCAGGTTTTTTACAATGCCTCTGGACTTGAAAAACATAAGGACTGCGGTGGCTCAGTGGTAGAGCGTTCACCTCTGGTACGTGAGATCCGGGGTTCGATCCCAGCTCCCGCCATGTGAACTTTGTGATGGACAAACACCGTGTGTGTGGGTTTCCTCGGGGTTCTCCCGTTTCCTCCCACTTTCTTCATTCCACCATTTCATTCATTTCTCATAATCACCGTCTCCTTTAGCCTAACCGGCATAAACGTTGAACGTGAAACTTAAAGATTTCATTTCCTTTCTTTTATTGAAAAACATAAAATATCTGGACGAATAAGCTCAAATAGAAGAGTTATAAGGCAATGTACCATGAAACACCCGTATGGTACAAATTGTACCATAGGATCCCCAACATCATTAATTCTAAGACTTAGGAATATCGAGAGAGGGACGTAGGACCATTCTTTAAATTTAGGAATAGTGATAAAATTTTAGTATGAGCCGCGAAAATTTGAAACAATACTTTGAACTTTAGTCATAGATCATAGTCTAAGATTATTGGTGATGGTTGATTTTACCTTGAGTTTTCAGAAATCTGATAGGTAACTGTAGAATCTTATGACTCATAGACGAAAGGCAATACATGCTACAACACGTTGGAATTTAATCACAGGGAGACGTAATTTGATTCGTTAATCAATAACAAAGTTATTGTTGATTACATTGGATTAGTTGATCATTATCTTTCATACAATCTGATTGGTTGATCACTATCTTTCTTGCAATCTGATTGGCTGATGATTTTCAAATCTTTGCAGCATTCAGTTTTAAGTTTTGTTTAACATTTATCGATTATTGTTTAAAATTCTTGGTTTGAACACTTTTGTTCAACATTTTGCTGACTGATAAATATGATTAAAACCGTTTATTTGTTAATCGAATAGTTAAAACCTGATAATGTTTGACGGTTAACCGTCAAACTTAAATTACTTTAGTTGAAACTTTTGGTTTGAAAATTTTTTTCGTTTTAAACTATTTTGGAATTTGTTTTCAAATTTTTGTTTGAATTTTTGGTTTCAAAATTTTGTTTGAAAATTTTTGTCTCAAAATTTTGTTTGAAATTTTTCGAAAAGTTTTTGTTTGTAAGTATTTTGTTTGAAACTTTTTGCAAACTTTTTTGTTTCAAATTTTTGTTTGAAATTTTTTCGTTTGAAACCTTTTTGTTTGAAAATTTTTTGTTTTGAAATTTTTGTGTGAAAAACTACTTTAGTCTTTGGTTTGACATTTTTAAGTTTGTGTACTAATTAGTAAAGAACCGTTTCGTAACTATTTAGATCAAAAATATCTGGCAACATTTATTATCATTATGCAATAGTACACGTCAGAACATGATAATGCAACGTCATCAGTTTTGCATCATCGGTCTTGATAGTATTAATGATAACGTCATCATGGCTACTTTTCTGAAGTTTCTAATCTCACGTAATGTGATGAAATCATTTACCAAGATTACCGATTTACAACAGAGTGTACCTTATAGAATCTTAATTAGCCAAATGATTCCTACAAAGTTTGGATTAAGAATCGTAGTGAAGCTTAAAAATAATAAGGATAGTATTTTACCGGCAAGTTATTTACCCATGGAAGCATCAAAACAAGAAGAACTATTACGTTTCTTAAACACTGGATCTGTATCTCTATGCTATAAATGACTCGTTGGACGGAGTCATCAATTTGAATTTAGTACACAGCCGGATCTGTGAATTTGATTTTCGTCTGCAAATGTGATGAAGTCATGAATTCAAAAGTCAACACATTCCTTTTTAATGACGTAAGCCGTAGCTGTATGATAAAATCTTTAATCACAGAGTGCGATCTATGAATTTGGTTCGTCAGCATAACGTCAGGAAAAGTGATGAAATCATCAATTCAAACGTCAGCACATTCCTTTCCAATTACGTCAGCCATAGCTCTTAGAAATCGGCAAAATCCGTGTCAGCCCATGAAATCATGCGAGAAAGTGTGTTTCAGCAGGAAAGATGTGAATTTCTGACGATAAAGAATTCCTCTTCGCAAGCTATTATCCGATAAATATATTTAAAACAAAACATGTGAATGTTGTTATCTGTGCTACAAAGTTTTAAACCTGTGATTCGATTGGGCAAAGAAGAACAATTTGCTGTAAAACTGAACTTTGAAGAATGGAAAATATTACCCAGATAGCACGAATACTTGCGGCAAATTTTTGCATCGTTTAGTGGAGCAAACAATCTGAAAGTTTGCGAAGGCAAAATGTCTTAATATTTATTAAAAGCTTTCAATATGATCTGCAAATTTTCGCTGATTTGTAAAAATAAATTCACCACTACAATTAACTTGCATCTTTTTTTGAAAATGTGGCGTTGAAAGTTTGCCGTCGCAAACAGTTTGCAACTCTGTAAAATACTTGTTTCGAAAAACTTGCTGAAAGCAAATATGTGATATTACCGAGTGCGCGCGCATCGTACCCAGAATGCACTGCGCTACATCAACTGTGACTAGACAAGCGGGAGTGAGAATCGAGAAAAACCAATACACCAGAGGACTCCAGAATAAAGTCACTGGTCTTTTATCAGATGTTTTTATTGACCCAGGCAGCCTGACGTTTTTTTGTGAATGTGTGTGAGAGTAAGTACAAGGATTTGATCGTTGAGTAAGTAGATAAATTGAGATATCCTTTGTCTGTGCGTTTATCGTTCGTAAGTTTCTTATCTTTGGAAAGTAGCTCAAGATGTTTAATGCTTGTCACTAAGAAAAGACGGATCCACATTATAAAAATATTGATGTTTCATAAAGTTAGGTTTCACTTTATAAATGTGCAGCAAGCATTACCTGATACATTTGCAGCAAACATGATCTTGCGATCGTGAAAACACTTTCTGCAATGTTGCTGCAAACCTTTTTTTATTTTCACCAAATTTATCAGCTCATTTTCGGAAATTTTGTCAAAGAAAATTTGCACAAAATATTTGCAGCAAAGTCCTGGCAAACTTTCTTGCTGTGCAGTCGCAAACATTTCGTTTGTATTGGCAGATGTTTTCATTTTCTGAGGCAACTTTGCTGCAAACTCAGCCAGCGTCAACATCGTTATTTGCATTGAACTTTCGGCAAATTTTCTCATTTGAAAAGGCAAGTTTTTTGCAAACTTTTTAGTTTGCCTTTGCAAATTTTTAAACATTTTTAAAAAATTTTCTGTGCTATTTGGGTATGTACACGTATCGACCAAACGAATGATTATTTTCATGATGAGCTAAATGTGACCATAGTCAAATCATTAGCTTCAAATCATAAAGTGGTGCTGCGTACAGTCCTCGAGAAGAAGATGGTGTTATTACGTAAAAAAGTACATTCCATGAAGCCCGCAACATGGCGTACCTAACGCAAACGAAATGGAACAAATTCATCAACGTATTCCAGTGTGTTAAACATGCAGTTGAAGTGTGCAACAAAACAAGTATATTCCTGAAAAAGTACTATTTTGAGAAATGTCATGCATATTGTACAACATGTATCTAGATGTTGTAATGTTTGTAAACATCCTTCGTGGGTGCATACCTGTATTGATAAAACGTTTATTTGTGAACAAATGGACATTGAGTTTCCACTAATTGACATTGCAATAGACCTTAAAAGACTTCAGTTGGAATTAAAATTATACGCTAACAGTAAGTACGCCAGAAATTTTTACTTGGGGGGTGTTCAAAATAAAAGGGGGTGTGCTCTCAGAATAATGATAAAATTTTTAAACAAACTCAAACAAGAAAACAGTATATTTTGTTACGCAACTATTGCAATACTACTGCTATTACTACCACTACTACTACTACTTTTACTACTACTACTAATAATAATAATAAAAATATTAGCTCTTCGCAGTGGTAGGATCAATAAAGTAATTTCACACATTTGAGCATTTATTATTATTACTAAACGGACATCGGTGGAACCGATTATTTGTCCGTAAATGACAGGTGCACCTAAAAGGAAGGGTTCTCTCTCACAATACCACACCACACACATTTATGGCATGCAAGAATAAGAAAGTTTGTCCTCTTATGATGTCTACTATTGAGAGATGCCCGTTAACAGAGGTTTCACTGTATTAAGAATTAACCTCCACTATTTTACCCAGTAATTACATGTGAATTGATTACATACGAATTATTGTAATTATTTTGCCAAATTCTGATATTATTTCATTTTTTCACCCCCAGCAAGTTTTAGTGGGTGATCTTTTTCCAAATATTAATTGAAAAAATCCCTCGTTCTATGTTGAAATCACATTCGTTTAATAATTAACACTGTACATAGTTCCAATTTCATTATTTAAATATTCTTACCCTGTTGTTAACGTTAATTGTTGTAATATTATTTGACCTCTTAATCTCCGTTCCCGCCCCTTCCAGGCTACGTTTTTCGCTCTGAATATCTTTCATAAGAAAATTTCATTGATTTAGTTGTTTTCCAGAAATCCAGTTTTTCAATTTACACATATTTTGTATCTTTCTGTTTTGTCTTCTTTAATATGCCTTAATTTTAATAATTTCAGGGCTCATAGTGGTGTGGTCTCTCGTAAATAGTTGAAACGTGACGAAAAACGGCCAAAAGCACACGAATAAGTGACCAAAATCTCATCATGCCACTTTTTTCCTTTGTCAATTTCTCCATCACCTCTCTCTTCGTTTGTTGCTTTGTTTCTTCCTTACTTCTTCTTTTTGAGCTTCCTTCTTTCTCAGGTTTTCAAAGTATGCTTTGTAGTTACGGTAAGCGGACTTAGCAGATGTAAATAGCTTCTGAGTAAGTGGAACCAGTTCTGGCCTATTTCTTAATTTCTTTATCCCAGACATTATATTTAACTTCGCATACAGAGTTCTCAAAAACGTGAAATATTCAAATTCATCACCTACTCTTAAGAAGAACATACAAGAAGCATAACACAATACGAACATGATGAACCACACAAAGACACACACACAACGTTGAACGGAGCGTTAACTATTACGAGAGAAAACTAAAAGATTATTATGATAGAAAAAAGAATAGACACACAAGGGTCCTCAACTCCACCTTGAGAGCTTAAGCATCCACCAACCGTCCACTGTGCTTTAGAAAGAATAAAAGTTGAAGTGAGAATAAAGTTGACTGTTTCACATGTGGCAGCAAGTATTGAGGCTTTCAGAAGAGTAATGAGTAACAAGTTATTGCCTTTTTCCATTTGTTTTTATATTTTTTCTTAGAAAACTGCAAATGCAAAACATAAGTCGCACGAAAAAGTCACTTTACCTCTGAAAAAAGTAACTTTTAGTGACGAACTTGAAAAAAAAAATAACTTTCAGTGATCAACTTGAAAAAACGTAGATTTTAGTTTTTAAAAAGGTGACTCGCTATGAGCTCTGTTCTGCTTAATGAATTTACGTGAAAAAAAAATATACTTTACAAAAACGAGCGCCAAATGCGTTCCTGCATAAAACTAGACTCAGTCTAAAATATATAAAATTCTTACTTCGATCGATCTCTTAATTTCTAAAAAAGATTTGACTACACCCTTCTAACGTCCGTCCGTTGATACACCACTTGTAGAGCAGGCTCGAAACCAGCCACAGACTTTTGGAGGGCCATGAATATGTTAGGAGGGGCCAAGTCATTAAACATTCTTTTACAAATATCTAAATTGTGCATTTTGTATTGAAGTCTGGAGGGGACATGAAAAATTTAGGAGGTCCAGGCCCTCCCTAGCCCTTTCTGGTTGCGAGCCTGTTGCAGAGTAGCACTTATCAACCGAATCTGGTGTAGGCTTATTACTATATTGTCACTTTTCCTTATAGAGCAGGAGGTAGGTGAATGACCGCTCAAGACGTTGCCAATTTCCGTAATCTGAATCTGTCCATCAATCTCTTTTCTCGGAAACGACCGCGGAGATCAGGAGGGTAGGTATCAGTGGTCTGTTTTGTCAATTGTTTCGATCAAAACACTGCCTGAAACAAATGAGGTCATGTGGTTCTCGAAGCCGTTTATGAGAACGAAGTCGCTTCGTATTTTGAAGTGAAATAAATAAATAAGAATATTGCCTTTTTTTCTAAACGCTAAACCTTTTTTAACTTGATGTAATAAGTAACCTATATGATACTGATTGATACAATTGGATTTGGGGGAGTATTCCTTTTCCATCCAGGGGTGTGTGTAAAGAGATTTGGAGGGGTGTTAGGGGGTGTTGGAAGGGTGTAGATTACTCCCTGTACGCTAAAGACAAACTAGTGCAAGAAGTTCAAAATACACTGTATCGACAATATCCAGTTTCTATATCAGGTATGGATGTATGTGATTAGCCAGTGCAGTGTAATAAAATGATCCATTTCAATGATTTGTGTTTTTTCATTTCAAATGCAACCCCATGTACTCACGTGTACTATTGCATCATGATAAAAAAAAATGTTGTCAGATATTTTAGTTCTAAACAGTTACGAAACGGTTCTTCACTAATGAGTACAAAAACTTAAAAAATGTCAAACCAAAGACTAAAAAAGTTTTTCAAACAAAAATTCCGAAACAAAAAGTTTCAAACAAAAATTTGAAACAAATAATATTACAAAAAAGTTTCAAACGAAATATTTAAAACAAAATATTTAAAACAAAATTTTTCAAACAAAATTTTGAAACAAAAATTGTCAAACAAAAATTTCAAAAAAACTTTGAAACAAAATTTTGAAACAAAAAATTCAAACAAAAACTTAAAACAAAAATGTTTCAAACGAAAAAAATTTCAAACCAAAAATTTCAACTAAAATAATTTAAGTTTCACGGTTAACCGTCAAACATTATCCGGTTTTAACTATTCGATTAACAAATAAACGGTTTTGATCATATTTATCAGTCAATGCAAAATGTTGAACGAAAGGGTTCAAACCAAGATTTTTAAACAGTAATCGATAAATGTTAAGGAAAACTTAAGATTGAATGCAACAAAGATTTGAAAATCATCAGCTAATCAGATTGAAGAAAGATAGTGATCAACCAATCAGATTGTATGAAAGATAGTGATCAACCAATCAAATTGCATCAACAATAACTTTGCTACTGATTAACGAATCAAATTTCGTCCCCTTGTGATTAAATTTCAGTGTTGTAACATGTGTTGCCTTTCGTCTATGAGTCATAAGACTCAATAAGATTACCTATCAGATTTCTGAAAACTTAACGTAAAATCAACAACCACCAATGATCTTAGACCATGAGCTATAACTAAAGTTCAAAGTATTGTTTCAAATTTTCGCGCCTCATACTAAAATTTTATTATCACTATTCCCTAATTTAAAGAATGGTCCTACGCATCTCTCTCGATATATTTAAGTCTTAGAATTAATAATATGATTACATGTTGTAGTTGGGTCTCAATTTGCTCACTTGTTTACCTTAGCAGAACCAACTGTTGTCTAGAAACGAGTTATTTGATAACTTCCACGAATTTTCAAAAGGAAATGAATCCCTGTACACAATTCAATGACATGGTACATCGTATTGCTTACGTTTATATTTGGCCCATAGGCTGGAATAATCAAAACCAATGACGTAATTTCATTTTGACAATTCTCAAATTATCATACAAAGTTTAAATGTACCAATGTCCTGGACTCCTAATCTCATCATATGTCAATAACAGATCACGTGACCATACTCATATTTGACAATGATTTACCCAAAGAATGAGATACCACCCAATTCTAAGAACAATTATTAATTTAACAATAAGAAATGTACCCCTCCCAAAATTTAAGATTGGTACACAAATACACCTGTGTCTTATAAAAAAGTAATAAATCCTGTATTCATTCAATAATAAAGCCGTACGCATTCAATAATAAAAAAGATAAAATAGGTCAATAACTTTTAAAATTTGAATATTTGGCCATAAGAGGGACACCAACATTTAAAATGGATCCTAGAAAATGTTTACCGAATTGTATTATTTGATAATTCCCAAATTTAAAATGGAACAAAACATATAAAGGTAACAGACTTCTGTACATACCCATATAACGTGCTAAATCCTGATGAAATGGGAGTCAATAACCTCCGAAATTTGATTTTTTGTAGTTCTTTACCCACGAAAAGGGAACAAGGTGGACCATCCATATTTATACTGGTACATATTGAGATTCTGTACTATGATATCAAATGCTTATATTGAACAATTTCTAAAATTGATGGGGTGAAACAAGGTATCCCTTCCAAAAATTTAAGAGGTGCATCAATTTACCCATGTCTTATGATAGGAAATTGAGCCCTATACATGACCACATAACCATATAAGGTAATAAGGCCGCATCAAAGGGGATAAATTGGGCCAGAAACAAAACACATGGTCGTAACAGTTTTCAACATTTTTCACCCCTAAAGGGAAACCAGGTGGACCATTCAAGTTTTTCATGAATCATATTAAGGTCCTGTGCTATAATACCGTATGCTTAAATTGGTAAATTTCCAAAACTGAAGGGGTGGGTCAATGTACCCCTCCCAAAATTTTAAAGGGGTGCACAAATGTACCTATGTCTTATGATAGGAAATGAACACCTGTATACGTCTATTTCACCATATAGGGTAATTAAACCTCATCAAAGGGGGAAAATTTACGAAAAAACCGAAATTTAATTTTTGGCAATTTTTTACCCATGAAAGGGAACAAGGTGAACCACCCAAATTTATCGTGACATATAGTAGGGTCCTATTCTATTGTACCGAATGTTTAAATTGGGCACTTTCCAAAATTTAAGGTGTGGGCCAAGGTACCTCTCCCAAAAATTTAGAGAGGTGGATTAACATACTCATGTCTTATAAAAGGGAATGGACTCATTGTATACACCCATATAACCATATAGGGTAATAATATCTCATGAAAGGGTATAAATTAGGTCAAAAACCCCCGAAATTTAATTTGTTGGCAATTTGTTTACCCATGAAAGGGAACGACATAGACCCCAATACTATTAGAGATACATACTATGGTTGTAGGCCACCACACCAAATATTAAATTTGGCAATTTCCAAAATTTAAGGGTGTAGTCCTAAATGCCCATGCCAAAATTTAGGGGGTTTACCAAGGTACCCCTACCAGTAGGTGGTCCTAAGTACCCTAGGTCATTGACCTTGGCGTCCGGGAGCAAATGTTTGGTAGGGCGCCTTCGCCACTAGGGGGGCGCCAAAAGTTAAGTCAAGTCATGAGAGTGCTACTGTTTGTTTGCACTATTTACAAAATATTCATTGAATTTATTTGGGAATACCTTTATCGAGTCTTCAACCACCTGTTTTCCGACCTGCCTGTAAATAATAGACCACTTCGCAGAGCACTTATTTTTTTTAATTATTTATGAAATTCTCTTTCCCAGCAATTTTGGCCATCTTAATTTCTTTTCTGTACAATTTTCTTTATATATATTTCTCTTTGTTACTTGCTGACCCTGTCGTATTAGCTATATTATAAAGAGCCATTACTTTATTCCTGAGCAGTTGAAGGCGAGGTGTAAAACATTTTGTATTTCCTCTGGTCAATTTGTTAACGCTCCTGTTGGAAACGTCCGAGAAGTTGCCCCCCTCCCCCCATTGAAGCACTAATGATGTCTTCTAGTGCAATCGTTAGTGCTTCGTTAGTGCTACTTAGAACACCAACTCCCAACATTAGTGCTTCAAAAGTTTGGACGCTAGAAGCAAAAAACTTTGGGGGGGCCAACTTCACGTTAGCCCCCCCCCAGAAAGCACTAACGATTAAACCTATGCAATCGTTAGTGCATCGTTAGTGCTTCCAGAAAACGCGAATAGTTTCGTTAGTGCTTCACAATTAGTGTGGCTATAGCCAGTTATATGTCACGAAATTCCCTTAAGGAATACATGGGGAATTTTTAATTGGCTCAAATTCCCAACAAATTCAAAAGCGCTAATGACCTCTTCTAGTGCAATCATTAGTGCTTCGTTAGTGCTTCTTAGAACACCAACTCCCAACATTAGTGCTTCAAAAGTTTGGACGCTAGAAGCAAAAAACTTTGGGGGGGGGGCAACTTCACGTTAGCCCCCCCAGAAAGCACTAACGATTAAACCTAGTGCAATCGTTAGTGCATCGTTAGTGCTTGCAGAAAACACGAATAGTTTCGTTAGTGCTTCACAACTAGTGTGGTTATGGCCAGTTATATGTCACGAAATTCCCTTAAGGAATACATGGGGAACTTTTAATTGGCTCTAATTCCCAACAAATTCAAAAGCGCTAATGATCACTTCTAGTGCAATCGTTAGTGCTTCTTAGAACGCCAACTCCCAACATTAGTGCTTCAAAAGTTTGGACGCTAGAAGCAACAAATTTTGGGGGGGGGGGCAACTTTACGTTAGCCCCCCCCCAGAAAGCACTAACGATTAAACCTAGTGCAATCGTTAGTGCTTCCAGAAAACACGAATAGTTTCATTAGTGCTTCACAATTAGTGTGGCTGTAGGTATAGCCAGTTATATGTCACGAAATTCCCATAAGGAATACATGGGGAATTTTTAATTGGCTCAAATTCCCAACAAATTCAAAAGCGCTAATGACCTCTTCTAGTGCAATCGTTAGTGCTTCTTAGAAAACCAACTCCCAACATTAGTGCTTCAATAATTTGGACGCTAGAAGCAAAAAACTTTAGGGGGCAACTTCACTTTAGCTCCCCCTCAGAAAGCACTAACGATTAAACATAGTGCAATTGTTAGTGGATCGTTAGTGCTTCCAGAAAACACTAATGTTTTCGTTAGTGCTTCACTATTAATTTGGCTTTGGCGGATTACATGTCACGAAACGTTTGTAAGGAATACATGCGGAATTTTTCATTGGGACAAATTCCCGCCAAATTCTAAAACGCTAATAATATCTTTTAGTGCAATCGTTAGTGCTTTGTTAGTGCTTCTTAGAACACCAAGTCGAAACATTAGTGCTGCAATAGTTTGGACGCTAGAAGGAAAAAACTTTTGGGGTGCAACTTCACGTTAGCCCCCCAGGAAACACCACGATTAAACCTAGTGCCATCGTTAGTGCTTCAAGAAAACACTAATGGTTTTGTTTTGCTTTACTATTAGTATAGATGTGCCCACTTATATGTTACAAATATGTCCAAACTCACGAGGTCGGCGCTCACGAGTTCGAAACTTACGCTAACTCGACCTCAACCTCACGAAGTGAGCGTGAGATAAGGCTGGTGATGTGAGCGTGAGCTTGAGTGAGCTCTGAGTGAGACGGGTGAGGTGAGCGTGAGGTCAGACTGGTGATGTGAGCGTGAGGTCAGACTGATGATGCGAACGTGAGGTTGAGTGAGCGTGAGGTCAGGCTGGTGATGTGAGCGTGAGGTCGAAATGAGTTTGTGAGTTCAGGTCGAAATTAATTTTTGAGCGTGAGCTTGAGTGAGGTTAGGTCAAAGTGGTCACCTCTGTTTACGAAACTCCCATAAACACATGGGGAATATTTCACTGGGACTAATTCCCGACAAACTCAAAAGAGCTAATGATATCCTTAATACAATCTTTAGTGCTTCGTTAGTGCTTCCTACAGTAGTGACTCTTAGCACTAGTGCTGCAATAGTTTGATCTCTAAAAGAAAAAAAAAAAAAATTCAAGGACAAACGTGAAGTTAGTCCTTTTTTTTTACTCCTAGCATCCAAACTAATGAAGCATTAATGTTCAGATTTCGTGCTCTAAGAAGTATTAACGATTGCACTGGAAGAGATCATTAATGCTTTTGAATTTAGCGGAAGTTTAACTCAACGAAAAATTCCCAATGTTTTTCTTACGTGAGTTTCGTCACTAATAATGAAGCACTAACGAAACTATTAGTGTTTTCTAGTACCACCAATAATGTATTATCAATTGCACTAGGTTTGATTGTTAGTGCTTCCTGGGGGGCTAACTTCACGTTTGTCTATGAAACTTTTTTGCTTTTAGTGACCAACTATTGCAGCACTAGTGTTAAGAGTCACTGCTCTAGGAAACACTAACGAAGCACTAAAGATTGTATTAAAGATATCATTAGCTCTTTGAGTTTGTCGGGAATTAGTCCCAGTGTAATATTCCCAATGTGTTTATGGGAGTTTCGTAAACAGAGGTGACCACTTTGACCTAACCTCACTCAAGCTCACGCTCAAAAATTAATTTCGACCTGAACTCACAAACTCATTTCGAGGTTGAGGTCGAGTTAGCGTAAGTTTCGAACTCGTGAGCGCCGACCTCGTGAGTTTGGACATCTTTGTGACATATAAGTGGGCACATCCACACTAATACTAAAGCAAAACAAAACCATTAGTGTTTTCTGGAAGCACTAACGATGCACTAACGATTGCACCAGGTTTAATCGTTAGTGTTACCTGGGGGGCTAACGTGAAGTTGCCCCCTAAAGTTTTTTTGCTTCTTGCGTCCAAACTATTGAAGCACTAATGTTGGGAGTTGGTTTTCTAAGAAGCACTAACAAAGCACTAACGATTGCACTAAAATATATCATTAGCGTTTTAGAATTTGGCGGGAATTTGTCCCAATGAAAAATTCCGCATGTATTCCTTACAGGCGTTACGTGACATGTAATTCGCCAAAGCCAAATTAATAGTGAAGCACTAACGAAAACATTAGTGTTTTCTGGAAGCACTAACGATCCACTAACGATTGCACTATGTTTAATCGTTAGTGCTTTCTGAGGGGGAGCTAAAGTGAAGTTGCCCCCTAAAGTTGTTTGCTTCTAGCGTCCAAATTATTGAAGCACTAATGTTGGGAGTTGGTTTTCTAAGAAGCACTAACGAAGCACTAACGATTGCACTAGAAGAGGTCATTAGCGCTTTTGAATTTGTTGGGAATTTGAGCCAATTAAAAATTCCCCATGTATTCCTTATGGGAATTTCGTGACATATAACTGGCTATAGCCACACTAATTGTGAAGCACTAACGAAACTATTCGTGTTTTCTGGAAGCACTAACGATGCACTAACAATTGCACTAGGTTTAATCGTTAGTGCTTTCTGGGGGGGGCTAACGTGAAGTTGCCCCCCCAAAGTTTTTTGCTTCTAGCGTCCAAACTATTGAAGCACTAATGTTGGGAGTTGGTTTTCTAAGAAGCACTAACGAAGCACTAACGATTGCACTAGAAGACATCATTAGTGCTTCAATGGGGGCGGGGGCAACTTCTCGGACGTCTGTTGGAAGTAGTTCTTTCTTTTACAGAACAACACATCATCTATTTAGTCAAAGTCCACATGAAATTATGAAATACTTCAGAAATATTTTACCGTTTAAAACTGCACTAAGAGAGTTAGTACCTCTTAGATTACTTCGTAATGTTTGTATGTCAGCTTCCCCATTATTCTAAACATTTTAGTTGTAATATAGTTAAAATTAATGCATACTGTCACAGGAATCAGAAGCCATAAACCTTCATGATCAGCGGCTGTATGATGCCGCACGTCATTTTAGTCTTATCTACATTAGTAAGTACATTATCTAGGCATGCAGATTTTCTAGTTGGTTGATCATTAACGTAATAATAGTTGTGAAAGCTGAGGATATCACAGAAAAGACTTTGCACCGGTGACTTAATTAGAACGTCAATGTTCACGTCACCAATAAAGAATACTTTAGAATTTTTGTATTTCTATGATAAATGTTTAAATCTTACCAATTAGAAATGAAAATATTGATATCTGAGTTTGGGGTTCGGTATATAGAAAAAATTAGGCCTATTACTTTTGTGCTTTTTGGTAATAACCCAACTACTTCAAACCTCTAATCAATTCCAAAACATTCTAAATTCAACACAATGTATTCAATATTAAACGAATTTTTCAGATATATATATCTACACCACCCTGTAATATTGAATCTCTCGAGAATATAGCGGCTAACCTATATCCTGTTGGAAGATACAAATATATTTCTTCATTTGCAAGCCAGTGTTCATTGATGTATTAAATATCACAGGGAAATGTATCTAAGAAAATTTCAAGTCCAGCCAACTTGTTTCTTATTGATTGTAAATTTAAGTTGAGTCTTAGTACATTCTGCAGGGCTTTGTTAGTACCATAGTTCATAGAAAAGCTATTATTATTATTATTTTTTGCCTCTATTATACGACTTATATCACCAAAATGAAGAGACGTCGTTAAACTTGAAGTTTTCACCCGGTCCCAAGCAATTTTATTCATGGAGTCGGGTGAATTTATTTTTTCTGTGCTACCCATGGCATTGCTATTTGTTTCTTACTTTCGAAGTTACTGGCTACGTCCATATCAACTATTTCGCAAATCTTAGTACTTAATTCATCCTTACCCTTTTGATTGAGATGCATACCGTGCTGAGTGTACATTTCTCTACCTAACTTACTGATATCCACAATTACAACATTCTTAAAGTGATTGCACATTGTTTTTAATTTTAAGTTAGTGCTTTGTACAGCTTTATTAACACACGAGTCTTCAGTAAGATCATGGCAGTAAGGGATATTTATCACAATTGTTTTACAGTTATTCAACATAGAGAGTTGATTTGCAAATTCTACTAACCGCCTCACTACCTTCATTCTTGGACACATCATTTGTTCCACTTAATATTACTGCACAATTATCTTCCTTATTTACAATGTTGTGATTAATACCAGACAACACAACAACGTTTTAGCTCCAGGCTTGATATTTCCTTGCACTGCCAACTTGTGTTTAGAATTACTATTCACTTTCTCGGACAGTCCACGACCGTGACTATCACCATATATGTGTACAGTTACGCGTCTGTCTTAGGCTTTCTTCTAGCATTAGTTTTATTGTTTGTAACTTTCGGCACGTTTGGTTGTGTAATAGTTTTTCTCTTCTACATCCTTGCACTATTCTTCTTTTGTGAATTTCTTACCGGTTTTCATTTGAATTCACGTCTCCTTCACTTCCGACATTTTCAAACACATTCTTTCTGTTTTCGCATGCAATTGTTTTACCTGATACCACATTAGAATATTTGGGTCTCATCGTACTGTAACTTACTTCTGTACACTGGTTGGAGATGTTTTGAGTTTCAACAAATAATTCTACGGACTTCACGTTTTGTTGCAATACTTCATTTTCTGATTTTAGTGTTCTCATGTCCTCCTGTAACATATTCATTATTTGCAAAACGCTGTCAATGTCTTCATTAACATCACAATGGTTGATGTTCACTATGTTTGACTGCATGTTTCTCCCTTGCACTTTATTGCTACTAATCACGTTATTAGTAGTTGCCGCACTATATCGAGCCAAGTCAGCAAACCTTTTCTCGATTCTGACTGGTTGAGAGACGTCACGTGACTTTAGGCCCCGCTCACGCGGGAAGTTCAGATTTCCAGGTCACGTGTTATGACTAGTGATGGGTAAATTCCCGGGAAGATAATTTTCGGGAATATTCCCAGGGAAGATTCCCAAAATGGGAATTTATCCAGGAATTTATGTACGACGAGAAAGAAAATTGCTTTCTATTACTATATTATGATTTCAAAGTTGAATTAATTTTTATATCACAGCATATTATTACTGTTTTACCCATAGGATTCTTTAAAATGTATATTCTGAGCGGTACTATGTTACTTTATTAACACTTTATTATATTGAGAGAGTACGCATAAATGGATATTTATTTACAATATGTTCTATCAATGAAATATGTGTGAAAAAATTATACAGTAACAGTTTAAATTTATATGTAAGTGGATTTGTTCAACTTGACGCTATTACTGATATTTTAAACACATTAAATTTATAAATGTTATAAACCAATTAGATTGGATAAATGCTAGAAGATACATGTCTCACCAATTTATCAACATTTGCGCATACAGATTTATGTTCACAAAATTTGCAATATACTTACTTATCTTTATATTTTAGCACGTAACATTGCCATACACGACCTTTCATTCCACTTATTTCTCGAAATTCCATACGTAAATTCACATGTAAATTAAGTATGAGTACCTCTTCAGAAATTCGAGTCAGAGAGAGGAGACAGACCGATGTCTATTACTAATGGTGGTTCAGGGTTTATTAATAGTACTTCATCTCTGTTTCTACATAATTCTAATTTACTTTACAAAGTGGTTACTTTTCATCATTTGTAAATTAGTACTTTCGTAATTTTGGCTGTTCTTTAGCATTGGGGGCCAGTTTATCACCTACTCTTTTGAGATATTCTATTCCGATGCGATTGTTTTATCGTTTCATGGGTTAAATTACGTTACCAACATTAAATTCAGGCAGCATTGCGGAGCCAGCGTTAGTGAATGAAGTTCGGGTTAGAGCCCTGCATGACACGTTGTTTTCTATCTTCGTTACTAACAATTCACTTTTTTTCTCACATAAATCACTTCCACTTATCTTTCTGTTTTGTATAAATCCCCTACTGCCCTAAAAATTGTGTTTGATACTTTCTTGACTACTTAAACACCACTATCAACTCATTTCTACCGTAAATCATCCTACTTTTTGCTAGTTTTGGCCCCCCAATACTAAACAATTACCTTACTTTTTAGTGCAAATGGAAATGGAACTTAAAAAACATATCATTAGTTATATATGTATTGTCAAAGAATTTTAAATTTTTTAACCTCCAAATTCTTTAAAACCTAGAAGTAAATCATGATATATTAAAATAAAGTAATTAGTCATATGGTTCTTATAATTTGGAAGATAAAGTAGAGAAATGGAAATAAATTCCTTCCCGGAAATTTATAGGCCAAGGGGAAAAAACCGGGAATATTTTCATTTTTTAAAAATTCCTTCCCGCCGGGAATATTCCCACTGCCCATCACTAGTTATGACGTCATGAGTCACCCCGCGGGGAAATCCCCCATTCTCTTTTATGACCGGGATTTTGAATACATAAGGGCGTAACTTACATTTTTTGTTGAATTTTGAGATTTTCAATTCTTCCGATAAATGTCAATCGTGTCTAGCTGCTGGAAATTTTCGTAGCTGTACGCCGAACCGTTCAGCTGTGGGGGTCATTTTCATAAGGGCGTTAAGAGATATAAAAGCAAGTTTTTCAAAGCATAAGGGCTTAAATGACACATACGCTTTTCTGTATTAAACGATCTGAGTACACAGTAATATTGCGTGGCGCTCATAAGCCTCAATGAGTACCGCATTTTTTGGTCTCTTTTTATGTAAATGCCGCCATGGATAGTTTACGATTGTTGATTTGGATTTGTTTAGAGGTTTGATTGTTAAAAGAGACTTGGTTAGTGACGTACAAAGAAGTTTTTTTGCGAAAGAGTTCAAAAGCACTGAATAGAAAGGAAGCAACACAGGTATTGTGCCAAAAGCAGGAGAGCAAGGAAGTCATAAAAATGAACAGGCGAAGCAAAATTATTGCCAAAGAAGATATTTGCCGGTTACTGACATACAATGACGATGATAGTGCTTCAGAGTGTACAGAGCTGGAAGATGACAGTGATGAGGATCCAGAGTATTTGCCTCAAAAATGTATAGTATATTTTTCTTAATTTAATATTTTTTCTACAGATGAATATTTTAAATTAGGAATTTAGTAGCAAGGGTTTATCGATTAAGAACACCCTTTAAAATCTTTATAACAAAGGAGTGCCATTAAGTTTAATTAGTACTAATAAATAATATCTATAATATGCTTTTAAGATGTTGAGAGTAAAACTGCTGTACAGTAGGATAGAGCCTCAATAATCTCACACAGTTTCAATAAAGTATGTGTCAAGTTTAGTAAGTTGTCCGAAGATGGAAAAAGAGCAGAACTGCAAAATTACAAGGAGTACAAACAAAAAAGAATGAAGCAAGGGAAGAAAAGAGACTAGACAAGGAGAATGCATTGAAAGATAGAACTCATAAGGTGATTTGTTTTGATCTTCACAAAGTGTTAACAACGCCGTCCTGCAAAACAGGAGTTCTGTATTACGCGAGGAAACTAAACGTTTACAATCTTACTATGTACGGTGTTGCAAATCATGAGGGCTACTATTATTTTGGGGACGAAACAAAGGAAAAGAGGGGCCCAGATGAAATTGCATTATGAGTTCTTAAATACTTACGTGAATTATCAACAGAATTTGAGCACGTGACCATGTATTCCGACTGCTGCGGAGGGCAAAATTTAAACAAGAAATTCGCATCAATGTGTATATATGCGAGGAGTAGTATTCATATAAAAACGATTGATCATAAATTTCTTGAGCCAGGACATACGGAAATGGAAGTTGATTCCATGCGTAGTAAAATTGAGCATGCGAAAAAAAAAATGTAGATGTGTTCGTTCCAATAGAGTGATTAACTGTTGCTCGAATGTCTCGCAAAAAGCCGTTTCCATACGAGGTACACTCGATGACAATAGATGACTTTTTTGATTTCGAGGAAGCACGGAAAACTTTTCTACCATGCAGCAATGATCAAAAAGGCAATGAGATTGGATGGCAAAAATTGCGATGGATAAGATTCAGTCAAGACGATTTGGGGACAGTTTTGTTCAAAACCCGAATGAGAGATGATTTTTCCAGATTTTCGGTACGCAAAGGTTCCCTGAGAAGCTGCACACTAAACCAGCCTACACTCTTACCCCGGTATTCTTCTCTTCGACCTATTTCTAAGCAAAAGAAGAAAGATTTGGAAAAATTTGTGCGATATAGGAGTAATACTGTGAGACTACCACGCATACTTCCGAAACCTATAAAATGATGAAAATGAAGATTTTGTTGAGGTCCATTGTTAAAATGACTTTCCTTTGTGTAAATACAGCCATAATGCTTACGTAAAAACATTTTTTTAATATTCTATAATGTATAGCTAAAGTTACATTTTTTATACAAAAATATTATATACAACAGGGGCGTTATTTAGGGGGCAGGAGGGGGCAATTGCCCCCCCAAGGGTTTGAGGAATAAATTTACTTTAATAGATTGCCTACTAATATACTAGTACAAAACGTGAAAGTCTTATGTCGGTGGTGCTCTTGGCTCTCCCAAGCGAAGTCTGAAACACCTGGTATACAACATAATAAACACTCTTATAATTATAACAAAAGAAAAAACATTAACTATAATATCAGTGCTCATTATGTACAAAACTGTAAAATATGTGAAAAATAAAGTTGCTAAAACATACGCCATTATTGTTATTTTAGAACTAGAATTTAACCTACATCTGTTCACAGCATAAGGACGTAAGTTAAAAACTTTGCAATTTTATCAAGACATACGAACAGCTGGAAAGTCAAATCTACATGGAAGGGAACATTTGTCCCTCGCCAATAGGCGTCCAAAAAATTAAAGCTTTCCTGAAAATAGTCAAAAAGTTATGTTGACTTGAACATACCACAAAATCTTATTTCGCTTCTCCTGTAAAATTATGAAAATGTTAGTTACGCCCTTATGTATTGAAAGCGACGATATATATACATATATATATACCGTTGATTTCAAGGATGTGGGTGGGCAGGGCGCCCTCTTTCTAGCGTCACCACAATTATTTTTCTTAATTTTTCTGAAACGGTGAAATAACGAACGTTGATAGTGTAGAACAAACTAAACCAAATGGAGCACAAACGATTTAAAATGTTTTCATACATTAACTGATGATTTCATGGTTGACGAAGTCGTTCTAGCCCCACCACTATTGATTGTCAATTTACTTGGAGAGTATAACAGAACTAATTCTGTTTCTTTGGAACAAATTAGAACAGATGTAGTACATACGAAATAATATGTTTTTTGGTTTGTGTTGAGGGGAGTTGGGGGGAGGACGACACAAATGCATGGTTCCTCTCTTTGGAGTGTTTTCTGTAGATGGGCGAAGGGCCATATACATAGTTATTCTGTGGGCTACTTATGAGCCACGTACGCGACACTTGATAATTTGAGTTGCAGAGTTCTCACATAGGGTCAAACCAGCCCGCAACCTCCCCGTAAGTCAAGGGAAAGGCTACGGGAGCTTCAAGGCACCCCTTAGTAGCCCGTAGCAGTCTGTTTTGTAATAGAAGATGGATATGCTTGGTTCAAAGGATACATTTTATAATAATTTAGAAGATTGAACAAGTGGATGAAATATCTAGAAGATATGTAACGTCGAGAATTTTCATTTTTTAGTACATTGATTGAGTACAAGATCTGAAATCCAGCTGACTGTCATTCTAGAGTACTGTTGAATACTAGGTGAGTGTTATGGTTATTTTATACATATAGGCTATAATATAATAATATTTACAATATTGCCCGTGCAGAAACTTACGTTCAATGTTAAACGAATATTACTGTTTACCAATCAAAATAAGTTTGGAATCATATTATTTCAAATTTTCTCCCGGATTAGGCAGCTAAATATGTGTAAAATTTAAGCAAAAGACATATTTGTAAAAATGACTAGAGTAACACGTCGAATATAAAATATATCAATTAAGAGGTAAATCTATGATAATAGAAAATATCAAAGGTAAAAAAAAAAGAAAGAAAGAAATATCACTTGTAAAATCTGTAATCGAGCTAAATAAATTTAGGTAGAAATGGGAGCGCAGATTAAGAGTACGAGGCCAATTTTGAAAATGATAATTCACAAAGGAGGAGTAACGTTTAGACGTAAATAGAGAACATGTAAGTCGTATGTAAAGATGAAAACAGCGTAAAAATGTAATTAAATACTGTGCAGTCATAATACAAAGCTACCTATTTGAACGAGTACCACAAGTTAGTCCTTAGATTTCACATTTGTTTTTCTTTATGCGTATATCCATCATCACTGACGTTCGTGTTAGAGAAGGACGCGCTAGCAGGTCGTTCAAGCTCGCTTTGCTCTGATTCGGAGTAGGTGTAATGGTACTTTTGCTGGCCGCGTAGCACAGGTTGGTACGGCCTTTGCACTTGTATTTTTATATATATAATAAGTTTGCAAGTATACTATAAATCCGTATGCAGTTAGTGGGTAGGCACCAAGGAAATAACAGAGTAGAAAGTATTAGGAGGAAAATAGTGAAAGACTTGTAATCAATGGCGAACCTTGAGGGAAGTTACAACAGTAAAAATTAAATTTTTATCACTTCAAATTAAGATAAGAAAATTTACCCAACTTACTAACCATTGTATAGAATACCTAATCAAAACATTAGCAAGTTTGTTAAATTGAATTGAAACGATGGAACTAATTTTAACCGATGTGACTTCCTTCTAAATGCACCATTGCTTATAAATTTTGTTGGCGCCTTTCAACATAACCTGTTCCTAGTAGAGTATTGGCATACGCCAAGAAAAGAGTTGTTTAGAACGCATGATGACACTATTCTCTTGAAGGAGTGAGTCACTGTTATATCAATTTAACCGTATATTCTTAATCTGTACGAAAATAAATTATATAATGTCACTGGCGTATAAGCTACCCAATGTGCTGCAAGCTCTTTACTTACTCCAATATGTTAATGAGTAAAAGTGTTGACAGCAAAAAGCGCCCGCCTCTGTCCTTCTGCGCCCCCTAAAGATGTCTGACTACTTTTTTAGCATCATCTACCAGAGATGGTCATTTTTCCTAACCCTCCCTCACCCTCAACCTCAATTGACGCCCCTCACCCTCAATCACACTCACCCTCCATTGACGCCATCCCCTCGCCCTCCCTCACACTCAACAAACATTAACGCCCTCACACTCACCCTCCCTCACACTCACCCTCAATTACTTTATCGCCCTCACTAAAATGAGGGTGAGGTGAGGGTGAGGGCGGCCCTCATGAGGGCAAAATGAGGGACAATGACCATCTCTGTTCAAGGGTGTTTCAACCTCCCATCATTCCTAAAGATGAACACATCATGTGATGCTTTGTATTTACCAAGATTCGCGGTATTTACGGTTGAAGACACACAGCACAGAGAGGTAAAATAACTTGGAATGCTGTCTGTTGTCACAAAGCAATAGCATTTTTGCACCTGTTACTGCTGTCCACATCAAAGGAAGGTACGAATGTGCATTACAGTTAGAAAAAAAAAGCTTGGAAAAGGACTAATGAATAAGATTTTAAACATGAAGGGAATACCGGAGTTACATATACCAGGCTTCAGATTCTGTGGGCCTTTTACGAAGCTTCAAGAAAGGTTAGAGAGAGGTGATGAGGGTATTAACCCATTAGATGAGGCTTGCAAAGAACATGATATATACTCTAGGGATAATAAAGATACAGAATCAAGACATATTGCAGATAAGGAATTAGAAAATAAAGCTTGGGAAAGAGTTTTTGATAAAGATGCTAATTTAATAACTGAAAAACTACCTGCTCTTGGAACTGCTTTAGTGATGAATACAAAAGTAAGATTTGGTTTAGGTTTATAAGTAATGAAAGTAAGATTTGGTTTAGGTTTATAAGTATTTTTTTAGATTTAGGTTTATATGTACTTTTTATGGAAATTTTTCATAAAAAGCTTTTAATTATATAATAAATATGCAGTTAAAAGGTTTTACATTTACGATTCCTAATCAGGAACTTAAACAATTAAATATAGATCACATTTTAACTAACAAACAACTCAAACAAAATGAAGCAAAACTAAGTAAAGGACAATGTATGTCTCTATCTCTTTCTATACCACAACTTAAGAAAATAAACAAAGAAATGAAGACAAATGATAATAAAGTTCTTTGTGGTGGTTTTATATTTACTATTCCAACGATTTTAGCTTTAATAGGTGCTCTAGGTTCTGTTGCTGGAGGTGCGGCTGCTATTGCTAAGACTGTAGATGATGCAAAAAAGAATAAAATGGAATTAGAGGAACAAAAGCGACATAACTTAGCAATGGAAGAAAAACAAGGTGGTAAGTTTTCAAAAACGTAAACTCCAAAACAGTAAAGAAAAAGAAGAAATTAAACCTTTAAGTAATTTAGATCTAATACAACTTGTTAAAAAACTTAAGATAACACACTTTAGAGGTGTATTTATGAGTGATGAATGCCTAAACAACCAAGCAAGAATGAGTGTGGTATTGTTAATTTTGATACGTCTAAAAATATAGGAACGCGTTGGATTTGTTATTGGAAAAAAGGAAATAGAAAGTATGTGTTTGATTCATTTGGAGGTAATCCGCCAAAAACACTCGTAAAATATCTTAGTCATAATATAGAGTACAATAGAAGCCGTATACAACATTTTAACGAGGTAATTTGTGGACATTTATGCATTACAGTGTTAAAAATGTTTACAGATGGGTATAGTTTTTCAGAAATTATTAGTCAGGTGAATAGGAATAAGGATATTTGGAGAGGTTATATTTAAGTTTTTATGGGCTTATTTTATGGACTTAATTCATAAAACGATTACAAATATTTTTTATAATAAATATGGATAAAATAGAATCATATGAATTACAATCCTTTAAACCTAATCAAAAAACAATCGAGAATTTAAATAAGCCAAACAGGTCTATTGAATTTGATATTGACGTGGGTGATGGCTTCATACATCCTTATTATGCTGATATTTATGTAACTTTTGAAATTAGAGGTAGAGACGCTGATGGAGAATATACTACTGGTCAAAATATTAGACTTATTAATAATTTCTTCCCACATTTGTTTTCTCAAATTCAAGTTAGTAAGCATGGACAGATATTAGATATTATAGATTATCCTGGTTTAACTTCAACAGCTGTAAACACATGTACGATTTCAAAACCAGAGGCAAATCACTATGATGAATGTGGATGGGAAGGAATTACGTGGGCAAGAACAGATGAAGAAATAGTGTTTTTGCTAAGACTTTTGCCAGGATTTTGTTCAGATTTTAAAGATATTATGTGGAAAGGAGGATTGAAATATACATTTAAAAGAAGTGGTTCTGATGATAACGCATTTGCTATTTGGAAAACAAAAAAGCAGGATGGAACATATGAGAATGATCAACCACATCCAGGTAAAGTTAAGATTACAAATATGGAGTTAAGAATGCCTATTGTTAATTATGAACCTAACTATGCCACCTTGTTAAGATATAATATGTTAAAAGAAGGTAAGATTCCTATTTCATTCAACACGTATCAATGTTTGCAGAAGACTGTTAGTGAGAAGTATTCAGAATTCGATTTAACCACACAATTTAAGTCAAGTGAATTTGATATGCCTAATTTCGTGATTGCCTTTTTCCAAACTGATAGAAATGATAATCAAGAAAAAGATTCAAGCTATTTTGATCATTGTAAAGTTCAGAATATCCATTTTCGTAATTCTAGAAATGAATCTTTCCCATTAGAATCTTTAAACTTAGATTTTGCAAAACATAAGTATTTGAAAGTTTATGAAATGTATACGGTATATAAGCGAGCTACAATTGGAAACACTGAGATGTTTTATTATCCTAAAGAGTTTTTAGAAAATAGACCAATCTTCGTAATTAACACAAGCAAGCATAAATCAGTAACTGTAAGTGATAGAACTAATTTGAAACTGACTGTTAATTTTGAAAGCGATGTACCAGATAAAACAATTTGCTATGTTGTTATGATTGGTAAGAAAAATTTAGAGTATGATGTTGAGAAAGAAAAAAATAATTGAGAAGATATAAATCAATTATATGTTTATTAGATTTGTTTAGTTTGTAAGTGTTTTTATGACAATAACATAAAAACTTATTTAATAAAATGTCTATTCCAGATAACATTCCACGTGAGAATTTAATTGTGTTAATTGAAGATACTATATTAAATCTTGAGAAGTTATTAATGAAAAACAAAAGGAAGTTCAAGAGAATAAAATGTGTTTATACTACTCTTATTACGTTATCAATTCTATTATCAGCTTCTACAGGGTTCATCAATGTATTTATTCCTGTTACAGTGTATTCAATTATTACAACTGCATTTGCTTCGGCTTCTGCTGTTATCACTGGTCTATTAACACGGTTTAATATAGCTTCAAAGAAAGAATATTATAAAAATATGGTGAATCGAATTGGGCTGTTTAAAGATGAGCTTAATGTAATTAAGCTCATGAATGGTGAATTAACAGATGAAAATGTAAGAGATATTGTTAACAGAATCAATGACACACTTAACGAATTTCGAGGCTATTAGAAACTGATTTTTAAAAGTTTAATATAAAAAATACGATGGCGAGTCATATTGAACTTTTAAATAAACTTGGAAGTCTTGAACAAAAACAGGTTATTGGATTAAGAGAATTAGAATTAAATACAGAATATAAGATTGTGAAAATGGAAAAGATTAAAACTAAGTTTGGAAAGAGCATTTTAGTTGAATGTGAAGAGTTTAAGGTATTAATTCCACCTAGATTTACAAACCACTTAACAGATAAAATGATTGATGAGATCGTTAAAGATGGAATAAAAATCAAATACACTGGTTTAAAAGATAATTATCCAACTGTTGAGTTCTGTATGTAAATTTCAAATGATGATCGGTTTTGTGAATCCAAAAAATAATAAAAATGACCAAAAATATGTCGTCAAAAGTAAAAAATGGAGTGGATAGAATGGATCCTCAAAAGAAATTTATACTTACTAATAATTTCAATGCAATTGTGAAAAATGTGCAAACTGAAGTTGAAATAGTTTTTGATATTAATGGCTGTCTATTCAGCTTGAATTATGATCAGTGGACAGAGTTTAAGAAGTCGTTGTTTCCTATTGAGAACGAGGTTAGCAGAAGATTCCATTATGAGTATCCGAACTTGTAACTATCAATATACTAATTTGTAACTATTATGTAATTATGTAGAATGTAGTTAACTTTTATGGTAAAATCATAAAAGTGTTTTTGTAATTTTTTTTTTACTAAATTTAGTGATTTTTGTAACTAGATTTAGTGATTTATTTGTAATTTTGTAACTAGATTTAGTGATTTTGTAACTAGATTTAGTGATTTTTTGTTTTTGTAACTAGATTTCATGATTTTTGTAACCAAATTTAATGATTTTTGAAATCAAAACCGGTTATAACCAGATTTTTGTAACCAGATTTAGTGATTTTTTGTTTTTGTAACTAGATTTAATGATTTTTTGTAACCAAATTTAATTTTTTTTTGAAGTCAAAACCGGTTATAACCAGATTTAGTGATTTTTGAAGTCAAAACCGGTTATAACCAGATTTAATGATTTTTTGTAACAGATTTAGTGATTTTTTGTAACTAGATTTAGTGATAGAATGCATTAGAAGTTATTATGAGTAAGATAGAAGTTATTGAGATGTGATATAAGTTATTTGGGGGATAGGAAGTGTTAAAAATTAATAGAGGGGTAGATTATAAGATATTTGGAAGCAGGGGTGAGCTATGTTATTGAGGGGTGGGGGTGAAAGTGCGCCAGAACATACATTTATGCCCTACTCATTTTGTTACTCAAATTTCATACAGTTTTACGATTTCTGCGTATAATTGAAAACCACATTCTGACGCGAGTGCTATTGAATTACTTACGAAATGTATGACGTATCCACTCGTTACTATAAAGTCTAAACGTCTAGTCCGGTATCTAGCATTGGCCCCATAGACGGCCACCCACAACCCAGAGAATTTTTAGTAGGACATAGCGAAGGCCATAATCTATACTAATTCACAATAAATTAAAACAATCATCAATTAGACACAAAGAAATAGAGTACGGGCTACCGCACTAAACTTTCTCCTTCCAATTTCCTAAAGTATGTTAGGTCGCTCTAATTACTGAAACTTGTATTTGGGAAATAGGGAAAAAATCTGTTTCTGGTCCCCAAAACTAAACCATCCGTCGAACATATTTTCAATAGACGTCTATATTAGATGTCTATATTAAATGTCTATATTAGATGTCTATATTAGAACAATTAATTAAATTATTGTTTATAAACTATGAACAAAATCACCAGAGTCATTTTTGAGAAAACCGTGGAGTAAAACCTCACCCCTGGGAGTAAACTACACCTTCCATATTTTTTTCAGGAAAGACAAGTTATGCCATATTGTTAGGTTATTAACAAAATATTTATCAATTAAATAAGAAGAAAATCGCGTGTGTCGTTTTTGAGAAAATCGTTGGGGAAAAACTCACCTCAAAAGTAAACTACGCATTTTTTCAGGATAAACGAGTTATGCTATATCCTTAGGTTATTGGTGAAATATTTATTTATGAAATATAAACAAAACCTCCCCAGTCGTTTTTGAGAAAATAGTGGAGGAAAAACTCACTCTCAAGAATAAACTACTCCTCCCAGATATTTTTCAGAGGAATGGCCTATACCACATTATAGTGTTGTGAATTTAATATCAATTTATGAACAAACGAACAAAAAGCGTTAGAGCCAGTTTTGAGAAAATCGCATTTTTCGATTTTCTCCCTTGAGTTAACTACCATTATTATTAGGAGTAGGAAGAAAACTCGAAAAACCCTCTAAGGGCTTTTATGAAAACCTTAAGTTTAAAATTTGACACATATACGTTGAACGACATAGCCACTAGGCGAGTGCAAAGAGAAGTAGGAATTATTATTATTATTATTATTATTATTATTATTATTATTATTATTATTATTATTATTATTATTATTATTTTACGATCACCATATTTTATTCTCTGTCTCACGTGTCGCTCCAAAGTAAAAATTAGTACATAGGACTGTTGGATTGCTCACAAAAATATGGTACGCTGGAATATGATATAGGCCAACTTTGGAATTTTGAAAGCAGCTGTGTTAAACAAACAAACAAACAAATGGACTTTCATCTCTTCATGCAACTGGTCAGTGCCCTCCTGTGTTGTCCTTTCGTCCCATATAGTTGCGGAATCTTGCTGAGGTTTTCCGTTTCAAACTTGCTCTCTTCTAGAGATTTTAACCATACCAAAACTGTTCTTTTTCGGCTTGGGAAAGGAATATCATTCTATCTGTGTAGCTGTGTACATTTGAATTCCACATGGACAATATACCGATTGAAGATTTCGTCTTAAGTGTGATAGTAATGCGTACAATTGTATTAGGCGTATATTACTACACCCTAATGGGAGAAAGAAACGCACGTGGATGAGTTACTGGATCCTGCGTCAACATGGACACGGGATTTATTCCACTCTTTTTTCCAGAACTAAGACTACAAGGCTCATTATCGTGCCAAATTTTGTTTTCGTTTCTTATCTATCAGTTCTTTCTCGCTTCTCACCAGTATTAACGTTCATTTCATCCATTTCTTATATGCAAGAGCGCATAAAATCATGTTTACTACTGTAATATGTCACAAAATAATAGGAGAGGTATCAAGACGGATATCACAGGAAAAAAATAGATGTAGAAATGAAAAGTTCCCATCTGTAACGATCTCGTTACGATGGGTTTGGAGAGAAGATAATAATAAAAAAAGAATAAATTAAGTTACCGTTTTGTAAAGTATGTTCTCTTCATAAAAAGAAACGTTTGTAATTCTATTTGAGATTGCCTTGAATTTGTAATTGCTTTAACTTTGGGTAATTGGGTAATTGCTCTAACTTTGGGTTTGATAAAAAAAGGCTTGTTTCCACCACCTTGTTAAAGTTCCTTTTCTTTATATTCGTGAAAGTCCCTTTGACCAAGTAGTGGAATGCGAATGTGGGATATCACAAGGCAGAATATAGTTGAAACTTATAAAGAGAGAGAAATATCAAATCTGATTATATTTCCATTGGGCTGGATTACAAAAATTGTACAGAATTCTGTTGCAACAGTTGCAAGGGAGAGTTGTGTGGTGCAGTGGTTGCATGTCGATAGGAACAGGTGTTTTCCTAACTGTTTGAATTGACCAAAGTTGGTCGGAGCTTCTACACAGCTTAACTTAACAGTACAGCGGTAACCAATTATTCTTGTTTCCTTTTCAATTTGGCAAAGTCAAACTGCAGTCCCAAAACAAGGAGAAATAAAGAGGTAACTATAGAATTGGAGTCATTGTGAGGTGAGTGTCAATTTATTTAATTTCTAGTTGGTTGTCCTTTGTGTGTGTTATATGTTCGTGGGTTGTGAGATCGTCTCCATTCGAGTTTCATTGAGGTCGAATACGTTTTCATTTTCTTCTTTATTATAGATTAAACTACTTGGCTTCTGTATTAAAGTAATCCTGTAAATACAATCTACTCCTATACTACTACACTCTACGTTAATATTGGAGTATGTATCAAGGGTCTCGCATACGTTATTGCTACTCTATCATACAACAGACCCTAGATTTTCACTATTCTCTAACGATGCTTGCCATGGCAAAGGCAAGACACTCGTTGAGACTACAGATAATGATTCTACAATTTCACACAAATTTATTACACATTGAATGTTTTACAGTGTTGTTTAAATGTAGTCCGTGCCTAGTAAAATTATCCCTCTTCATAAAGTAAGGAGTTACCGTGTAAGTCATGTCTATGTGGTATACCTGTTACAATTACGTTAGTGTCATTTAACATATTTAGACACTTGTACAGATTTACCACACCTTCGTTACCCTCACCACCTGCAGCATCGTTCCTCCCCAATGATTATTAGTATGTCTTTCATACTCATATCCTTGCATAGTGAACCACAGTCTCTCATTGTTTCACTCATGGTGGCACCCGGCTCCGTGATACATGACAATTCATAACTGTTGCTTAATATGTCTTTTAACAGAACCTCTATGTTTCTGGCGTGACTGTCCCCTAGAATTAACATCTTCTTATTTCCACTTGATTTGCTATTATTCTGTCTAAGGTAGCGTTTTTCCTCATGCATTGTTTTTGTACGTATGTTTACAGTTTTTGTTTGCCTTGCCCACTTTTTATTTTTCGATTTTGATTTGTTCTCACTTCGATGTTCAGTTGCTAATACCGGTTTTTCACGGGAATAGAGTATTTGGTTTTAGTTTGTTAGGGTGTTATGCTACTTCTGTGACCCGAGTCGGACAAAAATTTTTACGAAACCCCTATATCCTCCGTTAATTCGAACTAAGATTTTAGTTTGGGTGTCTCAGAAAATTAAGGGTAGCATGAGCCCATCCTTATCCCCTTGACTACGGATCTGCCTCTACAACAAAAATTCCTCCTCTTAATTAGAGCTGATTTAACCGCCAACGTTATAGCCAAAATGAAGTTAGATGTTTTATCTTACGGTGGCGGTGGAAACTTTCTCTTTCCAATTCACGGTTTTCCAACTTGACTGTGCAAATATTTTTATATTTTGTGCAAAGTTACCGTTGATGTCCCAAGTAACCCAGTCTTACGTTATAATTGTTTTAGGATATGCTTGGAAATAACATTATAGACTCCGCTGTAGATAAGCTACTGTCGTGCGCATGATGCTTTGTGGTTACCACTGATTGAAGAACGAGAAAGCTTAGAACTGGGTTCAGTGTATGCTCTACCTTGTCGATTTCCCCGCTTCTGGGTTATTTTGAAAGGGTGTGTAAAAAAAAAAAAAACTTTAAAAGATCAATGATCATATGCGATAAGAGAACCGAACTGAAGCAGTATCCACAACTATGAGATGAGAAGATAATGGTAAGAATGAAAATTATCATAATGATGATCAAAAATTGTATTAGTTTTATACTTAAGCAAGCTTCCACTAGTGAAACTGTCAATCTCTTGCAACCTGTCGAACGTCAATGTGTTCGGATCACCGTGCGTTCAGACGAGTGCAATAAACACAGCCTAGACTTGGCAACTATGCCTCACTAAAAGAGCTGTAGTACGCCAGCTGGAAAATTATGCGCATGCGCTATTATTTACCATGCAGCCAAAGTGGATAACAACTTATGAGAAGTTTAAAACATTACCTTATGAGAAGGTGATCTCTGCTCTATTAAAATTTCACAATTACATGGTATAAAACTAACATAAAATCAAAAAGAAAAATGAAAATGGGCGGAACTTTGATCCTTAGCATTATGGAGGAAGTAAACATATATATAACACACAACTTCATATAAATAGAATGATTCAATAAATAAATACAATACAATAAGGAAAAATGGAAAAGCGATAATGTGATATCGATGATGGAGAATGAGCCAGGTGCGAAACACAAGATAACACATGGTTTTTGTTAATCAGGCAAATAAATCTGTCTTCTGCGTATGGTCATCTCTATGTGATGATAAGAACAGGGGAAGCCAAATTGAGTAGAAGGTGTTTACTGTGCAGGATATAATGGATGAAAGAGTGGAAGATGCTCATGAATAACATTATCAGATATAATTAAGAACGATGATTCTAACGGGGATAAAGTGTACTGATAGAGCGTAAAGAGTAGAGACAAGTTGTATGCTGATAACCATGTGGAGTGGTGGGTTGTAATGCAAGGTATTGGATACTGTATGAAGTAAAGGGAGAAGGGGTTTGGAAACGCTCGTTGATATTGGTGAGAGGTAGTTTTTCGCTATAGTACTGTAATGTGGAGATAGTTATGCTTTGGTATAGCTCCAGGGCGGGGCTAGCTAGGTAATCAGACACAGAAAGCTATGTGGAAAAGTAATTGTTTGATTTTTAAAAGCTTTTGATAGAATTTAGGTGACGCGGTTATCCACACTGTGAATCCGTATGTTAAAGCGTCTTTCCTAGTAAGATAGTGAAATCGGCAATTGATCCAAATTGGGTTGTTAATGACCCAAAGAGTGACAGTTGACCTAAAACTACCTGAAAAATTTTTGACCCCCAACCCTCGCCCCTTTCCAAATTATCGTGTCATACATGCTCAATATTGAATATTTTCAAATTTTGGAGGGGGTGATCGGAAAATTTTGAAAGTTTCACAGGTTGTAGATACTACTTTTCTATAGATGAACATTTTTTTCTCAAAACCATCAATGCGTATTTTCTTTATTTTTTTGCATGTTGGAAATTTCAAAAAATGTAGAAAAAAATTAGGAGGACACGTCGTTGATTTCTCGATTAAAACTTTATTATACCCTTAGGTACAACATATATTTTTTCGGGGTATAAAAGTGATGGCAACATTGTCAAAAATAAATAAAACTGAAAATAATCGGGCTTTTCGTAGTTTTTCCATCATTTTATTGCCCTCAAGAGAGCGCCTATTCAAACGCTAGTCGAAGGAAGAAGATTAAAGCGTTTATTTTATTAAGTTTTCCAACTAATTTTAGAAAAAAGACACTAGGCCTAGTTGGCAACAGTGAATTCAGTCTAATCTTCGAATCAAAACTTGGAGACGACAAAATTTATTCTATATATGTGTGTGCCTAGAACAATAACCCTTTGTTCGAAATGTTGCTGAGAGACTTTTTCTACTTCACTTCCTATGAGAACGAAAATTAGCAAGTCACCCCAAGTGTCTAAGTGATATCTAAACTAATTTGTGATTGCACAATATTTGGTCATCAACCAGTAGTGCACAATGTTATATTCACTGAGTGGTTGCTACTCACGTGACCCACGATGATCAGAAGAAGCACAGGTTAGTCTGGCGACAAACAGCGAAGCCGCCATCACGCGAGGAAAAATCGGGCGAAAGAAGTCGGACAACAGACTGAAACCTCCACAGCGGAGATGTAATGTAGAGAGCAGACTGACAAATTAATAGTGGGTTCTCAAGTCAAGTGCTTTAACCAAACGAGAGGTTACAACGAACATTATTTTGGTAGTTCTCGAATATAAATCGTTTAGGGGTGAATTTGTTCCCTTTTATGAGCACTTTTCAGGGGGTGTACTCGTTCCCTTTTATGGGCACATTTTAGGGGTGTACTCGTTCCCTTTTATGATCACTTTTCCACCCCCTACGAACACACAGCAGAGCAGAGAAAACACATAAGAGTAAGTAACACACAGTACGTAACATAACAAGGGTGTACTCGTTCTCTTTTATGAGCATATTTTTCAACCCCTATTTTAACATAGCAGAGACTACGAACACATAGAAGAGCAGATAACACATAAGGCTACGTAACACACAGTACGTAACATAACAAGGATGTACTCGTTCTCTTTTATGAGCATATTTTCCAACCCCTATTTTAACATAGCAGAAATTACACTGAGACTATGAACACCCAGCAGAACAGATAATACATAGCACAGCTAATAAAAGAGCATGGCTTATTTTCCAACCCATATTTTAACATAGCAGAAATTACACTGAGATTATGAACACACAGCATTTTAGGGGTGTACTCGATCTCTTTTATGAGCATATTTTCCAACCCTTATTATAACATAGCACAGATCACATAGCAGATCTAATACAAGAGTATGGCTTATTTCTCAACCCTTATTTTACCATAACAGAGACTACGAAACATAGCGGACATAGCACAGGGGGTGTATTCATTTTCTCACCCCTAATTGAACATAGCAGAAATTACACTGATATTACGAACATACAGCAGACCAGAGAATACATCAAATTCATTCCCTTTTATGAGTACATTTTAAAGGGTGTACTCGTTCTCTTTTATAATTACTTTTACAACCCCTATTTTACCATAGCAGAAATTACATAAGATTTTTTTTTCAACCCCTATTTTAAGACAATGAATACCTATGTAACATAGCGATTCGATACGCTCTTTGAACCGATTTGGATGAAACCCAGCATATGTGGGTTTTCGACAATGCTGAGTACGAATATCATACTTATTTTTACCTGGGTCATATAGTTTATGTGGCATACGCCCTTTCTATGACAATTTGAACCGATTTGGATGAAACTCGGCATATGGGGGTTTTCGAGCATGTTGAGTACGAATATCATACTTACTTTTACCTGGGTCCTATAGTTTATGTGGCATACGCCCTTTCTATGACAATTTTAACCGATTTGGATGAAACTCGGCATATGGGGGTTTCCAACCATGCTAATTACGAATATTATATTTATTTTTACCTAGGTCTTATAGTTTATGTGGGATACGACCTTTCTATGACAGTTTTAACCGATTTGGGTGAAACTCAGAATATAGGGGTTTTCGGACATGCTGATTACGAATATTATATTTGTTTTTACCTAGGTCTTATAGTTTATGTGGGATACGCCCTTCCTATGACAATTTTATCCAATTTGGATGAAACTCGGCATATGGGGGTTTTCGGACATGCTGATTACGAACATCATATTTATTTCTACCTGGGTGTTATAGTTTGTGGGATACGCCCTTTGTATGACACTTAAAACCCAATCACTCATAAACGAAGCAACATATTGAGGTGGTGTTTCCACATTTAGCAATTGGTCATTAACTACTAAAAGTTCCAAAAATAATTACCATCGAGGTCAAAGGTCAATATACTTAAAACCTAATAACACGAAAACTGGGCCACATATTGAGGTGGTATTTCCACATTTAGTAATTGGTCAACAGGTACTACAAGTTCCAAAATACTGATCATCGAGGTCAAAGGTCAACATACTTAAAACCTAATAACTCAAAACCAGAGCCACATATTGAGATGCTGTTTCCACATTTAGTAATCGGCCACCAACTACTACAAGTTCCAAAATACTGGTCATCGAGGTCAAAGGTCAACATACTTAAAACCTAATAACACGAAAACTGGGCCACATATTGAGGTGCTGTTTCCAAATCTAGTAATTGGTCATCAGGTACTACAAGTTCCAAAATAATGACCATCGAGATCAAAGATCAACATACTTAAAACCTAATAACACGAAAACTGAGCCACGTAATGAGGTGGTGTTTCCAAATCTAGTAATTGTTCATCAAGTACTACAAGTTCCAAAATAATGACCATCGATGTCAAAGGTCAACATACTTAAAACCTAATAACACGAAAACTGAGCCACATATTGAGGTGCTGTTTCCACATGTAGTAATAGTTCATCAACCACTGCAAGTTCCAAAATAATGACCATCGAGAGCTAGTAAACGGAGCAACGGATACATTTTGTACCAAGCAGAAAAAAGTGAAGAATGAATAAATTTTAGTGACTTATTTGCTATTGTACTAACGAGAAAAAAAATCAAAACAACGCCATTTTTAACTAGCTCAGAATTTCTGTACAGTTTTGGGTTATTCAAAATAAACGAAAAAATAATTTGGATGGACTAACGAAAAAGAAAGCAAAGATATGCCATTTTAGCTAGCTGAGAATTTCATGAAGCAAACGGAACCTACCCAATTTTCTATCAACGCGAAATTCCATTTCAACTACCTCAGTCCAAAAATAATGAACGCCCAATGAACCAATGAACGCGAATAACTCTTAAACAGAGCAACGTTTTGAGGTGCTGTTTCCAAATCTAGTAACACGTCATCAACTAGTACAAGTTCCAAAATAATGACCATCGAGGTCAAAGGTCAAAACTCGAAAACGGAGCCAAATATCGAAGTGGTGTTTCCACTCCAAAATACTGATCATCGATGTCAAAGGTCAACATACTTAAAACCTAATAACACGAAAACTGAGTCACATATTTAGGTGCTGTTTCCAAAGCTAGTAATTGGTCATCAACTACTGCAAGTTTCAAAATAATGACAATCGAGGTCAAAGGTCAACATACTTAAAACCTAATAACTCAAAACCAGAGCCACATATTGAGGTGCTGTTTCCACATTTAGTAATCGGCCACCAACTACTACAAGTTCCAAAATACTGATCATCGAGGTCAAAGGTCAACATACTTAAAATCTAATAACACGAAAACTGAGCCACC
Source organism: Thermobia domestica (assembly GCF_964235325.1). NCBI lineage: Eukaryota > Metazoa > Arthropoda > Insecta > Zygentoma > Lepismatidae > Thermobia > Thermobia domestica. The sequence goes on from NC_137471.1 coordinate 158,037,065, forward strand.
TATTGAGGTGGTGTTTCCAAATCTAGTAATTGGTCATCAGGTACTACAAGTTCCAAAATAATGATCATCGAGGTCAAAGGTCAACATACTTAAAATCTAATAACACGAAAACTGAGCCACCTATTGAGGTGGTGTTTCCAAATCTAGTAATTGGTCATCAGGTACTACAAGTTCCAAAATAATGACCATCGATGTCAAAGGTCAACATACTTAAAACCTAATAACACGAATACAGAGCCACATATTGAGGTGCTGTTTCCAAATCTAGTAATTGGTCATCAGGTACTACAAGTTCCAAAATAATGATCATCGAGATCAAAGGTGAACATACTTAAAACCTAATTACACGAAAACTGAGCCACATATTGAGGTGGTGTTTCCACATTTAGTAATCGGCCACCAACTACTACAAGTTCCAAAATAATGACCATCGAGGTCAAAGGTCAACATACCTAAAATCTTTTTCTTATTTTGCGTGGTACAAAACTAAATACTCTATTCCTTCGTTTATTGGAGTAGTACAAAACGTATATAAATTCTGAGCTAGTTAAATTGGTCTTTTTTCGCTTTTTCTTTCGTTTATTTGAGCAGTACAAAATGGTATAACATACTCAGCTAGCTAAAATGGTTCTTCTTTGTTTGGTATAAAAAGTAGAACAACCAAATTTGTTCTTTCGTTCGTTGGGCTAGTACAAAGGTATATAAATTCTGAGTTAGCTAAATTGGACCTTCTTCGCTTTTTCTGGTGAGTACAATTTTGTTCTTTCGTTTATTTGAGGAATACAAAATGGTATAAAATGATCCTCTGATTGCTACAAAAATAGCTCACTCATATTTATGCCTTTGTTTATTAGATTAGTTTAAAATGATATAAAATGGTCCTTTTTTGCTTTTTCCTTTGTTCAAATAATAAAAAATGGTATAAAATACTTAGCTAGTTAAAATGGCCCTTTTTAGGGTTGACACAAATTATAAATCCCTTGTTTATTTGAATACTCCAAAATGGTGCAATTTCTTTTTTTTCTCGGTGGTACAAAACTAAATACTGCATTGTTTATTTGAGTAGTAAAATTCTAAACCAGTTAAAAGTGACATTTCTCAAGGGTACAAAATTGAATAGGTCACTTAAATTTATTATTTCGTATATTCAGCTAGTTCATTTTTTCTCGTTGGTATAAAAAGTAGAACATCGAAATTATGAACTTGTTAAAATGATCCTTCTTCGGGTTTTTCTGATTGATACAAAAATAGAACATTTCAGTATTTCAAAAGTTACATAATGAGCTAGTTAAAATAGCTCTTCTTCTCTTTTCCAGTTGGTACAAAAGAAAATAATCCACCTGATCTTCACTTCTTTTTTCTGGTTGGTATTCCTTCGTTTATTGGAGTAGTACAAAATGGTATAAAAGTCTGAGAATGGCATATCTTTGCTTTTCTTCTGATTGGTACAAAAATAAAATAGATCACTGACATTTGTTGCCTCTATTATTTGAATAGCACAAAAAGGTATAAAATGCTGATCTAGTTAAAATGACCCTTCTTTGATTTTCTTGTGATTATTTGGGTAGTACAAAATTGTACAGAAATATTGAACTAGTCAAAACGGACCTTCTTCATTTTTTCTGGTTCATACAAATATAAATACTCCATCCAAATTTGAGTAAAATGGTCCATGTTCGCTTTCTTCGTTTTGCTTAAATAATTCTCAGCTAGTTAATATGGAATATCTTTGCTTTCTTTTGAATAGCCCAAAAAGGTACAGAAATTCTGCGCTAGTTAAAATTATGTTCTCAAATTTATTCATTCTTCACTTTTTTCTGCTTTGTACAAAATTGAATAGATCACACAAATTTACTAAATGAGGAAACGTTATCTCAAAATGTGGTTTCATTTACGAGATTGACCTTTGACCTCGATGGTCATTATTATTGGAACTTGCAGTGGTTGATGACCAATTACCAAATTTGGAAAACAGCACCTCAATACTTGGATCCGTTTTCGAGTTTTGACCTTTGACCTCGATGTTCATTATTTTGGAACATGTAGTACCTGATGACCACCTACTAAATGTGGAAACACCACTTCGATATTTGGCTCCGTTTTCGAGTTTTGACCTTTGACCTCGATGGTCATTATTTTAGAACTAGTACTAGTTGATGACGTATTACTAGATTTGGAAACAGCACCTCAAAACGTTGCTCTGTTTAAGAGTTATTCGCGTTCATTGGTTTATTGGGCGTTCATTATTTTTGGACTGAGGTAGTTGAAATGGCATTTCTCGTTGATAGAAAATTGAGTAGGTTCCGTTTGCTTCATGAAATTCTCAGCTAGCTAAAATGGCATATCTTTGCTTTCTTTTTCGTTAGTCCATCCAAATTATTTTTTTCGTTTATTTTGAATAACCCAAAGCTGTACAGAAATTCTGAGCTAGTTAAAAATGGCGTTGTTTTGATTTTTTTCTCGTTAGTACAATAGCAAATAAGTCACTAAAATTTATTCATTCTTCACTTTTTTCTGCTTGGTACAAAATGTATCCGTTGCTCCGTTTACTAGCTCTCGATGGTCATTATTTTGGAACTTGCAGTGGTTGATGAACTATTACTACATGTGGAAACAGCACCTCAATATGTGGCTCAGTTTTCGTGTTATTAGGTTTTAAGTATGTTGACCTTTGACCTCGATGGTCATTATTTTGGAACTTGTAGTAGTTGGTGGCCGATTACTAAATGTGGAAACACACCTCAATATGTGGCTCAGTTTTCGTGTTATTAGGTTTTAAGTATGTTGACCTTTGACCTCGATGATCATTATTTTGGAACTTGTAGTACCTGATGACCAATTACTAGATTTGTAAACAGCACCTCAATATGTGGCCCAGTTTTCGTGTTATTATGTTTTTTTAGTGTGTTGACCTTTGACCTCGATGGTAATTATTTTTGGAACTTTTAGTAGTTAATGACCAATTGCTAAATGTGGAAACACCACCTCAATATGTTGCTTCGTTTATGAGTGGTTGGGTTTTAAGTGTCATACAAAGGGCGTATCCCACAAACTATAACACCCAGGTAGAAATAGATATGATATTCGTAATCAGCATGTCCGAAAACCCCCATATGCCGAGTTTCATCCAAATTGGATAAAATTGTCATAGGAAGGGTGTATCCCACATAAACTATAAGACCTAAGTAAAAAATAAATATAATATTCGTAATCAGCATGGTTGGAAACCCACATATGCTGAGTTTCATCCAAATCGGTTCAAAGAGCGTATCGAATCGCTATGTTACATAGGTATTCATTGTCTTAAAATAGGGGTTGAAAAAAAATCTTATGTAATTTCTGCTATGGTAAAATAGGAGTTGTAAAAGTAATTATAAAAGAGAACGAGTACTCATAAAAGGGAATGAATTTGATGTATTCTCTGGTCTGCTGTGTGTTCGTAATCTCAGTGTAATTTCTGCTATGTTCAATTAGGGGCGAGAAAATGAATACACCCCCTGTGCTATGTCCGCTATGTTTCGTAGTCTCTGTTATGGTAAAATAAGGGTTGAGAAATAAGCCATACTCTTGTATTAGATCTGCTATGTGATCTGTGCTATGTTATAATAAGGGTTGGAAAATATGCTCATAAAAGAGAACGAGTACACCCCTAAAATGCTGTGTGTTCATAATCTCAGTGTAATTTCTACTATGTTAAAATATGGGTTGGAAAATAAGCCATGCTCTTTTATTAGCTGTGCTATGTATTATCTGTTCTGGTGTGTGTTCATAGTCTCAGTGTAATTTCTGCTATGTTAAAATAGGGGTTGGAAAATATGCTCATAAAAGAGAACGAGTACATCCTTGTTATGTTACGTACTGTGTGTTACGTAGCATTGTGTGTTATCTGCTCTTCTATGTGTTCGTAGTCTCTGCTATGTTAAAATAGGGGTTGAAACGAGTACACCCTTGTTATGTTACGTACTGTGTGTTACTTACTCTTATGTGTTATCTCTGCTCTGCTGTGTGTTCGTAGGTGGTGGAAAAGTGATCATAAAAGGGAACGAGTACACCCCTAAAATGTGCTCATAAAAGGGAACAAATTCACCCCTAACATGGAGGTTTTAAAAGACCATGGGTTGACGGTGCGTGGGTCATAGCGTATCGTGAGACAGTGGAAACTTGAGTCCTTGCTCTCAGGAGACCATGGAAGAAAAGGCGATTTTTCAGCTACCGGTTTTCAAGTGCCGCCCATCTACTCACGTTGTTCTATGGAATTTTACCTGGATGCAATTGTAAGTAAAGTACCAATTTTGTTCTGAGACAGCGACAGGGATATTCAGTGAATTATCTCTCGCGAGATCTGTTTCTTCAATTGTGTTAAGATCTAAAACTATTTTAAATAGCCAGCACGCCTACTACCGATTTTTTAAAAGAAAAAAGTAAAAAACTAAGATTCATTATACGCATTATTTTGCGAATAAGCCACTTGCGCCGAGAGTTGAATTTACATATTTTGGTTTAATCGATCTTTAATTAAACAAAATGTTTAGTTAGAACAACAGAATTTATTTTAAAGCTTCTCACGGCCGAATAAGTAGTTCTTGTAAAATGTCGAGTGTATTTCTTTTTGTGTTCGGATGTGTATGTTAGGTTACTTATCTAAAGCAGAAATATGTAATTCAGATAGTTTTGATGTTGAAATATGATCATTTAAATGTATGTTACTGACGTAATCATTTAGCTTTTTAACATTTCTTCATACCGCGATGACGTAGGTTGTGGTACGTGCTTTCTGATAATTTGCAGGAGCATTGAACTATCCCTCGCACTAAGTCCGAAAGGTAAAAAGAGTACTTATAGTGATAACCATCACACAAGGATAGCTCGAACACGACCGACCACGTTGTGTACCAACTTCCACTCAAATCCTCCCAAAGCATGTTATGTATATCGGTGGTGGAAGGTGATTGGGACTTACAATGTATATTGGTTATTGAGTACAAGGATAAATAGAAGCGACCTTCTACACCATCGATAACAACCCTTTGGCCGTAGGAAAAATTCTTATGTATTTAGGATCGTCTGTTCGTTAAGTGGAAAAGTTAAAGTCAAGCAGTAGCAAAGGTAAAGTTCGTGCTTCGGCTGTAGGAAGAATATTTGCGCTATCTCTGTGTTTTATCATTTCCATTGTGAACCCAGTAGTAACGTTACGGCTATAGTTCTGTGTTTGAGAACGCAACGCTCAATATATCAAGCAGGAAATGCAGTGAAATACCGTTATTTTTTGTTGCTACATTACGCACTCTTAATATAATTGACAATGATCAACACAGATGGCAAGAAAACAGTGAGAGTGACTTGGACAACGCCATTTCACGCGGGAGAAGTGTTCCAAATCAGGTGTTCAATATTCCGTATTTGTGTTGTGTGGTGATTGTACAGACGAATGCTGGTCCAAAGTGCAGTGAACAGAAAACTACGTTAAAACTATACTACCAAAATATACAAAGCATTAAAAACGAACTCACGGGTAGTGCTATTAATATTAGTTAGTTGCTGGAATATGACTGTTAATGATGAGTGAATCATAGCTGAATGATCCGGAAAGGAACAGTGAAATGCCTTTTCACAATCAATTCTCTATATAGAAGAATGACCGCAAGACCAGAGGGGGCGGAGTGATAGTAGGTATTACAATAAATGGAGCAGCAGAGCACAGAATGATCTCGTACGTGAGCGTGAAATCATTTGAGCCGGGATAAGTCTGTGCATAAACACAAACTTAAACCAGTTTTTCTGCAGACCACATAGAAACAGTCATCGAGTTTACTTGCAACATGCCACGATATATTTTCAAATATTGTCACAAGGTAACAAAATTGTTCATTTTGGTGACTATAATTTGGGCTTAGAATGGATCGACAGTAAGCGTGTGATAGCATCAGGCACAAATGAGACCCATTCGTAGACTATTCTATTCAGGGACTCGATTTGGAATAGGAGCATAAAGCGCGTAAAAATAACACCGTAGATTATGTCCTCTCTAATTTTTCGAGAGAATGTATCATCTCATATAAAAAGTTACATCTCTTAGACCACGAATCTCTTAAAGTCAAATACCGCGTACCCTATCATAGTCAATGCCCAAAAGCTAGCAACCCAACTCAAAAGGAAAGCTTCTACCTGAATGGGGGAAAGAACTTGCGATGAAATTTGTTAAGGTCTATAGATGTTACCGCGGACACTTTTACTAGAAAGAACAATGTACGTGACACTGATTCCTTTGCCGATGTTCACAGAACAATAAAAGATTTAGCACAATTCATAAAAGTAAACACGATGGAATTTCCAACATGGCACGTCAAAGAGAACCGAGATACATTCCGAAATAAGAAAAAGACTTGGGGACTGTGGCGTATATTTCCGAATGAATATATATTGTCCGGCATTGTCAAGGCTCTATATTTGTATTTTACATTTAAAATTGCAACCGGGTGTTTCTGGCTGCCGTATACGGTTATCCGATCATCACCCTTGTTTTTCGCGCGCACCTGTTGTAGCTGGGGCAAGAGGATGTCCTGAAAACTGTAAAAGTTCGGCTGAAGTTGGTAAATTTAGTAATAGTAATTTACCTGATTGTGAGTTGAAGTGCAGAGCTTTAGATAGAAATATGAAACTGTCTGATATTAGCAACAAAGATAACGATATTCAACAGACAAAATGTAGGTACTGTATAGAAGCAATTTGTAACCGGAAAACAAATGACAATCAACCGTGTTTGGGTGAGTCATCTGAAAATAAACTAATAAGTGAGCTAATTGAAGAAATACATTCACTATGTAAAATTATATCGTTACTAACAAACGAAAAATGCAAATGTGCATCGAAGGAATATTGAGAAAAATGTGGAGATGTATTCAGGAGTACAAGGGAGTGCAGTCCGCTATGGATTGAGGTAGTAGCAGACTCAAGGAAGCAAAGTAGTTACAACACAAATGTCCAGCAATCTACAAATGCCCGACAGTTAAAAATGCAAGTACCTGGCAAAGACAAAACAAGTGACAGCAAACAACAAACATATATGAAGCACCAAAAAGAATCAGAGAATGCCCCCCCGCTTATACACAAGGATATTAAATTTCACAAAAAATGCATCAATAAATCCAGACTACATGGTGGTGTACGAGAAATACCAACGCAAAATAGATTTGCAGTCCTAGAAGACGAACCAGAAGGAAATAGTTATGTAATCACACCATCTCGGAGTGCTTTTCAAGTGGGTAGCAACAAATCAAATCGTTCTTCGACCAACGTCAAAAGCAGTGCAAATTCATGCATTAGTTTTACTGGTTTAAGACCAAAGAGGACAAATCCGCGGGAAAATACTAATTTACCGGTACAATGTAAAATTGTGAATCAAGTCCACACGAATAATACAAACACTAAAAAACAAGAAGTACAAGCGAAAATTATTATTATTAGTGACAGCCATGGTAGCGATATTGCCACTGGGCTAAACTATAAAATAAGTGACATGGCTGTTTCTGGGTCGGTAAAACCAGGTGCTAAGATAAAAGACGTTGTGTTTCCTTACATACACAATCAAAATTATAATGAACATGACACAGTTGTAATAATAGGCGGTGCAAATGACGTTGCTTGTAATGAAGCTGAAAATGCACTAAACATACTAGATATGGCTCTACAGAAACTTTCAGGCACAAATGTAGTGGTAGTAAACTTGCCGTATCGCCATGATTTAAATGACTCATCGTGTGTAAACAATGAAATAAAAGAAACAAATAAAAAATTGATGTGTTGTGTAAAAGTTTCAAAAATGTCCAGCTTCTTGATATAAGTTGTGTGCCCCGAAACTATCACGGCCTCCATTTAAATCATCTAGGGAAATTGTTTTTACGCAACGCGCTGAACAATATCATTATGTCAAATAAGTTTAAACCACAGTGCAGAGCTGATAGTACGTTAATACCTATCAATTGTGGAAGTACATCAGCAATGGTGATAAACGGAAATGGAAACGATTGTGAAGGTGATCAAATTTCGTCTGAACAAAGGAGACCCAGTTCGATTTACTGCGGAGCAAATCGGGATGAGGGTGAAGTGTTAAAATAGACAGGAAACTCACACGTAAGCCATGACAAGGAGCCAGGAGTACTTTTGGCTACTGAAAATGAAGAAATTGATTGAATATCGTTAATACAAGGCCCACATAATACAAATCACGGTACGAAAGAACCTGGACCGGATGTTAACAGATCGCAACAAGTATCCACAAATGGTATAGAACAAAACGATCCACCTAGTACAACTCAGCGAAAATCAAATAGAACAAGAAAAGTTCCTACAAAGTATGATGATAATAGTTTTTCAATGCAAGTCCCAATAAAAATTCCAACCACTTAGACAATAGAGGTAACAGTGACTGCAATGTAATAAACGTGCCAGGTTTAGCCAGATTACCAGAACGTGGAAGGTTTAGCTAGTAAACTTGATTTTTTTATGTACTAGTTGAAGAGGATCTTAAAGGTATGCATGTCATGTGCTTTAGTGAACATTGAAAAACTTCCATGAATTAAAGTCTAAATTGTGAATTTGTGACATGTCAACTGCGAAGAAGTTTTTATTCTTGTTATCGGCATCATTTTACGGTATATTGTGCATGTTTGGCTGAAGTAACTTCGAGCTATTCAAGATGCTTCTTTTTGCTACAAGCTGCAGTTGAAAAAGTGTTTCCAGGATAAAAATTGTTTATGATTTCATTAAAGATATAAACGTCAACTTGAGTGTCCTGCCCGTGACAGAAAATCTCTTTCAGGTGATTTTAATCATATATTCTTGTGATAGTTCATTTTATTCTAATTGTATGTTTTAAGCTTTATCTTGATCAAGATGGCATACAATGAAGCAGATTTGTTTACTAAGATAGTTTCAGTTTTTCAAAAGCAATTTGCTAGGTTAGAACGAAAACTAGATAAAAACAATGATAAAATTGAGAGATACATAAAGGAAAGTAAAATTGATTTTAAAGAGTGCCGTGCTGAGTTTAAAGAGAATTGTGCTCGCTTGAAAGAGAATCTCGTTGAGTGAAAGAGTGGATTAGGTCAAAAGATGGACGCTTTACGGGATGTGTTTCGTGAAAATAGTCAGCAAACAGTAAATACTGAAAACAGCCAAGAAACAGAGAGCGCTGAAAACAAAACACCGGAATGTGAACCCCAGTTACAGTCAGATGTTCCTATTGGATACGAAACACCGGAATTGGAACCTGAGCTAGAAACTAACACTCCTAATGAAAAGGAAACGCAGGAATCTGAACTCCAACCAGAGACAGGTAGTCTAAACCAACCTCGTAACAAATCTGGCAACGATTTTATCTATTCAGAATCTAATAACATCCCTGATAGTAGTACTAGTGACGCCGCTTGTAATAGAAGTAGTGAAATCCACAAACATATGATTGTAGACGACAGAAGTCGTAAGCGCACAACAACAGCTGTCACAAACCACAGAGTAAAAAAGCGCAAACGACGTTACAGTGATAGCAATAGGCAAAGATACGCAGACTGGAGCGTAAACAATACGAAATTTAAAGGGAATCAGAACCAAGACCGCACTCGAAAAGGTAGTAACAGAAACAGAAGGAGTCGTAAATCACGGCCACGTAGCCTGAGTTATCACATACTAGACAGGAACCGCAATTTGTGTGACATTAAGCATAGATTTGTACGGAGAGGTAACCACCGTAGAAATAGACGAACAAACCGTAATTATCAAAGCAGAAACAGTAATCATAGAAAAAAAAAGTAACCAAGACTTTGTGTGTTGATACAAATTTTTCTCCTAGGAGAGCGACGCATTTCTAAGCGATAAACATGTATTGATTTTCTTTCTTTTTGCTTTTAGTTTTTGGATAGAACACCTGGACACGAAAAGAAGAACTACGTATTTCTTTTAAAACTCTTTTTTGCTTCTAGCTTTTAACTGTTCGGCAAAGAGCAGATAATACGTTTTCTTTCTTTTTCTTTATTTTGATAAGATAATCGCTGCATTTTCGATCACCTGTTAATGTCGATGAATGACGGACGACACACAGCTGATTGATTCTTTGTGTGTGTGTATGTGTGTGTCTTTGCTCCGTGTAGCACTTCACCTTTGCATTTGTGTTCCAAACCTTATCACTGACTTACTATTAGTTTAATGTTATTGATTTTTTCTTGTTTTCATTTCAGATGTTTGAATTTAGATTTTTTAGTAAATAATTAACGTATCCCATACGTAGGGGAATTGCATTTTAAAAGCAATTTGAAATCTTGGCGCGATTTCCGTATCCCCAGCCAGTGGGAAGATGTTTTGGCGTTATAATATATATTTTTATTGTATTTTAAATTTTAAATTCCTTTTTAGGATCCCTTCCCACTTTCGAAAATCTTAAATATGCTATTATATGCTATTTACAATTAATGTTTGATTTTCTTTTAGGAAAAAAAAAAGAATAATGTATCCAGATGCGCAGAATCAGAAAAATTTTAGTTGTTACTTATATATATAGTTGTATGTTTATAAATAAAATTTAGTATGTAATCATAATACGTAGGGGAATTGCATTTTAAAAGCAATTTGAAATCTTGGCGCGATTTCCGTATCCCCAGCTAGTGGGAAGATATTTTAGCGTTATAATATATTTCTATTGTTTTTTAAGATTAAAAAAATCTTTTTAGAATCCCTTCCCACTTTCCAAATCCTTAAACATGTTATCATACGTATGACTCACAATTAGTTTGATTTCCCTTTAAGAAAAGTAGAATGTATAGATAAGAAAATTTTTAGTTGTTAATTACATATACTGTACACGTGTATATTTGTCATTGAAACTTAGTATGTAATCTCATGCGTAGAATATGGAATTTTACACTTATAATCAATGTTAAATTTCTTTTCAGTGTTAATCTTAGATTTTCGTTTTCATTTTGAAGTGTTTACTGTAATTTTATTGAACCACATTTACGTCATTTACCCGATTTTGACTTATTTGAATTTCCAGGATGTGACATGATATATTTTGTTCGAAGAGAAAAGTTTAGAACGGAAAGTAGGCTAAGCCTTAAACAAGTGATAACAGACATTTCCTTGTTGGTAATAGAATGTGCAGGAATGTCGTGTGAATAGTATAATTCTCCGAACGAAAGCAGTAATCTTTTTATTGTAGAAGGAACTATATGAACATATATTCTGATGGTGAACGGTCGTTTTTCCCCTCATATTAATATATATGCGGAAATATGTTTAACTTCTATATTTTCTTGTAATTTCTAATTAACATTTTTTTTCGTCTTCTCTAGACCACTGAACGACCGTAGGGGAACTTCTTCGGGTAGGATATTTTATGGGGATAAAGATAAATATTTTTTTTTCAGGGAGGCAATATTTCCTGGAATTGCAGATCTGTTGCAAAAATGGATGTGGCTAATCCATTGGATATTCCACAGCTAACTGTATTTTCGTCATCAATCGCAAAATATAGTTTTCATTTCCCTTCTTCTTTTATGGTATCCGTAACTAAGTATGCGTATTCTTAGGTTAAATATTTTGAGTATATTTTATTGTCTAGTAATATTCTAGTGAATATTTTAATGTTTATGAATCGTAACTATATTGTGTACTTGTATGCTAATTAGTTGTAATGTTTATTTTTCATGTTAATTTTGAGAAAATTGTATTTTAGTTCCAGTATGTCCTGGAAACTATTCGAATTCGATATAGATCCCGAATAATAAACCTATTTTCTTTCCAACAGCGTGAAGCCATAACGATTTTTGAAAATTATTTTATTAATTATTTCGTATGCTCGATGACTGAATTTTAATATGTTAATAAGACCATTTTGAATATTTGTAGCGAAGATGCCTAAGGAAGCTTGTTACAGCTGTTTTGTAGGGAATTTAATTTGGATGTTTTCAGACCGACCAGAAATTTGTAATGTCGTTGACAATACTCTTGTTTGTATCCCATGTTTTTCTTTTCACCGGTCTCATGTATTTTGTCTTATAGAGACATATCTTTACGATGCTAGGAGAGCATTTGTACTTCGTGTGTTTACACATCTTTTTCCAGGTGGATGATGTACGTTATGTTCCAGATGAACATACGTGTATTTTACTGAATATTAGTGTTGATATTTCAGTTATGTATAGAAACATTTTGTAAGTGCCTATGGTCGCAGGCCTTTCCACGTTTCTATTTTTTTGCCTCGCAGGTGTCGATGACATATTGTGTGTGTAAGTACGTGTAGTATTACACATTATTCCCACCTATGCTTTTGGTCAATTCATGGTGTAATGACCATTTATTTTCAGGAATGTTTGGACTAGTGAGTCAACTTCCTTGATTCAGACCTTTGAAAAACTTGGATCAATATTGAATAGTTTTCAACATTTTAATTAATAATTTTTTTTGCAGATAATACCCATCTATTTTGGTAACCCTACAATTTTTACGTTTATGGAAGTGAACAACAACCATTATTTTAGGCTTAAGCTAATAATAACTTTGTTTCAGAACGAAACCATTTGTTGTATTGAGCATTATCGAATTAAAGTCTCGACGAGCAGATGGCATTTGATCTTATGGCGTGCCAAATTTTCTTCATACATGTCAGCGAAATCACGATCTTTTCTTTGATATGCAGAATCATGCTTATTTCTTGGAATTACTATGAACGTCATCTTTGACACTTAAGTTTATTTTCTTTTATTTTGAAAAACGATTTTTCGTTCTTTTCTGCCAAACAACACGAGGCACAGTAAAAAAAAGGGACATACAGGTGAAAATCTTATTTTGTTTACATATTGTCAGTTTATCATGTGTTTACATTTCCATTCATTTCACTTTTTCTATGATTTTCATATTTTTCAAATATATCACAGTAATATCGAAACTTTGATAATAATTTTAATATTTTAGTACCTTTAACATGTTTTGCTATTTGCTTATTCATTCATATTATTATATTTTAAATACAGATATCAGTATATTTAAAAAGACGACATTTAAAAGGTTTTTATTGAGATATTTGATAATTCTTTAAGTCGATGTTTTCATGAATAGTTATTCAGTGTGTATCTTTATTTCATATTATATCAAATAAAGTGACCGAAACGGAACACTTAAACATTTTATGAAAAGAATTTATTAGTGTCAATTAAAAAAAAATTAATAGCCCTACAAACGCTTTCTGCGAACTTTAAAAAAAAAGTTATCATACAGGTGTTATAACCATATCTCGTTTCTCACACCAGTGTTTAAAAAAAATCTCCCCTTTTCCCCTCATCAACTCATCGTTGGAGAACCATGGAGGATACTCACACAGGAAGACAGTATGGTTTCAACAGGTGAAGAAACGGAAGATAAGGAAACCTAACTGCACCAATTGTTCAAGAGGATCTTATTACTTCATGGAACATTTGGATTGGACCTCATGCAGGAACCTCATCATGTTGTAGTGAGTGGACAAGTTATTTAACTATTTTGAATAGCCCTTTTTTTAGGTGAAAAACCATTCATCGTTTATGCACGTAAGTCTCACACCATATGACAGTGTTGCCAACTAACTTATTTTAAATTTTCAGGTGAAAAACCTAATTTTATTCATACTTCGTCAGACGGCCAAGGGTTCTCAATCTGTCTACGTGTGCACTTAACAGGTCGTTCCCTTCCGGACCCCAAATCTATAACCGCCACCAGGTTATAGAAGTATTTTTTGTGGACGCCCTGTATATTTCGTGAAGACAGTGATCATTATTTTCGATTTATACTTTATTCTGCAACGTACATAAGTTCTTTCTTTGGTGGGAATTGCTTTTTTCCCACACAATTGGACAAAGAAGTCTTTCATCGTTTTTTTCATGTATATATTTAAAACGTTGCTTTTGCTGAGAACATTTCAGTTAGTGACTAACCATTTCAGTGTTTCTCCCTGACTTATTATATGCACAGTATATATTCTGCAGTTATTGGGAACTGAATTAAGTGTTTTCTTTAATCGCTTATGGAAACATTATAATAGATTAGAGAAATATGGGCTGACCAGATGTCCCAGCAGCCGAAGTGGCACCAACTGCGTTGTATTCCAGTCCGTTATCTGTACTTTCTCACGCCAAAGTTATCGCAGTGTCTAGTGCATTATGGGCAGTTGACTAAAATTAACAGAAATTGTTTTCTATATTCTGTTTGTATGTGTATACAGGTGAGTTAACTGAGTGATTTTTGAAATGAACTGCCAACACTTTTCCGTTGACCATTGCAACCCGTAGCTTGAGCTTGGTTGCTCGAGGAGTTTGACTCCAGGTCTGGAAGCCGTAACCACGCATCTCGCGTCGAGCTTCAAACATAAGTTGTGTTAAGGGGCACAAGCTATTTAGCCGGTGAAGGACGATTTCTTACGGCTAGCCCCAACCAGTGAAACCCCAGGTCCGCAGACCTTGTGCGTTTAAAATGTTATATACGCGCCCTCCAATATCAGTATTCCACTGTGGAGATCTTCTTTTGTGTGTTTGCTGAAGATTCACCTTTACGCTGCAGGACTGTTCAGCGTAACAACTGGATTCATCGTGAGACGATCCAGACAACTTTTCCCCAGTGCGAATCCCCCAAGTGTGTTAATGGTGTGAGCGAAGTATTTATAGTGATATCTGAATTATAATCATATATATATAAAGGGCTATATTTCCCGAAAAGGGCAAAGCGTAATTTCAGCGGCAAAATTTTATTAGTATCCAGTGTTGTGTTCATTTCTCTTCGTTATTTTTTTTCAAAATAGTGTTCTAATAAATAAGTATAGTGTCATTTAACCCAGTGTGTTTTCGTTGTTTGTATGAGTGATGTTTGTTTGCGTTATGGTCTGGATGACCGTCTGATCGTCCGTGAGGTTTTCGAGACGAGACACCCGAACCTCTCGGCGCCCAATGCTCATATTATTGAGACCGACGGGCAATTTGGAAACAGTTTGTAACCTTTTCTTGGAGAGGTCCTTCACCATCCTGTCCAGGTAAGTTAAAGTATCAGGAAGATACGTATTGGTAGTACCACGAGCCAAGGACAGCGAACAGAACTCCAGGCGGTTACAAATAAATGACAGCCCGAACAGGGACCATGAACTGAGGACGGTTACACCTACTAAAACCGGAATTGGTAGACATACTCCCGGTTTCAATATTAAAGAATAAAATATTACAATATAGATATCAAACTACTTCAAAATATTTTATAATAATAATAATAATAATAATAATAATAATAATAATAATAATAATAATAATAATAATAATAATAATGGGCCTTATGCAGAGTCGTTTTGACGTATGATTAGCGTCATACTAAAAGCCTGACTACTGCAGGAAACATATGTTAGTCGAACTCTTTAGTATGGCACTAATAACGCGTGAAAACGACTCTACATTAGGCGGAATATCTCTCGCTTTATCATGCACTACATCACTAGCGCTGTTGAAATAGTAAGATTTCTTCTCCGAACCGATGGGTTTCTGTCAGTAATGCTATATTTGGCTTAGTCCATTGTAGTTTTCATAATGTATGTTTACAAATTTATTTATTTATTTATTTTATTTATTTACAAACATAATAAAATAAAATGAAATAGCAAACATACATTATGAAAATTATAATGCAGTAGGCCAAACAGAGCATTGCTTGAAAAATACTTTGGAGAGAGTATTTCAATATCTGCCTGCCTGCCTGCCTTTTCTCCTGCTTGCTACTATTTCTTTTTCCATTTCTTACTACGATCATATTAATACAATATTCTATAGAAGCTTTGTAGAATCTGAAGGCCAAACTTTACTCGATTACTGATTTACAAAGGTTTTGATTTTATCGTCCCTTTTCACCACCAGATCTACACCTACAGTTTAAAACTTCGCCTACCAGGATTCGAACCCGATAGCACTGCACCAGGATAATAACAAGTATTATATTTTGTATTTTGTTTAAAAAGTTACTTGTACTCTGTTAACTATTCACATAGACTTCGGCCAGGAAGAAGAAAGAAAAGTGCGAAAATGTTATATTCATTGCTTCAGCTTTTTTTTTTTTTCTAACTGTAATGCACATTCGTACTTTCCTTCGATGTGGACAGCAGTAACAGGTGCAAAAATGCTATTGCTTTGTGACAACAGACAGCATTCCAAGAATTATTTTACCCCTCTGTGCTGTTAGTCTTCAACCGTAAATACAGCGAATCTTGGTAAATACAAAGCATCACATTATCTGTTCATCTTTAGGAATGATGGGAGGTTGAGGCACCCTTAAACAGAGATGGTCATCCTCCCTCACTTTGCTCTCATGAGGGCCGCCCTCACCCTCACCTCACCCTCATTTTAGTAGTTGAAAGTGAGGGCGATAAAGTAATTGAGGGTGAGTGTGAGGGAGGGTGAGTGTGAGGGAGGGCGAGGGGAGGGCGTCAATGGAGGGTGAGTGTGATGGAGGGTGAGGGGCGTCAATTGAGGTTGAGGGTGAGGGAGGGTTAGGAAAAATGACCATCTCTGGTAGATGATGCTAGAAAAGTAGTCAGAGATCTTTAGGGGGCGCAGAAGGACAGAGGCGGGCGCTTTTTGCTGTCAACACTTTTACTAATAAACATATTGGAGTAAGTAAAGAGCTTGCAGCACATTGGGTAGATTATATGACAGTGACATTACATCATTTATTTTCGTACAGATTAAGAATATACGGTTAAATTGATATAACAGTGACTCACTCCTTCAAGAGAATAGTGTCATCATGCGTTCTAAACAACTCTTTTCTTGGCGTATGCCAATACTCTACTAGGAACAGGTTATGTTGAAAGGCGCCAACAAAATTTATAAGCAATGGTGCATTTAGAAGGAAGTCACATCGGTTAAAATTAGTTCCATCGTTTCAATTCAATTTAACAAACTTGCTAATGTTTTGATTAGGTATACTATACAATAGTTAGTAAGTTGGGTAAATTTTCTTATCTTAATTTGAAGTGATAAAAATTTAACTTTTACTGTTGTAACTTCCCTCAAGGTTCGCCATTGATTACAAGTCTTTCACTATTTTCCTCCTAATACTTTCTACTCTGTTATTTTCTTGGTGCCTACCCACTAACTGCACACGGATTTATAGTATACTTGCAAACTTGTTATATATTTAAAAAGACAAGTGCAAAGGCCATAACAACCTATGCTACGTGGTCAGCAAAAGTAGCATTACATCTACTCCGAATCAGAGAAAAGCGAGCTTGAACGACCTGCTCACGCGTCCTTATCGAACACGAACGTGTGATGATGGATATACGCATAAAGAAAAACAAATATGAAATCTAAGGACTAACTTGTGGTATTTGTTCAAATAGGTAGCTTTGTATTATGACTCCATAGTATTTAACTACATTTCTTACGCTGTTTTCATCTTTACATACGACTTACATGTTCTCTATTTACGTCTAAACGTTACTCCTCCTTTGTGAATTATCATTTTCAAAATTGGCCTCGTACTCTTAATCTGCGCTCCCATTTCTACCTAAATTTATTTCGCTCGATTACAGATTTTACAAGTGATATTTATTTCTTTTTTTCTTTTTTACCATTGATATTTTCTGTTGGCATAGATTTATCTCTTAATTGATATATTTTATATTCGACGTGTTACTCTAGTCATTTTTACAATGTCTTTTGGTTAAATTTTACACATATTTAGCTGCCTAATCTAGGAGAAAATTAGAAATAATATGATACCAAACTTATTTTGATTGGTAAACAGTAATATTGGTTTAACAGTGAACGTAAGTTTCTGCACGGGCAATATTGTAAATATTATTATATTATAGCCTATATGTATAAAATAACCATAACACTCACCTAGTATTCATCAGTACTCTAGAATTACAGTCAGCTGCATTTCAGATCTTGTACTCAATCGATGTACTAAAAAATGAAAATTCTCGACGTTACATATCTTCTAGATATGTCATCCACTTGTTCAATCTTCTAAATTATTATAAAATATATCCTTTGAACCAAGCATATCCATCTTCTATTAAAAAAACAGACTGCTACGGGCTACTTAGGGGTGCTTTGAAGCTCCCGTAGCCTTTCCCTTGACTTACGGGGAGGTTGCAGGCTGGTTTGACCCTGTGGGAGAACTCTGCAACGCAAATTATCAAGTGTCGCGTACGTGGCTCATAAGTAGCCCACAGAATAACTATGCATATGGCCCTTCGCCCGCCTACAGAAAACACTCCAAAGAGAGGAACCATGCATTTGTGTCGTCCTCCCCCCAACTCATCTGGTACAAACCAAAAAACATATTATTTCGTATGTACTACATCTGTTCTAATTTGTTCCAAAGAAACAGAATTAGTTTAGTTATACTCTCCAAGTAAATTGACAATCAATAGTGGTGGGGCTAGAATGACTTCGTCAACCATGAAATCATCAGTTAATGTATGAAAACATTTTAAATCGTTTGTGCTCCATTTGGTTTAGTTTGTTCTACACTATCAACGTTCGTTATTTCACCGTTTCAGAAAAATTAAGAAAAATAATTGTGGTGACGCTAAAAAGAGGGCGCCCTGCCCACCCACATCCTTGAAATCAACGGTATATATATGTATATATATCGTCGCTTTCAATACATAAGGGCGTAACTAACATTTTCATAATTTTACAGGAGAAGCGAAATAAGATTTTGTGGTATGTTCAAGTCAACATAACTTTTTGACTATTTTCAGGAAAGCTTTAATTTTTTGGACGCCTATTGGTGAGGGACAAATGTTCCCTTCCATGTAGATTTGACTTTCCAGCTGTTCGTATGTCTTGATAAAATTGCAAAGTTTTTTACTTACGCCCTTATGCTGTGAACAGATATAGGTTAAATTCTAGTTCTAAAATAACAATAATATCGTATGTTTTAGCAACTTTATTTTTCACATATTTTACAGTTTTGTACATAATGGCACTGATACTACAGTTAATGTTTTTCTTTTGTTATAATTATGAGAGTGTTTATTATGTTGTATATCATGTGTGTCATTTCACACTTCGCTTGGGGGAGCCAAGAGCACCACCGACATAAGACTTTCACGTTTTGTACTAGTATATTAGTAGGCAATCTATTAAAGTAAATGTATTCCTCAAACTCTTGGGGGGGCAATTGCCCCCTCCTGCCCTCTTAATAACGCTCCTGTTGTATATAATATTTTTGTATAAAAAATGTAACTTTAGCTATACATTATAGAATATTAAAAAAATGTTTTTACGTAAGCATTATGGCTGTATTTACACAAAGGAAAGTCCTTTTAACAATGGACCTCAACAAAATCTTCATTTTCATCACTTTGTAGATTTCGGAAGTATGCGTGGTAGTCTCACAGTATTACTCCTATATCGCACAAATTTTTGATCACTGCTGCATGGTAGAAAAGTTTTCCGTGCTTCCTCGAAATCAAAAAAGTCATCTATTGTCATCGAGTGTACCTCGTATGGAAACGGCTTTTTGCGAGACATTCGAGCAACAGGTGACCACTCTATTGGAACGAACACATCTACATTTTTTTTTCGCATGCTCAATTTTACTACGCATGGAATCAACTTCCATTTCCGTATGTCCTGGCTCAAGAAATTTATGTTCGATCGTTTTTATATGAATACTACTCCTCGCATATATACACATTGATGCGAATTTCTTGTTTAAATTTTGCCCTCCGCAGCAGTCGGAATACATGGTCACGTGCTCAAATTCTGTTGATAATTCACGTAGGTATTTAAAAACACATGATGCAATTTCATCTGGGCCCCTCTTTTCCTTTGTTTCGTCCCAAAAATAATAGTAGCCCTCATGATTTGCAACACCGTACATAGTAAGATTGTAAACGTTTAGTTTCCTCGCGTAATACAAAACTCCTGTTTTGCAGGACGGCGTTGTTAACACTTTCTGAAGATCAAAACAAATCACCTTATGAGTTCTATCTTTCAATGCATTCTCCTTGTCTAGTCTCTTTTCTTCCCTTGCTTCATTCTTTTTTTGTTTGTACTCCTCTTAATTTTGCAGTTCTGCTCTTTTTCCATCTTCGGACAACTTACTAAACTTGACACATACTTTATTGAAACTGTGTGAGATTATTGAGGCTCTATCCTACTGTACAGCAGTTTTACTCTCAACATCTTAAAAGCATATTATAGATAGTCTTTATTAGTACTAATTAAACTTAATGGCACTCCTTTGTTATAAAGATTTCAAAGGGTGTTCTTAATCGATAAATCCTTGCTACTAAATTCCTAATTTAAAATATTCATCTGTAGAAAAAATATTAAATTAAGAAAAATATACTATACATTTTTGAGGCAAATACTCTGGATCCTCATCACTGTCATCTTCCAGCTCTGTACACTCTGAAGCACTATCATCGTCATTGTATGTCAGTAACCGGCAAATATCTTCTTTGGCAATAATTTTGCTTCGCCTGTTCATTTTTATGACTTCCTTGCTCTCCTGCTTTTGGCACAATAACTGTGTTGCTTCCTTTCTATTCAGTGCTTTTGAACTCTTTCGCAAAAAAAAAAAAAAACATCTTTGTACGTCACTAACCAAGTCTCTTTTAACAATCAAACCTCTAAACAAATCCAAATCAACAATCGTAAACAATCCATGGCGGCATTTACATAAAAAGAGACCAAAAAATGCGGTACTCAATATTACTGTGTACTCAGATCGTTTAATACAGAAGGGCGTATGTGTCATTTAAGCCCTTATGCTTTGAGAAACTTGCTTTTATATCTCTTAACACCCTTATGAAAATGACCCCCCACAGCTGAACGGTTCGGCGTACAGCTACGAAAATTTCCAGCAGCTAGACACGATTGACATTTATCGGAAGAATTGAAAATCTCAAAAAAAAAATGTAAGATACGCCCTTATGTATTGAAAATCCCGGTCATAAAAGAGAATGGGGGATTTCCCCGCGGGGTGACTCATGACGTCATAACTAGTGATGGGCAGTGGGAATATTCCCGGCAGGAAGGAATTTTAAAAAAATGAAAATATTCCCGTTTTTTTCCCCTGGCCTATAAATTTCCGGGAAGGAATTTATTTCCATTTCTCTACTTTATCTTCCAAATTATAAGAACCATTATGACTAATTACTTTATTTTAATATATCATGATTTACTTCTAGGTTTTAAAGAATTTGGAGGTTAAAAAATTTAAAATTCTTGGACAGTACATATATAACTAATAATATGTTTTTTAAGTTCCATTTCCATTTGCACTAAAAAGTAAGGTAATTGTTTAGTATTGGGGGCCAAAACTAGCAAAGAGTAGGATGATTTACGGCAGAAATGAGTTGATAGTGGTGTTTAAGTAGTCAAGAAAGTATCAAACACAATTTATTAGGGCAGTAGGGGATTTATACAAAACGGAAAGATAAGTGGAAGTGATTTATGTGAGAAAAAAAGTGAATTGTTGGTAACGAAGATAGAAAACAACGTGTCATGCAGGGCTCTAACCCGAACTTCATTCGCTAACGCTGGCTCCGCAATGCTGCCTGAATTTAATGTTGGTAACGTAATTTAACGTATGAAACGATAAAACAACCGGATCGGAATAGAATATCTCAAAAGAGTAGGTGCAAAAACTGGCCCCCAATGCTAAAGAACAGCCAAAATTACGAAAGTACTAATTTACAAATGATGAAAAGTAACCACTTTGTAAAGTAATTTAGAATTATGTAGAAACAGAGATGAAGTACTATTAATAAAACCTGAACCACCATTAGTAATAGACATCGGTCTGTCCCCTCTCTCTGACTCGAATTTCTGAGCAAGTACTCGGACTTCTTTTACATGTGAATTTACGTATGGAATTTCGAGAAATAAGTGGAATGAAAGGTCGTGTATGGCAATGTTACGTGCTAAAATATAAAGGTAAGTAAGTATATTAAAAATTTTGTGAACATAAATCTGTATGCGCAAATGTTGATAAATTGGTGAGACATGTATCTTCTAGCATTTACCCAATCTAATTGGTTTATAACATTTATAAATTTAATGTGTTTAAAATATCAGTAATAGAGTCAAGTTGAACAAATCCACTTGCATATAAATTTAAACTGTTACTATATAATTTTTTCACACATATTTAATTGATAGAACATATTGTAAATAAATATTCATTTATGCGTACTCTCTCAATATAATAAAGTGTTAATAAAGTAACATAGTACCGCTCAGAATATACATTTTAAAGAATCATATGTGTAAAACAGTAATAATATGCTGTGATATAAAAATTAATTCAACTTTGAAATCATAATATAGTAATAGAAAGCAATTTTCTTTCTCGTCGTACATAAATTCCCGGATAAATTCCCATTTTGGGAATCTTCCCTGGGAATATTCCCGAAAATTATTTTCCCGGGAATTTAGCCATCACTAGTCATAACACGTGACCTGGAAATCTGAACTTCCCGCGTGGGCGAGGCCTAAAGTCACGTGACCTCTCTCAACCAATCAGAATCGAGAAAAGTTTTGCTGACTCTGCTCGATATAGTGCGGCAACTACTAGTAACGTGATTAATAGCAATAAAGTGCAAGGGAGAAACATGCAGTCAAACATAGTAAACATCAACCATTGTGATGTTAATGAAGACATTGACAGCGTTTTACAAATAATAAATACCTTACAGGAGGACACTAAAATTAGAAAATGAAGTATTGCACTAAAAAGTGAAGTCCGTAGAATCATTTGTTGAAACTCAAAACATCTCCAACACAGTGGGCAAAACTAAGTTACAGTACGCTCAGACCCAAAAATTCTAATGTGGTATTAGGTAAAACAATTGTATGCGAAAACAGATAGAGTGTGTTTGAAAACGTCGGAATTGAAGGAGATGTGAATTCAAATGAAAACCGGTAAGAAATTCACAATAGAAGAATAGTGCAAGGATGTAGAAGGGGAAAACTATTACGCAACCAAACGTGCCGAAAGTTACAAATAATAAAACTAATACAAGAAGAAAGCCTAAGACAAACGCGTAAGTGTACACATGTATGGTGATAGTCACGGTCGTGGACTGTCCGAGAAAGTGAATAGTAATTCTAGACACAAGTTGGCAGTGCAAGGAAATATCAAGCCTGGAGCTAAAAGCGTTGTTGTGTTGTCTGGTATTAATCACAACATTGTAAATAAGGAAGATAATTGTGTAGTAATATTAAGTGGAACAAATGATGTGTCCAAGAATGAAGTAGTGAGGCGGTTAGTAGAATTTGCAAATCAACTCTCTATGTAGAATAACTGTAAAACAATTGTGATAAATATCCCTTATCGCCATGATCTTACTGAAGACTCGTGTGTTAATAAAGCTGTACAAAGCACTAACTTAAAATTAAAAACAATGTGCAATCACTTTAAGAATGTTGTAATTGTGGATATCAGTAAGTTAGGTAGAGAAATGTACACTCAGCACGGTATGCATCTCAATCAAAAGGGTAAGGATGAATTAAGTACTAAGATTTGCGAAATAGTTGATATGGACGTAGCCAGTAACTTTGAAAGTAAGAAAGAAATAGCGATGCCATGGGTAGCACAGAAAAAATAAATTCACCCGACTCCATGAATAAAATTGCTTGGGACCGGGTGAAAACTTCAAGTTTAACGACGTCTCTTCATTTTGGTGATATAAGTCGTATAATAGAGGCAACAAATAATAATAATAATAATAGCTTTTCTATTAACTATGGTACTAACAAAGCCCTCTAGAATGTACTAAGACTCAACTTAAATTTACAATCAATAAGAAACAAGTTGGCTGAACTTGAAATTTTCTTAGATACATTTCCCTGTGATATATTATACATCAATGAACACTGGCTTGCAAATGAAGAAATACATTTTTATCTTCCAACAGAGTATAGGTTAGCCGAGAGATTCAATACTACAGGGTGGTGTAGATAAATATATCTGAAAAATTCGTTTAATATTGAATAAACTGTGTTGAATTTAGAATGTTTTGGAATTGAACAGAGGTTTGAAGTAGTTGGGTTATTGCCAAAAAGCACAAAAGTAATAGGCCTAATTGTTTCTATATACCGAACCCCAAACTCAGATATCAATATTTTCATTCCTAATTGGTAAGATTTAAACATTTATAATAATAAATACAAAAATTATAAAGTATTCTTTATTGGTAACGTGAACATTGACGTTCTAATTAAGTCACCGGTGCAAAGTCTTTTCTGTGATATCTTCAGGTTTCACAACTATTATTACGTTAAAGATCAACCAACTAGAAAATCTGCATGCCTAGATAATGTACTTACTAATGAAGATAAGACTAAAATGACGTGCGATATCATACAGCCGCTGATCATGAAGGTTTATGGCTTCTGATTCCTGTGACAGTATGCATGAATTTTAACTATATTAGAACTAAAATGTTTAGAATAATGGGGAAGCTGACATACAAACATTACGAAGTAATCTAAGAGGAACTAACTCTCTTAGTGCAGTTTTAAACGGTAAAATATTTCTGAAGTATTTCATAATTTCATGTGGACTTTGACTAAATAGATGATGTGTTGTCCTGTAAAAGAAAGAACTACTTCCAACAGGAGCATTAACAAATTGACCAGAGGAAATACCAAATGTTTTACACCTCGCCTTCAACTGCTCAGGAATAAAGTAATGGCTCTTTATAACATAGCTAATACGACAGGGTCAGCCAGTAACAAAGAGAAATATAACATATAAAGAAAAATGTAAATAAAAGAAATTAAGATGGCCAAAATTGCTGGAAATGAGAATTTCATAAATAATTAAAAAAAAAAAATAAGTGCTCTGCGAAGTGGTCTATTATTTACAGGCAGGTCGGAAAACAGGTGGTTGAAGACTCGATAAAGGTATTCCCAAATAAATTCAATGAATATTTTGTAAATAGTGCAAACAAACAGTAGCACTCTCATGACTTGACTTAACTTTTGGCGCCCCCCTAGTGGCGAAGGCGCCCTACCAAACATTTGCTCCCGGGCGCCAAGGTCAATGACCTAGGGTACTTAGGACCACCTACTGGTAGGGGTAACTTGGCCCACCCCATAAATTTTGGCATGGGCACTTAGGACTACCCCCTTAAATTTTGGAAATTGCCAAATTTAATATTTGGTGTGAAGGCCTAGGACCATAGTATGTATCTCTAATAGTATTGGGGTCTATGTCGTTCCTTTTCATGGGTAAAAAATTGCCAACAAATCAAATTTCGGGGGTTTTTGACCTAATTTATACCCTTTCATGAGATATTATTACCTTATATGGTTATATGAGTGTATACAATGAGTCCATTCCCTTTTATAAGACATGAGTATGTTAACCCACCTCTTTAAATTTTTGGGAGAGGTACCTTGGCCCACACCTTAAATTTTGGAAAGTGCCCAATTTAAACATTCGGTATAATATAATAGGACCCTACTATGTGTCATGATAAATTTGGGTGGTTCACCTCGTTCCCTTTCATGGTTAAAAAATTGCCAAAAATTAAGTTTCGGTTTTTTACGTAATTTTTCCCCCTTTGATGAGGTTTAATTACCCTATATGGTGATATAGACGTATACAGGTGTTCATTTCCTATCATAAGACATAGGTACATTTGTGCACCCCTTTAAAATTTTGGGAGAGGTACATTGACCCACCCCTTCAGTTTTGGAAATTTATTAATTTAAGCATTCGGTATTATAGCACAGGACATTAATATGATTCATGATAAATTTGGATGGTACACCTGGTTTCCCTTTAGGGGAGAAAAATGTTGAAAACTGTTACGACCATGTGTTTTGTTTCTGGCCCAATTTATCCCCTTTGATGCGGCCTTATTACCTTATATGGTTATATGGTCATGTATAGGGGTCAATTTCCTATCATAAGACATGGGTAAATTGATGCACCTCTTAAAATTTTTGGAAAGGGGTACCTTGTCTCACCCCATCAATTTTAGAAATTGTTCAATATAAGCATTTGATATCATAGTACAGAATCATAATATGTACCAGTATACATATGGTTGGTCCACCTTGTTCCCTTTTCGTGGGTAAAGAACTACCAAAAATCAAATTTCGGAGGTTATTGACTCCCATTTCATCAGGATTTAGCACGTTATATGGGTATGTACAGAAGTCTGTTACCTTTATATGTTGTGTTCCATTTTAAATTTGGGAATTATCAAATAATAAAATTCGGTAAACATTTTCTAGGATCCATTTTAAATGTTGGTGTCCCTTTTATGGCCAAATATTCAAATTTTAAAAGTTATTGACCTATTTTATCTTTTTTATTATTGAATGCGTACGGCTTTATTATTGAATGAGTACAGGATTTATTACTTTTTCATAAGACACAGGTGTATTTGTGTACCAATCTTAAATTTTGGGAGGGGTACATTTCTTATTGTTAAATTAATAATTGTTCTTAGAATTGGGTGGTATCTCATTCTTTGTGTAAATCATTGTAAAATATGAGTATGGTCACGTGATCTGTTATTGACATATGATGAGATTAGGAGTCCAGGACATTGGTACATTTAAACTTTGTATGATAATTTGAGAATCGTCAAAATGAAATTACGTCATTGGTTTTGATTATTCCAGCCTATGAGTCAAATATAAACGTAAGCAATACGACGTACCATGTCATTGTATTGTGTACAGGGATTCATTTCTTTTTGAAAATTCGTGGAAGTTATCAAATAACACGTTTCTAGACAACAGTTGGTTCTGCTAAGGTAAACAATTGAGCAAATTGAGACCCAACAACAACATGTAGTCATATTATTAATTCTAAGACTTAAATATATCGAGAGAGATACGTAGGACCATTCTTTAAATTAGGGAATAGTGATAATAAAATTTTAGTATGAGACGCGAAAATTTGAAGCAATACTTTGAACTTTAGTCATAACTCATAGTCTAAGATCAGTGGTGGTTGTTGATTTTACGTCAAGTTTTCAGAAATCTGATAGGTAATCTTATTGAGTCTTATGACTCATAGACGAAAGGCAATACATGTTACAACACTGAAATTTAATCACAAGGGGACGTAATTTGATTCGTTAATCACTAGCAAAGTTATTGTTGATGCAATTTGATTGGTTGATCACTATCTTTCATACAATCTGATTGGTTGATCACTATCTTTCTTGCAATCTGATTGGCTGATGATTTTCAAATCTTTGTTGCATTCAATCTTAAGTTTTCCTTAACATTTATCGATTACTGTTTAAAAATCTTGGTTTTAACACTTTCGTTCAACATTTTGCACTTACTGGTAAATATGATCAAAACCGTTTATTTGTTAATCGATTAGTTAAAACCGGATAATATTTGACGGTTAACCGTGAAACTTAAATTATTTTAGTTGAAATTTTTGGTTTGAAAATGTTTTCGTTTGAAACATTTTTGTTTGAAAAATTTTTGTTTCAAGTTTTTGTTTGAATTTTTTGTTTCAAAATTTTGTTTGAAATTTTTTTTGAAATTTTTGTTTGAAATTTTTTGTTTCGGAATTTTTGTTTGAAAAATTTTTTTTAGTCTTTGGTTTGACATTTTTTAAGTTTCTGTACTCATTAGTGAAGAACCGTTTCGTAACTGTTTAGAAAAAAATATCTGGCAACATTTTTTATCATGATGCAATAGTACACGTGAGTAGATGGGGTTGTATTTGAAATGAAAAAACACAAATCATTGAAATGGATCATTTTATTACACTGCACTGGCTAATCACATACATCCATACCTCATATAGAAACTGGATATTGTCGATACAATGTATTTTGAACTTCTTGCACTAGTTTTTTTTAGCGTATAGGGAGTAATCTACACCCTCCCAACACCCCCTAACACCCCTCCAAATCTCTTTACACACACCCCTGGATGGAAAAGGAATACTCCCCCAAATCCAATTGTATCAATCAGTATCATATAGGTTATTTATTACATCAAGTTAAAAACGGTTTAGCGTTTAGAAAAAAAAGGCAATATTCTTATTTATATATTTCACTTCAAGATACGAAGCGAATTCGTTCTCATAAACGGCTTCGAGAACCACATGACCTCATTTGTTTCGGACAGTGTTTTGATCGAAACAATTGACAAAACAGACCACTGATACCTACCCTCCTGGGCTCCGCGGTCGTTTCCAAGAAAAGAGATTGATGGACAGATTCAGATTACGGAAATTGGCAACGTGTTGAGCGGTGTTTCACCTACCTCCTGCTCTATAAGGAAAAGTGGCAATATAGTAATAAGCCTACACCAGATTCAGTTGATAAGTGCTTCTCTGCAACAGGCTCGCAACCAGAAAGAGCTAGGGAGGGCCTGGACCTCCTAAATTTTTCATGTCCCCTCCAGACTTCAATTCAAAGTGCACAATTTAGATATTTGTAAAAGAATGTTTAATGACTTGGCCCCTCCTAACATATTCATGGCCCTCCAAAACTCTGTGGCTGGTTTCGAGCCTGCTCTGCAAGTGGTGTATCAACGGACGGACGTTAGAAGGGTGTAGTCAAATATTTTTTAGAAATTAATAGATCGATCGAAGTAAGAATTTTATATATTTTACACTGAGTCTAGTTTTATGCAGAAACGCATTTGGCGCTCGTTTTTGTAAAGTATATTTTTCTTCACGTAAATTAATTGAGCAGAACAGAGCTCATAGCGAGTCACATTTTTAAAAGCTAAAATCTACTTTTTTTTCAAGTTGGTCACTAAAAGTTACTTTTTTCAGAGGTAAAGTGACTTTTTCGTGCGATTTATTTTTTGCATTGGCAGTTTTCTAAGAAAAATATAAAACAAATGGAAAAAGGCAAAAACTTGTTACTCATTACCCTTCTGAAAGCCTCAATACTTGCTGCCACATGTGAAACAGTCAACTTTATTCTCACTTCAACTTTTATTCTTTCTAAAGCACAGTGGATGGTTGGTGGATGCTTAAGCTCTCAAGGTGGAGTTGAGGGCCCTTGTGTGTCTATTCTTTTTTCTATCATAATAATCTTTTAATTTTCTCTCGTAATAGTTAACGCTCCGTTCAACGTTGTGTGTGTGTCTTTGTGTGGTTCATCATGTTCGTATTGTGTTATGCTTCTTGTATGTTCTTCTTAAGAGTAGGTGATGAATTTGAATATTTCACGTTTTTGAGAACTCTGTATGCGAAGTTAAATATAATTTCTGGTATGAAGAAATTCAGAAATAGGCCAGAACTAGTTCCACTTACTCAGAAGCTATTTACATCTGCTAAGTCCGCTTACCGTAACTACAAAGCATACTTTGAAAACCTAAGAAAGAAGGAAGCTCAAAAAGAAGAAGTAAAGAAGAAACAAAGCAACAAACGAAGAGAGAGGTGATGGAGAAATTGACAAAGGAAAAAAGGGGCATGATGAGATTTTGGTCTCTTATTCGTGTGCTTTTGGCCGTTTTTCGTCACGTTTCAACTATTTACGAGAGACCAGACCACTATGAGCCCTGAAATTATTAAAATTAAGGCATATCAAAGAAGACAAAACAGAAAGATACAAAATATGTGTAAATTGAGAAACTGGATTTCTGGAAAACAACTAAATCAATGAAATTTTCTTATGAAAGATATTCAGAGCGAAAAACGTAGCCTGGAAGGGGCGGGAACGGAGATTAAGAGGTCAAATAATATTACAACAATTAACGTTAACAACAAGGTAAGAATATTAAAATAATGAAATTGGAACTATGTACAGTGTTAATTATTAAACGAATGTGATTTGAACATAGAACGAGGGATTTTTTTCAATTAATATTTGGAAAAAGATCACCCACTAAAACTTGCTGGGGGTGAAAAAAATGAAATAATAGCAGAATTTTGCAAAATAATTACAATAATTCGTATGTAATCAATTCACATGTAATTACTGGGTAAAATAGTGGAGGTTAATTCCTAATACAGTGAAACCTCTCTTAACGGGCATCTCTCAATAGTAGACATCATAAGAGGACAAACTTTCTTATTCTTGCATGCCATAAATGTGTGTGGTGTGGTATTGTGAGAGAGAACCCTTCCTTTTAGGTGCACCTGTCATTTACGGAAAAATAATCGGTTCCACCGATGTCCGTTTAGTAATAATAATAAATGCTCAAATGTGTGAACTGACTTTATTGATCCTACCACTGCGAATAGCTAATATTTTTATTATTATTATTAGTAGTAGTAGTAAAAGTAGTAGTAGTAGTAGTAGTAGTAGTATTAGTGGTAGTGGTAGTAATAGCAGTAGTATTGCAATAGTTGCGTAACAAAATATACTGTTTTCTTGTTTGAGTTTGTTTAAAAATTTTATCATTATTCTGAGAGCACACCCCCTTTTATTTTGAACACCCCCCAAGTAAAAATTTCTGGCGTACTTACTGTTAGCGTATAATTTTAATTCCAACTGAAGTCTTTTAAGGTCTATTGCAATGTCAATTAGTGGAAACTCAATGTCCATTTGTTCACAAATAAACGTTTTATCAATACAGATATGCACCCAAGAAGGATGTTTACAAACATTACAACATCTAGATACATGTTGTACAATATGCATGACATTTCTCAAAATAGTACTTTTTCAGGAATATACTTGTTTTGTTGCACACTTCAACTGCATGTTTAACACACTGGAATACGTTGATGAATTTGTTCCATTTCGTTTGCGTTAGGTACGCCATGTTGCGGGCTTCATGGAATGTACTTTTTACGTAATAACACCATCTTCTTCTCGAGGACTGTACGCAGCACCACTTTATGATTTGAACCTAATGATTTGACTATGGTCACATTTAGCTCATCATGAAAATAATCATTCGTTTGGTCGATACGTGTACATACCCAAATAGCACACAAAAATTTTTAAAAATGTTTAAAAATTTGCAAAGGCAAACTAAAAAGTTTGCAAAAAACTTGCCTTTTCAAATGAGAAAATTTGCCGAAAGTTCAATGCAAATAACGAAGTTGACGCTGGTTGAGCTGGCAGCAAGTTTTTCGAAACAAGTTTTTTACAGAGTTGCAAACTGTTTGCGACGGCAAACTTTCAACGCCATATTTTCAAAAAAAGATGCAAGTTAATTGTAGTGGTGAATTTATTTTTACAAATCAGCGAAAATTTGCAGATCATATTGAAAGCTTTTAATAAATATTAAGACATTTTGCCTTCGCAAACTTTCAGATTGTTTGCTCCACTAAACGATGCAACAATTTGCCGCAAGTATTCGTGCTATCTGGGTAATATTTTCCATTCTTCAAAGTTCAGTTTTACAGCAAATTGTTCTTCTTTGCCCAATCGAATCACAGGTTCAAAACGTTGTAGCACAGATAACAACCATCACATGTTTTGTTTTAAGTATATTTATCGGATAATAGCTTGCGAAGAGGAATTCTTTATCGTTAGAAATTCACATCTTTCCTGCTGAAACACACTTTCTCGCATGATTTCATGCGCTGACACGGATTTTGCCGATTTCTAAGAGCTATGGCTGACGTAATTGGAAAGGAATGTGCTGACGTTTGAATTCATGATTTCATCACTTTTCCTGACGTTATGCTGACGAACCAAATTCATAGATCGCACTCTGTGATTAAAGATTTTATCATACAGCTACGGCTTACGTCATTAAAAAGGAATGTGTTGACTTTTGAATTCATGATTTCATCACATTTGCAGACGAAAATCAAATTCACAGATCCGGCTGTGTTAAATTCAAATTGATGACTCCGTCCAACGAGTCATTTATAGCATAGAGATACAGATCCAGTGTTTAAGAAACGTAATAGTTCTTCTTGTTTTGATGCTTCCATGGGTAAATAACTTGCCGGTATAATACTATCCTTATTATTTTCAAGCTTCACTACGATTCTTAATCCAAACTTTGTAGGAATCATTTGGCTAATTAAGATTCTATAAGGTACACTCTGTTGTAAATCGGTAATCTTGGTAAATGATTTCATCACATCACGTGAGATTAGAAACTTCAGAAAAATAGCCATGATGACGTTATCATTAATACTATCAAGAACGATGATGCAAAACTGATGACGTTGCATTATCATGTTCTGACGTGTACTATTGCATAATGATAATAAATGTTGCCAGATATTTTTGATCTAAATAGTTACGAAACGGTTCTTTACTAATTAGTACACAAACTTAAAAATGTCAAACCAAAGACTAAAGAAGTTTTTCACACAAAAATTTCAAAACAAAACATTTTCAAACAAAAAGATTTCAAACGAAAAAATTTCAAACAAAAATTTGAAACAAAAAAGTTTACAAAAAATTTCAAACAAAATATTTACAAACAAAAACTTTTCGAAAAATTTCAAACAAAATTTTGAGACAAAAATTTTCAAACAAAATTTTGAAACCAAAAATTCAAACAAAAATTTGAAAAAAAAATCCAAAATAGTTTAAAACGAAACAAATTTTCAAACCAAAAGTTTCAACTAAAGTAATTTAAGTTTGACGGTTAACCGTCAAACATTATCAGGTTTTAACTATTCGATTATCAAATAAACGGTTTT
This sequence comes from Thermobia domestica, assembly GCF_964235325.1. Lineage (NCBI taxonomy): Eukaryota > Metazoa > Arthropoda > Insecta > Zygentoma > Lepismatidae > Thermobia > Thermobia domestica. The sequence goes on from NC_137471.1 coordinate 158,069,657, forward strand.
GATCATATTTATCAGTCAGCAAAATGTTGAACAAAAGTGTTCAAACCAAGAATTTTAAACAATAATCGATAAATGTTAAACAAAACTTAAAACTGAATGCAGCAAAGATATGAAAATCATCAGCCAATCAGATTGCAAGAAAGATAGTGATCAACCAATCAGATTGTATGAAAGATAGTGATCAACTAATCCAATGTAATCAACAATAACTTTGTTAGTGATTAACGAATCAAATTACGTCCCCCTGTGATTAAATTCCAACGTGTTGTAGCATGTATTGCCTTTCGTCTATGAGTCATAAGATTCAATAAAGTTACCTATCAGATTTCTGAAAACTCAAGGTAAAATCAACCATCACCAATGATCTTACACTATGATCTACGACTAAAGTTCAAAGTATTGTTTCAAATTTTCGCGCCTCATACTAAAATTTTATCACTATTCCTAAATTTAAAGAATGGTCCTACGTCCCTCTCTCGATATACCTAAGTCTTAGAATTAATAATGTTGGGGATCCTATGGTACAATTTGTACCATACGGGTGTTTCATGGTACATTGCCTTATAACTCTTCTATTTGAGCTTATTCGTCCAGATATTTTATGTTTTTCAATAAAAGAAATGAAATGAAATCTTTAAGTTTTACGTCCAACGTTTATACCGGTTAGGCTAAAGGAGACGGTGATTATGAGAAATGAATGAAATGGTGGAATGAAGAAAATGGGAGGAAACGGGAGAACCCCGAGGAAACCCACACACACGGTGTTTGTCCATCACAAAGTTCACATGGCGGGAGCTGGGATCGAACCCCGGACCTCACGACCAGAGGTGAACGTTCTACCACTGAGCCACCGCAGTCCTTATGTTTTTCAAGTCCAGACGCATTGTAGAAAACCTTACATATGGTTTCACACCTTCCTGCGTCCAGACATAGTAGGTGAAGACGTCATAATTAAAAAAAAATATATTTTATCTTTTTTAAGCCTACGTTCATTATTTTTTGGCGGACATATTTTTGCACGTAGAAGATTGAAATTTTGCACAAACATTCAGTGCACAGAGTAGTGTTTACCAGATGTTTTCCCAGATTTGTGCGTTAAAACAGGGGGATCCAGAGGGGCAGAGAGTTGAAAAAGGGATATTTTACCAAAAAATCATTTCCTCGTTAATTTTCCCGCCTTAGATACACGATGGAGACGAGTGAGTCATACAGTCTGAAAGGCAGTTGTATTCTGAAGAGAATGATGTGCAAAACATGGCCCTAGGGTAGTTGGAGATGTCTCAAGGATTTTTTAAAAAATATACTTTTGTATACGGGAATATGTGATATTGTCGTTATATTTTTTGGCAGGTTTACTTTTGCACCTAGAAGATTGAAATTGTACATAAACATTAAGTCCACCTAGTAGTATTTTCCAGATTTTTTCAGATCACTGCGTTAAAACATGGGGGCCAGAGGGGCAAAAAGTTGAAAAAACGGATATTTAGACAAAAAATCCATTTCTTCGGGATTTTTCCGCCTTAGATACATGATGGAGACACGTGAGTTATACCGCCTGAAAGGCAGTTCTATTCTGAAGAGAATGATGGGCAAAAAATAACCCTAGGGTATTTAGAGATGTCTCAGGAAATTTTTAACCTGAGATCATGTTCATTTGCGGTAAATTGGGGCATTGTGGGATTCTTGATAAATTTTCTCCCGCCCTTAGTATCCAAGATAGAAACTTGAAATTTAGCACACACATTCAGTCTACAGAGAACTATTTATCAGATTTTTTTAGATCTCTACGTTCACAGAGGGCCGTTCCATAGTGGCCCAAAGTGTTATAAAAAATCCTCCGAAATTTTCCTTTTGACATTAATTTGTGCACTTCTGGTATATGATATGGGCATGCAGCTTCATTCTGAAGAGAATGAGGTATGAACCATGATCCTAGGATAAATAGTGACGATGCAGTAGATGTTTAACTGAAAGTCTAAAAATTACCACAAAAACCCCGGATCCCGAAAGAGTTAAAGAATGGTCCTACGTACCTCTCTCTATATCCATACGTCTTAGAATTAATAATGTAATTACATGTTGTAGTTAGGTCTCAACTAGGTCAATTGTTTATCTTAGCACAACCAACTGTTGTCTAGAAACGTGTTATTTGATAACTTCCTCGAATTTTAAAAAGGAAACGAGCCCTGTACACAATTCAATCACATGGTACATCGTATTGCTTACGTTTATATTTGGCCCATAGGCAGGAATAATCAAAACCAATGACGTAATTTCATTTTGACAATTCTCAAATTATCATACAAAGTTTAAATGTACCAATGTCCTGGACTCCTAATCTCATCATATGTCAATAACAGATCACGTGACCATACTCATATTTGACAATGATTTACACAAAGAATGAGATACCACCCAATTCTAAGAACAATTATTAATTTAACAATAAGAAATGTACCCCTCCCAAAATTTAAGATTGGTACACAAATACACCTGTGTCTTATGAAAAAGTAATAAATCCTGTACTCATTCAATAATAAAGCCGTACGCATTCAATAATAAAAAAGATAAAATAGGTCAATAACTTTTAAAATTTGAATATTTGGCCATAAGAGGGACACCAACATTTAAAATGGATCCTAGAAAATGTTTACCGAATTTTATTATTTGATAATTCCCAAATTTAAAATGGAACAAAACATATAAAGGTAACAGACTTCTGTACATACCCATATAACGTGCTAAATCCTGATGAAATGGGAGTCAATAACCTCCGAAATTTGATTTTTGGTAGTTCTTTACCCACGAAAAGAGAACAAGGTGGACCATCCATATTTATACTGGTACATATAGAGATTTTGTAATATGATATCAAATGCTTGCATTGAACAATTTCTAAAATTGATGGGGTGAACCAAGGTACTCCTTCCAAAAATTTAAAGGGGTGCATCAATTTACCCATGTCTTATGATAGGAAATTGACCCCTATACATGACCATATAACCATATAAGGTAATAAGGCCGCATCAAAGAGGATAAATTGGACCAGAAACAAAACACATGGTCGTAACAGTTTTCAACATTTTTCACCCCTAAAGGGAAACGAGATGGACCATGCAAATTTATCATGAATCATATTAAGGTCCTGTGCTATAATACCGTATGCTTAAATTGGTGAATTTCCAAAATTGAAGGGGTGGGGCAATTTACCCTTCCCAAAATTTTAAAGGGGTGCACAAATATGCATATGTCTTTTGATAGAAAATGGACCCCTATACATGACCATACAACCATATAAGGTAATAGGACCTCATTAAAGGGAACAATTGTGCCAAAAAACACGTGTTAAACCTTAATCATTACGTTTATATTTTGGCAATTTTGTACCCCTAAAAGGGAACGAGGTGGACCACCTAAATTTATAGTGATCTATATTAGAGTTCTGTACTATGATAACAAATGTTTAAATTCGGCAATTTCCAAAATTGAAGGGGTGGGCCAAGGTATCCCTCCCAGTAATATACCCATGTCTTATAGAAGGGAATGGACTCCTGTATACGCCTATATAACCATATAAAGTAATAATATCTCATGAAAGGGGATAAATTAGGTCAAAAACCCCCGAAATTTGATTTGTTGCCAATTTTTTACCCACGAAAGGTAACGAAATAGACCGCCAATACTACTAGATTTACATACTATGGTCCTAGGGTACCACAGGAAATTTTTAAATTTTTAAATTTCCAAAATTTAAGAAGGATAGTCCTAAGTACCCCTGCCAAAATTTAGGGGGTGGGCCAAGATACTCCTACCGGGGATGGTGCTAAGTACCTCTAGGTCATTGCCCTGGCCGCTCGGGCGCCAGGGGCGCAACATTTTGTTGGGGCGTTGACGCCACTAGTGGGGCGACAATATTTAGGCCAAGTACTACTCAAACTAACTGGTACGTCCAAAAATGGCATTAGTTTACAAGTAGATTTCGCTTGCTTATTGACACAGACAAATATTAATCAACCTAATACTCATTTTCTTTGGACCCTTTTAAATATTAGAACTGTACTGTCAGTGGTCAGCAAATTAAACGGTTCAATCAGTGAGGATATATATTTCTTTTCTAACAACATGCTATAAAAAGATAATAGACATAATAGTTGAACGTTTGACCTATTTATTCAATTGCGTACTTCTCGAAGGTGAATTTCCGGAGTGATTTAAATTGACTGTTACAGTTCTGATTTACAAGAAAAATGATAAAACTGAGCTTAATAACTATCTCCCAATATCTTTGGTGCCAATAATATCTAAAGTTTTTGAGCAATGTATTACGAATCAATTGTCAAGATATTTTGAGGAAAATAAATCATTTCATAATATGCAATTTGCATTTAGACCTGAGTGTTTCACGACTAAAGTCATGGAAAATTTAGTATCAGAAGTGTTAGATAATTTAGAGAACATTCTTCATGTTGGGGTTACACTATTAGATTTGAGTAAGGCGTTCGATACCGTGTCACATAATATATTAATAGCGAAGTTACACTATTATGGTATTACTGGCTTGCAATTGTCTTTAATTGCATCATATCTTAGTAATAGAAAACAAGCTGCTCGCATTGGAAACAAAAAGTCAAGTTTCATGTGTGTAACAAATGGTGTTCCACGAGGTAGTGTATTGGGCCCCTTTCTTTTTCTTGTATATATAAATGATTTTCAAAGTTTTTTTTGCAATACTTGAGTTTTATATGCTGACGATATTAATGTTGTAAATTCAGACAAAAATATAATTGATGTTCAAAATAGGAATAGTGAAATGTTAGAGTTGTCTTCTATGTGATTTAAATGTAATGGTCTTACAGTCAATCAGGATAAAACAGAAACTATGTACATTAATCTTAGTAATTCTACGAATCATTCGGATACACGCTAATCTATAAAACTGTTAGGAATGTACGCCGATTCAAAGTTAAATTGGAGTGAACATACAGAAAATTTATATAGAAAGTTATCCAGAGTATTGTTTTTATTGCGTAAATTAAAAACTATAATTAATGAGAAATATCTTATAATATCGTACAATGCTTTTTTTTAATCACATTTGGAGTATGGAATAATATTCTGGGGTAATTCTTCTGGTGCACAGAATGTTTTCAAATGGCAAAAAAAAAGCAGTAAGAATAATAAAAATAATTGCCTAAAACTGCATCATGCAAGGAAGTGTTTAAGGAAATTCAAATTATGTCAGTGCCTTTTTATATTTATTTATCGATGTCTCATGTATATTAAAGAAAATTTAGATAATTTTATCACCGAAGTGGTGTTCATTCCTACTATACTAGGCATAAAGACGACTTTAATATGTTACATGTTAGGTTAACCACTATTCAAAAGAGTTATAAGTATACAGGTATGAAATTATTTAATGTATTACCACAAAATGTACGCACAATGCATCACGACAACTTCAAAAACTTTTGTAAATCCATCGTTATAAGCAATTCTGTATATAGTATCTCTGAATTTGAAGAAATCTGTATCAAGAGGTGAAAGCAAAAGCAATGATACATAAACAAAACTTTCCTGATAATGTGAAAACACACACACACACACACACACACACACACACATATATATATATATATATATATATATATATATATATATATATATATATGTGTGTGTGTGTGTGTGTGTGTGTGTGTGTGTGTGTGTGTGTGTGCTATCTTTGACAATGTCTATTAGAACAAATGTTGTTTAATGACAGTAAAGCATATTTTATCTTATCTAATTTGTTCTAGTCTCAAAGTGCGTTCTTTAACAGTTTCAGAAAAATAATTGGGGTGGGCCTAGAAAGACGACGTCCGGCCTCCCACCGGGAACCTTGAAATAATTCATTATAATGCGCCCCGTTCCCAAGCCCCGCATGTAATAGGTCCGTTGTTTCAGAGTCCTGCTTGTAATGGGGATTTTTTGGAACCATTAAATTTAGCTACTTACATTTAGCTAAGCCTTTCTCAAACTACTTTTCTGGATCATCCACTTTTTATAATTTATTTTCCAGCAAGAAATTTATTCCATGTGCTTAAATTGAAACTTTAACTAAATTTAGAATGGAGGTGGTTCCAGTAGTAACAATTTCCTATCTAAGAGGTATTTTTGAGTACCTAGGAGGTTCACTGAAGGAAAGGGGAGGAAGTTGAATCATTCGTTTTAGGCATCTGAGTCGTTCGTTTTTAAATATTAACAGCGTATTGTATTTTGTTATGTATTGTTGTGTTCAGAAGGGCGGAAGTGAATTTATCTTGTGTAAGTTAATATACAGCAGTCCGAATATGTTAGACCTATCGGCACTAGTTACAACAGAAGAAGGTAAGGTACTTAAATCTTTTCACGCCACAGTAAAGAGAAACTACGTATAATATTTATAGGTTTTATAACAATTGTAGTCTAACAAAGACGTTTTTCAATGATATTTGATTATTTTCAACTAATTTGCATGGTACTATATACACCTCGTGTAATCTCCGGAGGTTGCATTCCATTTTGGCCTGAGTTACTCTAGTATCTTGACCTGAGAAAACTCACACGATTGGTTGAAAGTGGAGTTAAGTTTCAGGCAGTACTTACTAACGCTCAGTGATATTCAGACTGTATTTATCTACATTGGATCTCTGGAAACGTTTGAAACTTCACCAAGAAAACATGAATAGAAACAACTTCAAATTACTAATATTGCGACCATGGTGCTATTCTAATTTTTTAACAACCGGTTTTCTCTCTAAATATATATGAGAGAGGGACACTAGATGGATAGATATAATTCACTTAGGGAACAACTATAGAAAGTAGACATAATCAAAGCTTTTACTAGATACCACAAGTGACAAATAGTGTCCTACACAGTATCCTAATACAATATGGTGTGACGAAATTATGTAGCACTGAGAATCTATTGGAAACGAATCAGGGTGCGAATTGGCGGGGGGGATGCCAGGGATTTCCCCCCCTGACAAAAATCTTTCCCACCCTGGAGATGAAAAATTTTATCCCTGGCAGGGATAACTTTTTCCCCCTCTAGAGTATTTTTAAATGGACATAAAGATAAGATAGAAAAAGGGAACAATTCTTACTTTGCGTAGCTAACCTAAATATTACTTGAGTGAAAATTTATGAAAGATCTCACATCTCAACTGTTTTGTACTTGTTAGTGTATATATATATATATATATATATATATATATATATATATATATATATATATATATATATATATATATGGGGGGAGGACTGGGTGCGCATATGGGTGAAATTCATCCCCCCCTGGGAAAATTTTTCAATTCGCACACTGGAAACGAATTGTTCAAGATAAATGATTATCAAAACGCACTGGGAAGGCCTTCTTCCAGCAATGTATCGCGAGTTGCTGGAGTTTCAAATATAAATAACACTGGCCACTTCACAAATTACCCCACTTCTCATTCTTGACATCTGAGCATTTGAGATTTAGGAATAACAGTGCCGTACCGTGGAAAATCAGCGAGGCTACAATATACGACGAAGGCGAGAGTACGACGGCGACCCCGTACCTACTGTATGAGTGAGATCGACAGACCAGCGTCGAAGCGACACGTTTGGCGCGATGGGTAACAAAATTTTCAAAAAAAGAAATCCTGCTTTTTCTTGATTTTAAGCACTTTTTTAAATTTTTTTCTTCCATTTTATATGTGTGCACATGTATTTTCCTAACATGGCTAACATTATAGGACCATTTCCTACAGCAGTCAGAGGATTTAAGTACATACTAGTATACTCCAAGTAAGTTTTCCTTTCTCACTCTCTCTTTTCTTTCCTACTGAATTTTGCGCCCCTTACTTTCTGCGCCCGGGGCCGGCGCTTCCCTACTGCACGACATTGAGGAATAAACGCTTATATCTTGTTCTAAGCTAGAAGCAAAGATAAAACAAAATTTACCGTTCCCCCACCCCGCCATTAATCTTCTGATATGTACAGTGCAAAGCGAGGTTCCTTAAATAGATCAATTCGCACCCTTAGTACAGAAGTGCCACTACTCAAAAAACATAGTTTTGAGTAAATCGCATTTAAAAGTGTTGGTAATACATTCACTTTGATGTTATTCACTAGTGAAACTAGCGCTCTCGTGCAGCTTCTAGAAAAGCTAGTGCCACGATTCTTATATTGACGGATAGACGGTAAGTTAACTAATCCGAACATATATATATATATATATTTGTGTGTGTGTGTGTGTGTGTATGATTGTATGACTCGGTATAAGGAACGGTTCTGCGAACTTGAAATATTTTAACAATCGGTTCTCGCGAACCGGCTGGTTGCGACCTCCACTACTAGAAGCATGGAGTGGAGCTTTATCATAGTTGCCGCAGAACAAAGCAGAGAAGATCTGCAAGGGGCGTATTTGGGATGAAACTAAACTAAGCTAATTTTACATATTTTTCGGTAATATATTCAAAATAGACAACAATAATCGAAAAGTGGAAACGCAGTGTGTTAGACAATATTATTTTGCATGAAATGCCGTTATTATTACTCTCCAATCTGCTTTAGCTTTGTAACTATTCATAGATTTAGCATTTGTTTGCGGCTCTATAAAATTCTGCTGTCTCAATGAACAAGTTGGCCAACTATGATGATATTGGCATTATATAAATACATTTAGTAGCTGCTATTGTATTGTGTGTAGGTTATAAGAAGGGCTCCGATTTTTCTGCAACTTTTGGGGCCCCATTCAGATGTGTTTGGTTTCAGACAAGGGTCTAAGAAGGCATATATGAAGATTTTAGGACAAATGGAATTCAAATTATGCAAAATATTGTATATTCATAAAACTACATATAGCAATAAAATTACATATTTATAAAAATACATGGCGCCTCCATGAACATTGGTGAGCCCCGGTTCCCCGGCCCTCGAAGGATCGGAATCCTTGAACATAATGTAATATTAATAATGCTATATACAAGGAAAGTCAAAAAACCTGGATCTGATTTCAGAAATTTATTGTGTGAAATGTAACAAACATGTTATTATGAAACATGTGCTAAGGAAGGTGAACTATCAAAGTTTTCTTGGAACATATTCACAAGTGCTCTATGTGAACACCTCACGTAAAACGGCACATATCAAGCCGATAATCTGTCTCCTGCCAAACCTTTTCCAGGTGTTGCGTTCAATATCAGCAATAGCACGCAGGTCATTCAATGTTGTTGGAAGTGGTGGTACGTAAAAATGAAACTTTACAAAACCCCACATGAAGAAATTACATGGATTCAAGTCATGTGCGCACTAATCACAGATTTGTTTACATGATAATGAAATACACATAAAGATCTCTGCCTTTCATTCAATGCCATTTTCCTTAACTGCTCTCTGCTGATTCTTGGCTGTAGAAAGTGGAAACCTTGGGTGAAAACTAAACTTTACAAGCTAGCCTTTCCAAGCGCATATCTCACAACATATGTTTATTAGATTTCACAGAATAATTTTCTGAAATCGGGTCCATCATTTTCACTTGTTTTGTATAATTATTAGCAGTTTGCATAATATATTGATATTTATTATTTCATATTATAGCAAACTTTTAGAGACTAGATTGAGTATGTATTTTGTTTCTAAAGAATTTTGCAACCTGTGGTAAATGTTGTAAGTTGATCAACATGTAAGCTTTTCTCAAGGTTGATAATATGTAGATCAAAGAGAGTTGTGTCCGTTTACAAGGAATTCTTTTGTCAGTAAACGCCAACAATTTTAATTGAAGGCGCATTGCTTTTATAAAAAGTATCAATAATTCTTTTGACTGAGCATTATAGCCAGCAACTCAATGCATATAACTCGTTAACACGAACTGGGGTGGGAGCGGAAGTTCATAGGGTCTAGTTCGAGGGAAAGCATTCAGAAATATCTTGTTTACATTTGACACAAGAGAACCAACGTTGTAGGAATGAGAACGCACTTCTTCTGCAATTTCATGTATTTTATATGGCAGACAAATGACAGGCATCATTTTGGAATAGAATTTTAAGGACTTTCTCCGTGATATTTATGTGTGCGAATCCATCTATAAGAAAATTTTCATGTATTAAACTTATGGGTACAGAGCGTCATTATTCTGGAAGAAAACTGTTCCGTAGCATTTAGATTTTCGAAAACATATTATGCAATCAAGTATGTGATTAGGCCTTTTAACATTTTCAAAGTTCCAGTTACAGCATTAGCAAAGAAACAGGGTTGAAAATTTTAAATATTTCATTAATTGAAATCCATATATATTTTGTCAACAACCCATCCATGGATTTAACTAACATTTTTGTTATATAGAGGATCAATGTAAATTCTTCTCAAACACAATTTGAGTGAAACATTTTATTTTGAGTACAAAACGTCTGAAGAAAACATTTCGCAACTTCCACAAAGAAATATCCATTATTTGGAGTTTCATCGAGATCATTCAGAAAATTGTTACTACTCGACATAGAATTCGAGAATAGTTGAGGAAGGTTCTGAGCCTCTGCATCATAAATACACTATACTTGAGCTCAGTCATTTTTTTCATCTTTCCTAGAAGGATCTAGTTTTGACATTTTAAATATAAGTGGCAAATAAGTCTTGTTTTGACATACTGTAATTCATGCGTGAATAAATCGTAGTAGAAAAAAATAAAGTGAAAAGAAGCAGCAATTCTTTCTGAAAATATTGCGAGAATTACAAAATATGGAATTCATGGCGTTTTGTTATTGATTCAGGGCTTTGCTTATCCGCTAGCTTTTCGTTTGCATTCACGGAGAGGGATACCTGTTTTCAGTATTATTACTCTTAGTAGTTTAATATTTTTAAGGTGTTATAAGTTTCTATGTTAAGACCCTGATATGCTAAAAATGATACAAAAATACCATTTTTCTTTTGCTTGTTTATTCATAAGTGAAAGGAGGTAATGTAATTCAACTTACCACAATCATATATAATGCTATTCTACAACAGAAAATATGAACTTAAAGAATTTTTAGTGTTACTATCCATAGAAATTACAGTGTTGCCAGAACAACAATTCCCCCATAATCTAAGTTAAGGCAGCGACTAGAGGAACGAACTCAACTGCATTTGATTACGTATCATGTTGTCTTGGAATCCTGTGAACTACTTTTTAAATGACATTATTTAATTTTAATAACTGTATGTTAAAACCATTTTGTTTATTACAAATTAAATACAACTGTTAATTAAAAAGTATTATGTTATTCTGGTAACACTAAAAGTTCTTAATGTTCACATTTTCTGTTGTAGAATAACATTATCTATGATTGCAGTAAGTTGCACTTCATTATCTCCTTTCACTTATGAATAAACAAGTAAAAGTATTCTCGTTTAGCTTTAAGTGTAATATTGTTCTAAAGCATAGCAAATGATAAAGAAGGAGTGATGATAAAATGTCAAACGTAATCAGTTGCAGTTTAAAAAGTGATCACTGAAACAGTCAGTCCTGTCATGAACTTCCTTTTCTCTGGAGAGAGAGAGAGTGGACAATTTATCTAGATCATCCGCTATAATGAAGAAACTAAAAGAGAGAGAAAAGCGAAACTTTACACGAAGCAACTATAAGGAGGGGGACATCTTTGCATGTATTAAGCAAACTCCCAACAAACAGTGTTGCCAACCCAATATAAAGTTCATGTTTTTCAAATGGCACTACGCCAGATTATTACATATTTCAAATCAACGTTTCAAACGAAGACTTAAAATACCATATTTATTACTGGGTGTTGCATACAAAGGATGTTGTAGTATCACAAATATTCAAAGTTTGGAAGCTTCTATCACACATATAGCATAATGAAGATGAAGAGGATAATGCACATCGAAAGTGCCCACACAGCAATGAAATATTTTCAAAACGTTTCTAAAATGTACCATCATTTTCCTTCAGAAAATGTATCCTACTTCCCTTAAGGAAATATATTCCATATGTTCTTGAAAACATTTTCCAAATAATACTAAAAATATTTTCGCAATATACTTACAAACGTTGTAGAAATTTTTTATACGCCGTTAGAAAAGTTTTCCAAAGAATGGTGTCTGTACCATTTCCACATATTACTGAAAATGTATTTGAAACGTTTTATACAATGTTAACGGAATGGTTTTTAAAATGTTTCGCATGGAATATTTTAAAATCATTTGCCAATAACACTGAAAATCATTTGTCTAAAATAAAGATTTTTTTTCTAAATATTTTTATAATGTATTGGGTACTTAGTTGAAATGTTTTCTGAAGATTTCTAATCCATTTTTAACAAAAATTAATGTTCTGTAAAATAATAATTTTAAAATATTTTCCACTCATACCAAAAATTATTTTCTATACATGACAAAAAATATTTAGTGAATATATTCTGTACATCACAGAAAATATTTAGAGAACATTTTCTGTGCATGATAGGAAAATATTTAGAGAACATTTTCTGTACATGACAAAATATTTAGAGAATATTTTCTGTACAAGACAGAAAATATTTAGAGAATGTAAGGTAGACATATCAAAAACATTTTCAAATTAGTTTCCTTGGTGTTTTGTAACAGTAGAAAATGTTTAGAAAATATTAAACTAGTTTCAAATATTTAATGCGATATACAATCGATTATTTCCTTGAGTTATCGTATATAATAGAGAAATTATCCTTAAAATGATCTAAATTCCACCATCCTACATTACTTATGATTACATAACAAACCGAAAGCCAAATAAAGGAATGAACCTTTAAAAGAGAATACATAAAATAAAATCCTGTAGATTTATTGAGAATAATTACAGTAATAATTACTTAATTTTACATTAAGTATACATTTGTAGTACACAATATATTTAATGTGAATACAGAAACAAAAAGTCTATATTAATTTAAGTCTACTAATTGCATACCGTACATTATAATAGTTTGAAAAGTTTATACACCTCATCAGTGTATCAATTTTAACAAGTGTTATATAATATTTTTTTTAAAAAAACACTTACTTTGTAAAAAAAGCTCGAACAGAGTTGCACCTTACAAACTCTTCTCCACACCCTAGTATTGTAGTTCAGAAGATGACTGTACCAATCACCGAAAACCAAGCAGCAGAATGATGCGTTTACTTACGTCCCCCCTCCCCTCAACACATACAAAATAAGTTAAACTATTTCTTGAAAAGTTCTCTGTGACCTTCATCTAAGAATATATTTAACGATACGAAGTAGGTATATTATACATTACTTTAGAGTCTGAAGTGTGGTTTAATTGCCATAAATTAAAACTAAACATAATATGCACGCAAATTAACTTAAATGAGTACCATACGCATCACACGAAGCGAGCTATGCCAATAAAAAATGTCACAGTCAATAAAAATTAAGTAGACCTTCAGTCTAGATTTTTAATTTGGTGTTATGTTGACACTATGAATTTTGGGCTTCCTACACTAAATGTCTCTATGCCAAACTCTCTATATATAAAACGTTTTTTGTCGAATCTGCAAATTGAGCAAGCCGCGCGCTAATGATGGGAGGTTGATGATAGTTCATCACATAGGAAGACACTTTGACATGCTAGGTGAGTCACAACACTTTCTTCCTTTTTGTGGGATTCATCCTTACTTACGGTCAAATTTGGTACCCTCTATGTAGTACCTGTGTACGGCGTACCTTGAAATCATCTCGGTTGATAGCCTCCAAACACAGTGGACTCCTAAAATAAAGCAATTGTTGTAAAATTACTATTTGTAGCATGTGTGGCAAAATTTAAAAACGAAAGATATCTCAGAATCAAGGTTAAGTCAAACGAAGCGTTTTATGAGTTTTTGTAATATATATATTACCTCAGGCTATCCAAAATACTAAAACATTGTTTCCTATACTTTTGGAAGTTATATACTAAATATCTTAATAACTGTCACTCAAATTTGGTACGCTGAATAAAGTTATAGTGTAGATATAGAATTGAAACTATGATCCAAACTTAAAATAATGATATTACAGAACACAATAAACTTAACTTAGGATGAAAATCGAAACTGTAGATGCATGAGTATTACTGAGTGAAGGAAGGAAAGTAACTCAGCTGGGTTACGAGTTTGACAGAGTTCATACACAGAAATCATTCGGTGGTTTATATTTCCAGCTTCGACTTAAGACATAAAGAAGGTAAGCTCACTTTAAAAAGTTAAAAAGAAAAAACACTTTTAAAAGATTTAATTTATTCTGAATTTTTGTTCAGTATTTGTAAATAAATAATGTAGAAAACCGACACAGAGCTTGCCCGCTGGACTCTGGCGCCCTAATCCCAGCTCCGCTATTTGCATGCTTGCCATAAAATAATATAGATATAAACTTTTATAAAAAGTGCAGATTAAGAGTAGCTTAATATTTACATTTTTTAACGATACTTACAGTATGGCGCTAAATTCGACGTACAAAAGCAGAGGAGTGTTTCCTGAGAGTAAAACAAACAAAAAAGTTCCAATAAACTTAGGGCGAAAAGCCCATCGTTCACGTGTTATAGGCTGCCGAAAACATGAAAAAAATCAATTCTAAAGGTCCACAGCTCCAAAACTATGGGACCTACCAAAGTCGGGTCAAGACTTCACTTAGGAACTAGTATGTGCTCTATCTAAAAATACATGTTTTAGAATCCTAAGGAATCACCCCTCTGCTTTTGTACACCGAATTTAGCACCATACTGTATAAACTAATAAGGTAGAACTATATGTGGTCCTTCTCACTATGCTCACTTATATATATATCTTAATGGCTAGTGATAAATAACACCAGCCCTCTGCTCCTATACCACCCTGTGATACCGGAGCAGGACGTTTGGACGCAAAGCCGTATATCTAAATAGGTCAATCTACTTAAATGGGTTATAATGCATTTCAAAAATAGAAACCGGATGATTACGTAGTAAAAGCCTTAAAAATAGGCACTAATATCACTAAAACTCTAAAAAATATAACT
Organism: Thermobia domestica; assembly: GCF_964235325.1. Classification (NCBI taxonomy): domain Eukaryota; kingdom Metazoa; phylum Arthropoda; class Insecta; order Zygentoma; family Lepismatidae; genus Thermobia; species Thermobia domestica. Next base: position 158,084,670 of record NC_137471.1, read on the forward strand.
GCACAACCTAAAATTAAGAAGTTCGGAAAGGTTAAATTTGATGCAAATTTTCTTTAAAATGCCATCTTCAAAACTAAATTTTCGTTACGTTATAGTCCTATGGCAAACAGTCACTAAAAGTCTCAGTTGCAACAAATGCTTAATTTAGTTCTATTTTTGTATAATGCAGAAAAAATGGGTCTAATTATTTTGTGTTTAGAATGATATATCCTAGTTTCAGGAAAATCGGAGACAATGACCTGCAGAACTTTTTTTCAGCATGAATCTATATTGGGCTAAAATAAAATTTGCTGTAGGCATCCTACAACACCCCAAAGTAAACTTCTGTGAAGTTATCTTTACAATATCTCTAACGTAAAGGATATTCATAACTCCATAGCAATTCATAACACTGCATTACTGCTTATTACTACGTATTTGCAACACAGATAATTGGAAAGGAAACAACAGTGAAATAAGAAGTAAACAGTGAAATCTAATATACCTATTGAATAATTTACTTTGTCTTATGTTACAATTACCATGACGGAATTATGGGCCAAACACAGCATTATTCTGCAATGTCAACAGTTTCAAAATTCTGCACGGCGAATTCTTTCATCAGCTTGAATATATTTTCTTCTTTCAGTTCAGTTGATTTTGAGTTTAACGTCCCGTAAACAGCGAGGCTATACAAAACGTGAACCTACTGATTAACGTGGAATCCGAACCACGACGTGAGCTCTCGTCGGGAATTTTCTCCTTTTCTTGGTCGGATCGTCTTCTCGAAGCATTGCCTCGTGTCGTGCTTCTCTTTTTTCCTTCGAAATGCATCAATAAAGCGCCAAATCAACCCATGTCGTTCCTTTACGTTCGATATATTATAAAGAACAAAAGTTTGTTTATTTTGGGGTGTCTTTGGCTGCCTACAGTAAATTCTATTTGACCAATTCTTCCTATTTAAATGTATAGTTAGTGCCTATTTCTATGAACATTTATTAATATTATAGTGTTTCAACTTTCTATCAATACAATAGATTCTCAAATATATGGTTTAATGGGCATATCGAATAATAATAATAAAACATTCAATAAATACTCACTTCCTGAACTACTTAATACATAGCATAAAGAACACCATTTTCATTCCAAAACCAGCTCGTATTCATTTCTTCTGATCTCTCGGAACAGGTCAATACTTAATAAACATTTCTTATGTTTTGTACCTTGTGTTCTAATAATCTATTATAGAAAAAGAAAATGCAAAAAATTAAAATATGTACAGTATTTTACAAATTTTAAGTCACATTTTTATAGATCGTAAAAATTAATGAGAAACTTCAGTTGTTTTTAACTTAAATTAGATGTCCTTATTAGATATCTGGTGCTTTCCATTTCAATTCAGGCAATGGAAAAAATAAAATTGTACCATCAACATCTCAGATATTTTTCAAACTTTTATTTATAGGAACTAGACATGTTTTAATTTTGGGACGCTTTTTTTGTCGGAAAAAAAATCCCGCCAAGTAATGGGCCATCAAGGACGAGGAGTACCATGAATTGTAGAAAACATGGAAAATGGTCAAATTCGGAGCCTCGCAATTCAGCTATGGAGACATGTATAATTATAATTCTTGTTGTGGTATGTACATAGGGATATGAATAAACTATATTTTATTACAGTTTGTTTTGCGCATGCGTATTTCTGTACATAAATTAACAAATGAACGTAAGTTTATGTGAAAAGTCGAAGTTTGTGCTTTTTTTGAGCACTTACGGTTCGAATTTCAAATTCCGTTTTCACGGTTGGTAAGACCTAGTTACCCGCTTTCCCCCCCAAAAAAATTTGTATCGCTTCTGTGTGCAACCGTTTTATCGCAAAAAATTCGAGAAATCGGCAAATTTTCAAAAATCGCCATTTTCTCAAAAACATAATAATTTAAAATTCTTAAATTTTGTCAGATGATTCAACTGTGAAAGAATAATAAACACACCAAATAGCATTCTCGACCAATTCTTCATGAACGAACTACAGCCTTTGGAGTTAGCGAACTTTCGTTAACTTTGAAGTCACAGTTGGCAACAGTGAAAACAATGAAAGTGCAACAAAGAAAGTGTAAGAAAATGCTACCGCAAAGCATCGTGTAAAATTTCAAGATACATTCTATTTTACTGCATGTGGACTTCGCTTAAACTGGACTGTTATTCTGCAAAAGGAAGTTCAGAGTGATCACTGGAGAAACGAGCAAATCTCCTTCTTTACGGTAGTGATATATTATTATGAAACAACTGAGAGTTTTGCTGTAATAAGCGACGACAAAACACACGATTCGGCTCGTACTCATAGCCATGAATAAGATTCTAAAAATACTCGAAGAAAAGCGAAAATATAAGTTATAGAAAAAGGTTCGAATAAGTGAAAATAAGTGTCTACAATTTACCAAACCGTTTCAGTGATTTCTGATGGTGCTGCATTCCACTTTAAAAATTGCTTTCAGATGTCCAAAACGCAGACAGGTCCGGTAAAGCAGTGGCTTTTCAGTGAAACCGGCCGTGGTAAGGGTCTCTGCGATGTATTGGGGAGGGGGCGATAAGAATATGGCAACATGGCAAAACGAAAAACAGATTCACAGTATTAAACCTGCAGAACAAAACTGTAAATGAAATGAAATCTTTGTTTTACGTCCCACGGTTATGCCGGTTAGGCTAAAGGAGACGGTGATGATGACTAATGAATGAAATGGTGGAATGAAGAAAGTGGGAGGAAACGGGAGAACCCCGAGAAAACCCACGCACACGGTGTTTGTCCACCACAAAGTTCAAGTGGTGGGGGCTGGGATCGAACCCAGGACCCCAAGCACCAGAGGTCAACGCTCTACCACTGAGCCACCGCGGCACCTAAACCTGCAGAAGAATTCGTGAGTATAGTGCAAGTACCAACTGCGGGTATTACTCTCGTCTTGTTGCCAAGAACCGAATTCGACAATTAAACAAACACACACAAAAAAAAGTGGGAAAGTGTGCGACCGGTAACTGGTATTTACCAAATTCATCTTTGGCTTTTATTGCAGTAACGGGTCATCATGGACTAACTTCATGCTTCTCCCAAAATCGAGCTTCTGCAATTCAAAGTGTAGATTTAAGAAATCTGCAAAAATGAACTTTTGTTACATACATATATGATAACCAGTGATGGATAGCAGAAATATTATCAATAAATCAAAAATTACATGACATTAAAGTGTTCTTTGTGTTTCCAGGAGGCGTGGTGGTTCAGTGGTAGAGCGTTCACCTCTGGTGCTTGGGGTCCTTGGTTCGATCCTCGCTCGCGCCGTGTGGACTTTGTGGTGGACAAACACCGTGCTCATGGGTTTTCTAGGGTTTCTCCCGCTTCCTCCCACTTTCTTCATTCCACCATTTCACTCACTTCTCATAATCACCGTCTCCTTTAGCCTAACCGGCAGATACGTGGGACGTAAAACTCCAATATTTCATTTCATTTTTTTCTTTGTTTCCACATGGTTCTTCAACAGGTTACAGGTTTCCAGAAGAGAATAAGAGAAGTGAATATAAGTGTTTTGTGACTATCGACAACGTGCTACGAGTTGTGGGTGCACCAACACCTATTGGAGCATCTGAAATGGTTGCATGCTATTAGCGAAGAAGACACTAAGCAAGCAAATAATTACTTCAGTGAAACTTTGTTTCCGAAAACCATTTTAAGTAAGTTTAAAATTTGTTTCGTAATCGTAATTTTCATCTCAGGTTACACTGGTTTAAGAAAACGGAGGAGGAGTAGGGAGAGGCTCATCATATTATTTCAGAGAGCCTTTTTGATCAAAATAATAAAAAGGAGCCAGGAAAAACTTTTATCCTTTATTTAATGAATGTGAACCACAAACATCATCAAATTGTTGCACTTTCATTGTTTTCAGTGTTGCCAATGGTGATATTAAAGTTAATGAAACTTCGCTAATTTCAAGAGGCTGTAATTCTTTCATGAAGCATTGGTCGAGAATGCTATTTGGTGTGTTTATTATTCATGTAAAGTTGAACAATTTTACATTTCAAGATTTTAAATTATGGTAATTTCGGAGAAGGTGATTTTTGAAAATTTGACGGTTTCTCGAATTTTTTGCGACAAAACGGTTGCACACAGAAGCAATACAATTTTTTTTTCGAGAAGCGGGTAACTAGGTCTTACCAACCGTAAAATAGAATTTTAAAATTCGAACCGCAAGTGCTCGAAAAAATCGCAAAACTTCGACTTTTCAGATAAACTGACGTTCATTTGTTAATTTATGTACCAACAGATATGCATGCGCAAACCAAACTATAATAAAATATATTTGATTTATATCCCTATGTACACTCATGTCCAAAATGATTGTCGCATACCTATAACTGTCTCCTTGTAAGAATATAATTTGATAATGATTTTGCAGGGTACCATTGATACTGATACTACATGTATAATCGGGAAATGCATATTCGTAGTAAATTTCAGAGGAAAAGAATTACAAACACGAAAATTAGAATGAGTAAAACAAAATGTTGCTAAATGGACAAGAAAGTTTGATTGTTCTTATTTACTGCTCTTTTGACATGAAATTTGCCACATACATGTCTTTGCCGATTATACACATACTAACATTATAAGAAATACCGGACGAATTCGTTATCAAATTATATTCCTAAAACAACATATTTATAGACATGCAACAATAATTTTGGTCACGATTGTACATACCACAACAAGAATTATAACTATCTGTCTCCATAGCTGAATGGTGAAGCTACGAAGTTTATGATCTTCCATGTCCTTTAAAATTCGTAAATTGTACTTCCCGCTTTGATGGCCCATTACTTGGCGGGAAAATCTTTTCCGACAGCACAAAAATTACGGGTCATTGAAAAAAACATGAATAGTTGCTATAAAAAAGTTTCAAAAATATCTGAGATGGTGATGTTACTTTTTCTTTCTTTGGCTGATTTGAAATGGAAGGCATCAAATACTTATGTTATTTATATGTTGATTCAGTTTGCAATAGCAATCTACATGTAACTATATATCGGAACCTACATCTATTATAATATTTATCATAGGTAGAAATACGTAATACGTAATGCATAGTACTCCACAACGGAGCTATAATGAACTCAAGGCATTATGTAAAGTGATGATGCAGAACCACAGGAGTGAAGTAAAGCTATATTAGATGTAAGGCATAGTTGTATGGAATATAACATTTTTGCACTACCCTCGGTTATGTGCATATCCACCGTCGCTGACATGCCCGCTCCATACGGAATGACAGTGTGAATATAAGTAATTACTTTCAGTGCATACTGCACAGCATATTGAAATGAATCTTGAGTAACAGTGAAAACATTGTATGTGTTAGTGGGGTTAAGTTCCAAAGTTGGTCGTCCGTATCTAGTAAAATTTTGAAAATTTACCGGCAAGAAAAAAATTTGCTTGTTCGTGTGCTTCATAATGTATAAGGAAAGCGAAAGTTGTGTTTATTTTATTATATAAATGGTTTTAAACATGGAACTATTTGGCAAGCGGAGGGAACTACTTGGCGCAAGGTTACTTCATGGTAGGATTATGGGAATGTAATGAGCATTTGTTTTTTAAAACATTGCTGGTGATAATCAGGAAAAGCCATTAAAAGTAAGTAAAAGTCATGGCTTAATAAACCTAAAAATAAATTGTAGAGAATGTGGTAAGCAAATAACTATAAAGAAACGTGGAGAAAGTTATATTGTTTACTGTAACAGTAAGCGACATAACGAACAAGGCAGCAAATTTCTAGAACACAGGCCCCTCTCCCCATTTAGCTGTAATAAAAACAGAAAACAACGTGCCCTGCGGGGCACTAATCCGTCTTCACTCGCTAACGGTCACTCGGCATTATTGTGTGAATTAAATGTAAAACTTTGGTAAAAAAAAAAAGGAACCAATTATTACACTTTTAGCCAAAACCTAGGCGGACGACCAACTTCGGAATAACTGTCTGTTAGTGCGCTATTCCACTATCATCGTTTATGCGCATAACCCCCGTCGCTGGCGCGCCTGCTCCCTACGGACGCACTCTTGTCACTCGGGTTTTCGTGCTGCACTCCTGCCCTGTCTCAGTTAGATAGCACTCGTGCTTTTCAGTGGTCACCTAGCACAAACTTGTGTTATATGGACGGGTTAATTTACAACGCCCGCTCCAGCAGGTATACTCACTCAGAAAGGAGAAATTACACATTAATAATTTTATGAAAATGGATCAAATCTTATCTAAACTTAAGCAAACCCCTAACCCTACCCTACTTATTTATATCATACTCTACTTTACCTTACCCTACTCTACTATAGTTTTTCAAAGGGCCCTACTTATCGATGTGCAGTTGGAGCGTGTCTTGTAGTGCTTTCGTGGTAACCGCTACTATTTTCACTTTAAAATAAATTAACTAAATAAAATTAGAGATTACAGAATCAATCTACTTTCTAAGAAACTTTTCTCCATTAGTAAAAGAAACCCGTTTTTGCTATTTCAAACATAATTGTCAATAATTACGTATATTCCTAAAATCATCACTTGAGGAACAAAAATGAAATACAAATTGAATAAAAAGTTGGGGTTCATGTATTAATTAAATCTTCATATTTTAATGACAAAACAAAGAAAAATATACATAACTTCCACCCCAAGTTCCTTGCTTACATCTGCCCATAATTTGTTCGCGACCTGTCGTTTGTGATAATCTGGATAAGCTTGGTTCCACAATGCAACTTTATCAAAAGCACAATTCATTAAAGCATGAACATCTACTTCCATCTTAATTTTTATTTTTTATTTTATCTCCGCACCTTGCAACGTCGTCTGCTTTCACGCAAAACAAAATTTATTTCTCTCGTAGCGCTCAATTCCTCTACCAGCGTTGCAAGACTCACAGCTCGGAATTATTCCAAAACCTGATCGAAATTATGCTAGATCCTCATAATCACTAATTCAGGAGTTTAAAAAAAAACGAAGCTGAGATACAATAACGTAACTTAAAATATGCAGAGCGCAAGAATGCGTGGATAGAACTCAATACTTAACGCACCAAAGCTTTAACTCAACTAAACTAGTGCAGTCGTTGCCAGACTCAATGGCGTATATATCGTATAAATGAATGCAAAGTGTTTGTTTACATATTTTGAAAGAAAATTACCTCGCAGCTTAAGCGGAGTTGGGAATTGTCTGCCTGGGGGGGGGGGCAGATTTTTGGTCGGTCTCGGACCTTTAATTTCAGGAATAAAGATGGTAATGAAGTCAGAAATAAAGATGGTGAAGTTGTCAAAAAATTGAGGGGAGAATGGCCCCCATAGCTCCGCCCATGCCTCGCAGTTAAAGGATTAGAAAATCCTGGGTGGAGCCACAAAAAAAAAAAAGCCTTTTCTAACTTACTTCACAAAATACGACTGCCTGTATGGTTTACTGACTATATGAATCAATGGAAGAGGATACATTTCCGCCGTTCTTTTTCTCCCCACGACCAACTTCTTTCTCATCTCCAGGTTTTACGGCTTTTTGATAAACTTGCTGAAATTATGCTAGATTTGGGCAGGATGCTAAAAGCAAGATGCTAGATGCTAAAGACATACAAATTATGCTAGATCTAGCATCATTATGCTAGATCTGGCAACGCTGTCCTCTACAGACAACTCTCCTTCGCTAGTGATGGGTAAATTCCAAAGAAAGATGTTTTTCGGGAATATTCCCGGGAAGATTCCCAAAATGGGAATTTATCCGAGAATTTATGTTTAATCGGAAATAAAATTGACTTCTATTACTATATTATGATTTCAAAGTTGAATTAATTTTTATATCACAACATATTATTACTGTTGTCCACAGAGGATTCTTTAAGATCTATATATTCTGAACGGTATTATGTTACTTTATTAACACTTTATTATATTTAGAGAGTACGCATAAATGTATATTTATTTATAATATGTTGTTTCAATTAAATATGTGTGAAAAATTATATAGTAAATTATATAGTAACAGTTTAAATTTATATGTAAGTGGATTTGCTCAACTTGACTATTACTGATATTATAAACACATTGGGCCTTATGCAGAGTCATTTTGAAACGTGATTAGTACCATATTAAAGAGATCGACTAACATATATTTCCTGCAGTAGTCAGGCCTTTAGTATGACGCTAATCAAACCTCAAAACGACTCTGCATAAGGCTAATTAAATTTATAAATGTTATAAACCAATTAGATTGTTTAAATGCTAGAAGATACATGTCTCACCAATTTATCAACATTTGCGCTTACATATTTATGTTCACAAAATTTTCAAGATACTTACTTATCTTTATATTTTAGCACGTTACGTTGCCATACACGATCTTTCATTCTACCTATTTGTCGAAATTTCATACGTTAATTCACATGTGAAAGAAGTCCGAGTACTTCTTCAGAAATTCGAGTCAGAGAGAGGAGACAGACCGACGTCTATTACTAATGGTGGTTCAGGGTTTATTAATAGTACTTCATCTCTATTTCTACATAATTCTAAATTACTTTACAAAATGGTTCCTTTTCATCATATGTAAATTAGTACTTGAATGTTCTTTAGCATTGCGGGCCAGCTTTTGCAACTACTTTTTTGCGATATTCTATTCCGATGCGGTTGTTTTATGGTTTCATACGTTAAATTACGTTACCAACATTAAATTCAGAGAGCGTTGGAGAGCAAGCGTTAGCGAAAGAAGGCGGGTTAGAGCCCCGCATGGCACGTTATTTTCTATCTTCGTTGCCAACAATTCACTTTCTTTTCTCACATAAAACACTTCCATTTACCTTTCCGTTTTGTAAATACCCTACTGCCCTAAAAAAATATTTTCGATACTTTCTTGACTACTTGAAGATCACTATCAACTCATTTCTTCCGTAAATCATCCTACTTTTTGCTAGCTTTGGCCCCCCAATTCTAAACAATTACCGTCAAATAATTTTAATTTTTTTAACCTCCAAATTCTTTAAAACCTAGAAGTAAATCATAATATATTAAAATAAAGTAATTAGTCATATGGATCTTATAATTTGGAAGATAAAGTAAAGAAATGGAAATAAATTCCTTCCCGGGAATTTATAGGCTAGGGAAAAAACCCGGGAATATTCCCATTTTTAAATTCCTTCCCACCGGGAACATTGCCACTGCCCATCACTATCCTTCGCACGTATTCGGACGAACAATCCCAAGGTTGGGATCATTCGAATCTTTTCGTCGGTTTTCGCAATTTGCTGGTCGGAACTAGTCGAGGCCTCTCTAATTTATTTACACGTGCTGGGAAATTCGCATTCGCAATCGCATTCGGAAGTAATAGAGGTGCGGCCTAAAAGACGTCCACATGTCGTATCTCCGTTATATTTGTTATCATTATTTAACGTAACAAATGACGCCATAATTCTTCGCTTGACGTCTTTTGAAATTTAAGGACCAACATTTGACGTTGTTATGACATAAGTGTGGTACTTGGGCCGGGTTCGATTCCCAGCGGGAGCTCATTTAGTTCGGATTCCACGTTAATCAGTAGGTCCATGCCTCGCTGCTAAAAGGGACGATAAACTCAATATCAACTCAACAATATATATATATATATATATATATATATATATATATATATATATATGTGGTGTGTGTGTGTGTGTGTGTGTTTGTGAATTTGTTCACGTTTGTATGGTTAGCATATACGCCTTGAGAACGGGAAACCATGGTTCGATTTCCGCTTGGAGCTCATGTAGTTGTTATACCACTTTAAACTGTAGACCCATGTCTCAAATGCGCACACATATAAAGGCTTTTCAGGCTATGCCTTTTGTACACTTATGTTCTTACTAGGGAGCCGTCGAAAATTTCGGAATACAGAGTCCCGTAGACCGAAAAGTAAGAAGCATGGGTACAGTATAAAACTACCATGGAAAAAGCTTTTTAGGTTATGTTAATCCTTATATATAATGTACCTAGCTTGGCCAAGTTAGAATGGAGGAAATGCAATCACCTTCAATACTCTGATAATAGAAAATATTCACCAGGTATCATTATCCTTCTCTCCTGCAGAATGAAAACCCTGACGAAAACGCAATATCATTTACATATCACCACAACCATATTTTGTGTAATATAACAAACAGTGGCAGTTAGAATCCAGTGTTTTTTTTTAGAAATCCTTCCGAGGGTTAGATTCCATCTCCCCCTCCCCCCAAGGACTAAAATAAATAAACATTGGGATTACTTGTTATTTTTGTGCAAGGGACGCAATTAAAGTCCCAGTTCAGCACATTCACACACACACTTTGATCCTGGAAGAAAACCTGTTAGTATTGTCTCTTGGTTTCTCATGTGATCTCACATACATAAAGTACAAGAGTGTAGATCTTCATATGACATCCTTAACGGAATTTTCCCTGAAATCAGGAATTGTTATACGGATAAAATTAAAGGATGGAACATGTTTAGAGGACTTGCACCTGACATCCAACTATAGTTCTCAACAAATGTGTTACAGATGAAAATATCTGTATTGACTCTATTTTCTGGCACTTACGTTTTATTTATTTATGTTCCTCAAATTCATTGGGAAGCAAGTAAAGACTGTGCCTGTGTGCGTGATAAAACGTAAATGTACCGTATAATTAAGGGATATTTTTTACTTTCTTAAAATAAAAACTACAATTTTAGTCCATCTCATATCTGCTAACAAACGGAGGTAGCGGACCAAAGATAGATACTGTTTTTTAAGGTTATTCATTACGTCCAAATAGTATGTGTCTAAAACGGTAGATGGCGCAACCGTCACCAATGTTAACATATGCAACTAATAAAATTAAAACAATCAAAAATAAAATTAACAATTCAAAAATTAAGCGAAAACGGATATAATCTGGTTAATGGACGTTACAAAATCTAGGGAATGGTACGTGTCGATTTCACTTATTGTTATTAGTTTCATTGTTAGAGGCCACCATTGTTAAGTAAACAATCAACTTTATCTGCCGTACTTTCTACCAGAAACTGACCAAATTTTACACACCCATTTAAGATTGAAATATCTAGGGAATGGTATGTGTCGATTTCACATATTGTTGTTAGTTTCATTGTTGAAGACCACCATTGTTAAACAATCAGCTTTATATGCCACACTTTCTAAAACAAACTGACCAAATTTGTCAACCCATACGATTAGCACAGAGACATCTAGCGAATGGTACCTGTCAATTTTACATATTGTAGTTAGTTTCATTGTTAGAGGAAATCATTGTTAAACAAACAATTGCGGGATTTTTCCATTGTTAAATAATCAATCAACTTTATCTGCCTTACTTTCAACCACAAACTAACCAAACTTGGCATACTCATTTACAATTGAGACATCTATGGAACCGTACGTGTCTATTTCACTTATTGTTGTTAGTTTCATTGTTAGAGGACATCATTGTTAAATAAAGAATCCACTTTATCTGCCATACTTTCTACCAGAAACTGACAAAACCTTGCACACTCATTTAAGATTGAGATAACTAGGGAAAGATATGTGTCGATTTCTCATATTGTTGTTAGTTTCATTGTTCAAGACCATCATTGTTAAATACACAAGCGTTGGATTTCTACATTGTTAAATAAACGATCATCTTCATCTGCCATACTTTCTAATACAAACTGACCAAACTTGGCGCACCCATCGGATTACCACAGAGATACATACTGAATGGTACCAATCAAATTCTCATATTGTTGTTAGCTTCATTCTTCGAGACCACCATTGTTAAACAATCGTTGAATTTCTCCATTATTAAATAAACAATCAACTTTATCAGCCACACTTTCTACCACAAACTGACCAAACTTGCACAATCATTTACGATTGAGACGTCGATGGAACGGTACGTACCGATTTCACTTATTGTTGTTAGTTACATTCTTAGAGGCCACCATTGTTAAAAAAAATCAACTTTATCTGCCACACTTTCTACCAGAAACTGACCAAACTTTGCACACGCATTTAAGATTGAAGTATCTAGGGAATGGTACGTGTCGATTTCACATATTGTTGTTCTTTCATTGTTAGATGCCACCAGTGTTAAATAAACAATCAAGTTTTTCTGCCACACTTTCTACCACAAACTAACAGAAATTTGCAGAATCATTTAAGATTAAGATATCTATGGAATGGTATGGGTCGAATTCACATATTGTTGTTTGTTTCATTGTTAGAGGCTACCATTGTTAAACAATCAACATTAATGGCCATACGTTCTACCAGAAACAGACCAAACTTTGAACACCCATTTAAAGTTGAAATATCTATGGAATGCTGTGACGATTTCACATATTGTTCTTAGTTTCATTGGTGTAAGACACCATTGTTAAATACATAATCGTTGGATTTCTTCATTATTAAACAAACAATCAACTTTATCTGCCATATTTTCTACTACAAACTGACCAAACTTGCACAATCATTTACGATTGAGATGTCGATGGAACGGTACGTGCCGATTTCACTTATGGTTGTTACTTTCATTCTTAGAGGCCACCATTTAAAAAAAAACAATCAACTTTGTCTGCCACACGTTCTACCAGAAACTGACCAAACTTTGCACACCCATTTAAGATTGAAATATTTAGGGAATGGTACGTGTCGATTTCACATATTGTTCTTTCATTGTTAGATGCCACCATTGTTAAATAAACAATCAAGCTTTTCTGCCACACTTTCTATCACAAACTAACCAAACTTGCACAATCATTTACGATTGAGATATCTGTGGAATGGTATGGGTCGATTTCACATATTGTTGTTACTTTCGTTGTTAGAGGACACCATTTTAAGTAAAGAAAAAACTTTTTCTGTCGTCCTTTCTACCACAAACTGACCAAACTTTATACATCCATTTAATATTTATATATCTAAAGAATGGTACGTGTCGATTCCACATATTTTTGTTAGTTTCATTACTGAAGGCCTACATTGTTAAGTAAACAGTCAACTTTATCTAACACACTTTCTAACACAAACTGATCAAACTTGGCACACCCATCGGATTACCACAGAGATATCTACTGAATGGTACCAATCGATTTTACATGTTGTTAGTTTCACTGTTCGAGGCCACCATTTTAAAAGAATCGTTGGATTTCTCCATTATTAAATAAACTATCAACTTTATCTGCCATACTCTATACTACAAACTAACCAAACGTGGCATACTTATTTACGATTGAGATATCTATGGAATGGTACGTGTCGATTTCATTTATTGTTGTCAGTTTTATTGTTAGAGACCGCCATTTTTCAATAAACAATCAACTATATCTGCCATACTTTCTACCAGAAACTGACCAAATTTTTCATACCCCTTGAAAGTTGAAATATCTACGGAATGCTATGTGTCGATTTCACATGTTGCTGTTAGTTTCATTATTGATGGCCATCATTGTTAAATACAGAATCGTTGGATTTCTCCAGTGTTAAGTATACAGTCAACTTTTGTCTGCCATATTTTCTACCACAAACTAACCAAACGTGGCACACTCATTTACGATTGAGATATCAATGGAATGGTTCGTGCCGATTTCACATGTTGTTAGTTTCATTGTTAGAGGCCACCGTTGTTAAGTAAACAATCAACTTTATCTTTCGTACTTTCTACGAGAAAATGAAGAAACTTTGCACACCCATTTAAGATTGCAGTATCTAGGGAATGGTACGTGTGGATTCTACATTTTGTTGTTAGTTTCATTGTTGAAGGCCACTATTCTTAAATAAACAATCAACTTTATCTGCCATACTTTCTAAAACAAACTGACCAAATTTGGCACACCCATACGATTAGCACAGAGATATCTACTTAATGGTACTAGTCGATTTCACATATTGTTTTTAGTTTCATTGTTCGAGGCCATCAATATTAAATAAACAATCGCTGGATTTCTCCATGGTTAAATAAACAATCAACTTTATCTGCTATACTTTCAACCACAAACTAACCAAACTTGGCACACTCATTTACGATTGAGATATCTATGGAATGTTACGTGTTGATTTCACTTATTGTTGTTACTTTCATTGTTAGAGGCCAGGTTTGTTAAATGAACAATCAACTATATGTGCCATACTTTCTACCAGAAATTGGCCAAACCTTGCACACACATTTAAGATTGAAATATCTAGGGAAAGATATGTATCGATTTCTCATATTGTTGTTAGTTTCATTGTTGAAGACCACCATTGTTAAATACACAATCCTTGGATTTCTACATTGTGAAATAAACGATCAACTTTATCTGCCATACTTTCTACCACAGACTAACCAAATTTTGCACACCCATTTAAGATTGAAATATGTAGGAAATAGTACTTGTTGATTTCACATATTGTTCTTAGTTTCATTGTTGGAGGCCACCATTTTTAAATAAAGAATCAACTTTATTTGCTATATTTTGTACCAGAAACTGACCAACCTTGGCACACTAATCGGATTACCACTGAGATATCTAGGGAATGCTACTTGTCGATTTCATATATTATTGTTAGTTTTATCGTTTAAGGCCACCATTGTTCAATAAATAATTGTTGGATTTCTCCATTGTTAAATAAACAATCAACTTTATCTGCCATACTTTTTACCACAGTTTAACCAAACTTAGCACACTCCTTTACGATTTAGATATCTATGAAATGGTACTTGTCGATTTCACTTGTTGTTGTTAGTTGCATTGTTAGAGGCCACCATCGTTAAATAAACAATAAACTTTATCTGTCATTCTTTCTACCAGAAACTGACCAAACTTTGCGTACCTATGTAAGATTGAAATATCTATCCTATGGTTCATGTCGATTTCACATATTGTTTTAGTTACGTTGTTGGAGACTGCCATTGTTAAATAAACGATTCACTTTATTTTCCATACTTTTTACCAGAAGCTGACCAAACTTGACATATTTACGATTCAGATATCTAGAGAATGGTACATGTCGATTTCTCATATTGTTGTTAGTTTCATTGTTGGAGGCCTCCATTTTTAAATAAACAGTAAACTATTTTCCATACTTGCTACCAGAAACTAAGCAAACTTTGCTTACCTATTTACGATTGAAATATCTATGGAATGATACATGTCGATTATCAAGGGCTAACAAGCCCTAGCCAAATTTTGTGTAATACATCAGTATGCGTTGGGATCAAACGATAATTATTCGTGATCAAACGAGCTGAACAAATTCCGATTGAATTTGTTTTCATAGTGGCTGTGGTGAAGGGGCTAACAGGTCATCGGTAAATGTTATTGTTCGGGAAATGGAATAGTAAAAAAAAAATCAGAACTTTGTTGCGCCTGTTTTACAACCAGTGTGAACTAGTTGTGTGCCTCCAGATTTTTTTTTTGGCTCAGGTGGAGCGGGATGGCCCCCTACAGCGTTCCTAGAATTACACTCTAAAAGCCCATAGTGTTCCTAGAATTGCACTCTAAAAGCCCCTCCCATACAACTGACCTGTGCTTCCCAGCAGACACCTCACATTTAAACTCTGTTGAGATTCTATGTAAGTTTGTCGGCTGTACGTACAAATTCAGAGAATAAACATGTATTAGGGAATGAGAAGTTCTCGAAATAAATTTGCAAGCTGAATATTTTTTCGCGACATAAGTGAAGAGTAATTATATACCCTTGAAGAGTGCCCTGGAGAGTAAGAAAGCTCTAAGCAAAATAATAATTGAATAAATAGCAATGTAATCACAGTAATGTGTATATATGGCATGTTGTATTTCTACAAGATTGTCAGAGCACTAATTATCTCATTTTTTGATGTGAGCGATCTCGCTATCGAATTTCCAGAAGAACATTAAAAAAAAAGTTGTATTTAGGTGTATTCCATTTTAAACAAACGAAATACGTTGCGTAAAAGAACTTTCCATGTTAAAATATTTGATGGGTAGAGTAGTTTGTGCGGGATTTGATTGTTATTGCATGTATCTATTGCATGCTGAATGGGTAGCTGGGAAAGCAGCCAGGATATTCATTCTGACGGTTGCAAGCCCGTGAAAATACAGAGCAACAGTTACTCCAAGGGAGTAGATAATAGATAAAAATTCTTAAAACTACCGTGGGGAAGAGAACCGAAATTTTGGGCCGGAACTAGGGAAGTTCCCCCAGGAACGCAGAATCACCTGTATACAGCTCTCATTGTTGAGACACTAAAATTTTTCAATTACTCGTATACGGAAGATAAACATTACGAAACTATTTTTATTTATTTATTCCTCGGGGGTAGTCTATCTCAGAAAATTACGATTAGCATAATTCTATGTTTCAGGAGCGCGCTTCGAACCCCCCCCCCCCCAGAGGCGGTTTTTTGGGCGGGCGAACTATACCTTCTCCGCAGGTCCACACATTAATTAAAGTATATGTAACACACATGTGCGTGTATATATATATATATATATATATATATATATATATATATATATATATATATATATATATATGTGTGTGTGTGTGTGTGTGTGTATATGTAAGCTAAATGTAAAATATTTTTGAACCAATGTTTCCAATCCAAATAATACAGCCCCACGGCTCCAACTCGCCAAGGACTCCATAAGAACAAATTCCGCCTGTGTCACCTTCTACACATCAGTGGCTATGCCCATAGGGGAGATCGTTGTACCTTGAGCCACTTTTCAAAATAATTGAAATGACGTCGTTCCTAACATCATATATGCAAGTGTTTCGAGGTCAATTAAATCTCCAATCTTTTTTGAATCTATTTACCTTAGAAATAATCTCAAATCACACCTTACAAAATTTTCATAGCAAAATATAAATTACTCTGCATAATGGATCATGGTACAATATGCTCATATACCTTGGGACAGCCGTCCTGTACCTTGGGCCATACTAAAAAGAAGGTTAAATGAAGAGAAAATAATGCATTTAACACAATAAGTTATTTATTATATATTTCAAACAAAGTTTTCTTAGAATATAATTTACCTTAGTTTGATGTACAAAAGTCACAAACATTCTTTATAACCTTGCTGTTGAGAAACGACGTAGACACAAATCAAGTCACAAATATAAGTTTTCCACTCATAACCTGTATTTAACAAACTTATATTTAACACATTTATTTATTATATTTTTCAAACGAAGTTTTTTCTTTGAACATTAAACAAAACAAAGTTTACCTTAGTTTGATGTACAAAAGTCACAAACATAAGTTTTCCACTCATGACCAGCTACCCCAGCACATAAATAGTGAGTCCACCTTCCACACTTAATGCACCTACACCACTTTTCTCCACTACAATCATCCTCTTTCGAACTGCAACAATATAGGCATTCTTCCTCTGCACTATCTTCATCATCTGTAGGCACAAGAGAAAATGTAGATTCATCTTCACTCTCAGATGATGTTGTTTTTGATGATGATGATTGTGTCTCTATTGCTTGTCTTCTCTTCATAATTCCTTCCGCGGTATGGTGTGTCTTATGACCAGAGCCCTTCTTGCTAAGTTTGACAGACTTCGTTTTGAAAACGTCCCCTAAATTTCTGGCCACTTCGATAGTTTTGATTTTTTTTTCATATTTTGCTCTTTTCTTCACACGTTTGTTCTCTTTTTGTTCCTTTATAGCATGATTCTCGGCCGTGTCGGTCGCTATCATAGTTTTTCTTGTCTTCCTTGTAACATTAGCTCTTCTTTCTGGAGCCTTTGAAACGGCTGGATTTCTTCTGGAGTGACAGTTTTCCTAAGTTCTTTTCTCTTGTTGGCCACAGGTGTGCCCGATTCATATTGTAGTCTTGTGCATTTGATGCCCCAGCAGTTGATTCATTCAAATGTTTCGAACTGAAAGCTTTGTGCAGAATTTTCTCATTCTCATTCTCCAGACCAACTGTAACCTCTTCTGATGGCTGCGTTTCTGTAACTTGATCTGTGACGTATGAACACATGAAATCGTCGTCACTGAAAACACCCGTGTCTAGTGGATATATCCCTGACTTACGAAAACCGGATAATATGTTGATTTGTGTAAATGCTCTAGGAAATGCTACTCCCAGTGCTTCTGCAACTGTATATATATCAAATCTTTTCCTTTTATTGTTATACATCCACTCCTCAACAGCCTGATTATAAAATGTCTTCAGTGATCCTTAAACAGAAATATCTAAAGGTTGTAACTTATGAGAAGTGTGTGGTGCGAATGTTACCATCACTACACCAGCAGCTGAAGCCTTATCTAGACATTCTGGAGAAAGATGAGTTTCATGGTTGTGTAAAATTAACAAAATCCTGTTTTCCTTTGAACAGTTGACTAAGGTAAGAAAATGATCAAAAAACTTCAAAAAGGTTCTTCATTGGACCATCCTGATACACTGTTGGCTCCAATACTTCCTGGGGGACTGCCAAATAACATTCTGCCCTTGAAGTGTACCCGGGGGAAAATTAACATTGGTGGAATTGAATTTCAAACTGCGTTGACGGCCATGATCATAGTGACCAGGTTACCTCTTTCTCCTGATGTTGCACAACCGACCTGCTTGATACTATTTTGGACTGTCCCTGGACAATGCTGAGCCCAGTTCCATTCAAGTTCCAGATCTTCTCGGGAGGAATGGGACCAAATCTATTGTGAACGTCTTTGATGTTGGTAAAAAAGCATTGAATATTATGGTGATTAAAGCTGGTAGCCCGACTTAGGCTAGTTGCTTCGGGTTTCCTTATCGAAAGTTTTATGGAATGTCTTTTAAGAAACGCACGCATCCATTCTTCTCCTGCTATTTGATTTTCTTCCCATGTTGCTGGATACTTCTTCTCATTCGCTTTAGCAAATTTATATGCAAGTACTCTAACACGTTTCTT
Source organism: Thermobia domestica (assembly GCF_964235325.1). Taxonomy (NCBI): domain Eukaryota; kingdom Metazoa; phylum Arthropoda; class Insecta; order Zygentoma; family Lepismatidae; genus Thermobia; species Thermobia domestica. Next base: position 158,103,571 of record NC_137471.1, read on the forward strand.
AGTTAGCCCGTATTGCATTTTCGCAATAGTTTGAATATAATTTAAAAGACTTTCTTCTTCGGCTTCTGTGAAAACTTTCTTCACTGCATAATTCACTTTATATTTGAATTTTTTCTCTTTACTGTTTTTAAATTTATGAAAATGTCGGATAAGAGTAGAACGGCTTACATTAAACACCTTCGATGCTTCTCTATAGGATATCTTCTTATTTGGATCATTGGAATGAAGAGCATCAAGCGCATTTCGTAAGGCAGTTGGATCCACAGGTTCTCTCTTCTTTCCAGATTTCCTACGGGGCATCTTTGTGGCAACAAGTCTTCCTGAAATTAAAAAAAGAAAGTATCTTGTAACCTCTTGTACCATGAACCACGATCAATTTGGTCCATGGTACACGACGTAGCTTTGGCCCAAGGTACATGAGCATCTACATTTCAACAAAGATGGCTACCTAAACGCTACAATACAGCTAAGACTCAGAACTTCACCAATATTTTACTTACCAATGGATGAGGCATCCGATGACAATATTGAAATTAATCCTAGTCTATTTATTCACACTCAACACTCATTTAACTTAACACTGAAAATTTTATTTTGACCATAGAAAATTGTTTTTTTCTCCTCACATAAACAACACTTTCTGAAACACTTCCAGAGTCGTACTGGTGGACAATTGCACATCGAAGAAGACTGTACTTCGGTGTTGGATCACCAGAAAGCAGCACCTTCCGAGATATTGGAAATGGTTCAAGGTACACTATGCACTTGGTACAACGATCTCCCCTAGTATATTCTATGATAACAATTGACTGAATGTGCTTTTCAAGTTTCACTTTCTTGGAAAGAGAATGCGTAAGACTCTCTTAGTGTTCCAACGAGACGGGACTCGACTCTTTGAAGCGAGACACGATAAAATACGAAACGTTTTGTGAAATGTCTCGTCTCGTGTCTCGAAAAATACAAACACAGTTTCTGAATTTGCTTAAAAATTTATTAACTCGGAATAAATTATTTGCCTTCGAAATGTATACCATCTTTCATTATTTCAAATGATCGAAATGATTCAATGTTTCAAATCCTACAAAGAACAGGGAATACCTAAAGAATTTTTAAAAAATGATTCTTACAAACAGCTTTCACTTCCATTTTTCAATCGATTCAAGTTTAATTATTTTGTGATAGTGCTCCAGATTCAAATACAAATGTAAAGCGTTTATTGAGATCAGTGTTTCAGAAGATTTTATTCCGGGGGCTGGTGGAGATATCTACGTATAAAAATCCTGTTATAGAAGTACAAGTAGAAGTGGCAATTTTATCAGTAATTAACTATTGTTTCATGGTCTTTCTCGTTCCGAACCAAGACAGAAACGTGTCAGCCTTTCTCGATACTGAGTTTTGAAAAGATGCTGATTTGACAACAAAATTTATCTTTTTTATTGTTTTATGATGTTATTCGAAGCTAAACCATTTTTTAAATCGGAAAGTTACATAGGCCTCCTTATTTGTTGAAGTGGCGCCAGGGGTTCTGAAAAAAGGATATCAGAATAAATGGGGAAAATCTTGCCTTTCGACTGTACTGACGGTATTGACAAATGTTCCTATCGAAGTAATTACTGGTTCAGTCGAATCTAAGCAGTCGTTGCTGGAAGATTGCAGTCATGTTGTGTATTGTGCTACCAAACAAAACTTGGTTAAAAGTTGTAATTTTAACCACTTGGTATAACAGCTCTTTTTGTGGGCCTCAGCCTTTCTGGTGTTGTCACGGGACGAGACAAGACCATTCGATACGAGACGAGACGGGAACATCTTTTTTAGACGGGACGACCCAGCCAGAAATCTCGTCTTGTCTCGTGGCAACACTAGACTCTCTAGATATATCAGTAAAAGGAATGACAACGTTCCTCACGGAGCACGTGTTAGCTCTCAGCCTCTTTCTTTCACTGATGTTTGTTTACATAGTAGATGAATATATAGAGAGTAACAAAAGGATGAGATATGCAGATTCTCCGGAAACCACATTAAAATTGTAGCAGTATTTGGAGCTTGTTATAAATGGATTTATCGGGGAACTAAAATAATTCTTGGAATTGATCATACAGTATTGATATATATATATATATATATATATATATATATATATATATATATATATATATATATATATATAACATGGAAACAAGTAAAGACAAAGAACTGAAATCGTGAATTTGTTTTCAAAATAAAGAAATCTCGAAGGAATATCTGTTTAGCCGACTTTAATTGTAAACGAATTTTGAATAAATTTGCATTCCCTGAATTCTTATACATAAAAAATAGAAATCTTTCTTTCAGCGTACGAATGAGAGGCTTTAGGAAATTAGGCCAAGATAATTAAAATGATACTGTCCTTTACAAAATTTAAGGGGAAGACCATAATCGAAAAAGCATCAGTCAAACTATAAAGGTCAATGGTAGCTTTTGTCATTTCTTACGACCACTATATGCACCTTATTGCGAAAAATTTATTCGTATTATAAAACCGCTATCGTTCAATAAATGTCAAATTTAATAGATCTTAGAGATGAAATTGTCATTACCTCAGTCGCATAATATATTCTGGCTTTGGGACCCATGTCATTATATGACTTTCACGATAAGTGACAAGAAGAATATAAATCCCAAGTTCAAAACGTAAGGAAAGAAACCGGCTGTTCGCCCTTCAAATTATGAAAAATGTACCAAAATGGTTGAAATTATGATTTTGTATTTCTTTACGAGAAAGAAGAACAAAAATAAAAATTGGAGCAATTATGTATGTATAAGGCCACTATCTTCTTCAAGTTACTAAACTAACTTCAAGTGTTTCAACCATTTTTGACACATATCTCGAAAACATTTAGTGATATTAGAGGCAAGAATACGTAGTTGATAATGAGCTTTTTAATTATGTCACAATACTTTTGAACTTTACCTTACGAGAAATGGCATATTCCAAAAATAATTCAGTACCACCCTAACCTGAATTTTACCAAAAGATTAGCGAAAGTGATACAGTGTGCGTCGTCCAGGGTTTAATTCCCGGTGTGGCACTCAAACATTGCTGTGTTGACCAAACATCGAGAGAAAAGTTGGGAAACTAAAAGATAGCGGACTTCAATCTAGACAGCCGGCTACGTTGGGTGTAGTTGTGCTGACCACTAACATAAGCCCGCTACAGACTCAGATCACAAGGGACTGTTGCGCCAGGAGTTTATATATATATATATATATATATATATATATATATATATATATATATATATATATATATATATTGGTGTTATTATTTTACCTTACCTCTCAGTAGCGGAAGTAAGGGCGAAGGAAACAGCAGAGCTGGACCGCCTGAGCCCGAACCGTGCAGTGCACTAATATATATAGAGGAAAGTAGCCAAATCCGGCACCCCAGTTTGTTTTTCAGTCCTATAATTTATAGAATTAGAATTTGTCATTTTTAAGTATTCAATATTAAAAGTTGTAGTTTTGTATGTTCAGTTGGCAGTACAAAGTTGATAAGCCTAACGTGGTTGAAGCTATAAAGGTTTTTCTGAAACCTATCAAATTCATGAGTCTGAAAAAGGTAGCCTAAATCAGCATGCTCGTATATTACTAGCAGTGAGTTACCTATAAATTACCAAATAAACTGAAGAAAATTAAATATGACCAGATAATGGCGTACCATGACTTTATTTGAGAAAATATAAATAATTTGACTGATGAAACATAAAAATTTTGAAGAAATATAAACATTTTTATTTTCATTGTATGTATGCGCTTCTTGCGTAAACGTTCAATATAATTATGAAAACTGTTCAATAAACAAATAAACAAAAAGCACCAATCGCAATCATCGGCAAACGTCACATATGTAATCGTCTTTGTCAGCTCCAATACATTCAGCATGTGCCCAGTCTGAACACATAAGACGCATAACTCACGTCATCATTGTCTCAACAGAACATACGCGAAACATCATTTTCTGGTGAAACAGTGTATTCAATGAGAATTTCAAGTGTTGAAAAGAGAGCTGAATTCTGAGATACTGAGCGTTCTTTCATCACATTTCCTTCGATCTCACAGCAATTATGGCCTCAGTCATATTTTCTTTTGACCAATTGTGATTATAGTGTGTGGTTTTCTTTCCGTTTCCCTAATTAAGGCGGCTTCTTTTCGGCGCTGCAACAATGAAAAACTTTCTCAGAACTCGAGCAACTCTATTTCATTTTATATAGGACTATAGCCTATAACATAGGCGTGCTCACCAAAAATTTTCTGGGGGGGACAGCACCCTTCACTCAACATTGTGGGCCAAATTTAAAGAAAGGCTGATGTCATTGCAACCCCCCCCCTTAATTTTCAAAATGTCACATAACATGAATTAAAGTTCTGCAATGCATTATATATAAATCCTATCAATGGTGATAACAGGTTCTATTCCAGCGACACAAACAATCCTATTGATGCAAGGATGTTATAAAATAGAGGATCAGCCCATACGTATCTTCAACATATGAACTCAATGAAGTCAAAAAACAACCGAGCATCGTCTGAGCCGGCACCTCTGATTGGCTACTCTCGTTTCCGCCATGATTGTTGGCTCGAAGGATTGCAATCTTAGTGGCGCGGAATGAGCAGAGTAGGTGTGGCGAAGCTGTGACGTTTGACTTCACGATTTTGTTGTGTGGGCAGATCCTCTATTTTATAACATCCTTGTATTGATGGTACTGTTGACAATATTTATTATAATTAATGGGATTTCCAGGGCGATGATATTAATTTGTAGGTTTCATGACAGTACAATGAACTTATGATCAGTGACTAAGCATATTATTTATGATTTGTATTGTTTCCCATTTTGACACTGAAGTTGGGTCTTTAAGTGTCCTGTTAAAAAGCTCCAACCTCTGATAATATCTGTAGCCATATGAGCCCAAGAAACGTAGATCCTTCTTCAAAAAGCCGCAAAAGCCCAGCTGCTGATCCTGAAGATGTGTTGACAATTCCGTCGTCTTCATCTTTTGCAACGTAGAGAGAATTTCTTCATAATGTTAAACAACTCCCTTATTAGACTAAGTCTACAAATTCATCTAGTGGGACACAAGGATTTAATGTTTACAATGTTTAAGACGAGAGCACAAGCATGAGCCTCGATTAGAGCAGAAAATCGAGACCACACTGAAAGTTACTGCGAAAACAGTACTCATAGTTCGTGCACGAACTGCAAAGAGTTTCTCACTACTTCTCATGCACTACAGACATCCTTAATCACAAGAATAGTACTGTGAGCTCCACAATGTACGTACAAAGCAATAAGTTGCTGTTTGCATATAATAGATGGGACACTAATTCCAGAGCCATCACTCGTATTTCCAGAGCCATCATAAACTTGTCCACTGAGTTGAGCAATTGAAAGCTGGAGTCTCAATATCTCATCCAGAATAACTGAAGCTATAAACTCACCAGTAGTTTTTTGATATACTGTAGAACACAAGAAAACTTTCATGAGAACAGATATTTTCATCAACTTACCTGGCACAAATACTTAATTGTTCTTCGCCATTCACATCACGGGAACCATCAGACACGATAGAGAACAGAGGAGGGTTTTGAGATTTGATTTTGTTACATATATGAAAAGCAATTTCTTGGCTTATGGTTTCGAGATTTCGTTCTGGATTTTAACATCCATGAAATTACATATCTTCATGTTTCCCTTTATCCGGCTCTTCAATTGTGGAAAATCTTCATCGCAAAGGCTCATCAACTGAAATAAATTCCTGAACCGGGAGTCATGTTCTCTAAATGCGAGTCCTTGTCTTGCAAGATTACGTATACTTGAGATTATATTTTTTCCAGGAATTTTCTGGCTTTCAGTTGTTCATCTAAAATTTGTCTGTTTAATTGGTTTTCTATTGCAATTTTTTCTCTGCGTGTAGCGGAGTACAGCCAGTTTATGGCATTCTAAAGTTTTGTGTATACTTAATTTTCCTTTAGCCTTCTTCCAGTTGCAAAATCCTACAGTAGAGAAATCGTCTGCCATGGTTTTAGTAAAAACTTTTTTAAAACTGTTTTTCAAGATATCCATACAGTAAAAACAGAAAATGACGTTAATTTTGGATAGACGTGCAGCCACGGAAGGAACCAAGTTGGTACAAATTTCAATGTTCGATCTTTCAGGGACTGTTGTGGAAAATTTGTAGGTAACGCCAAAATCTAATTGGGCTTTAAAGGTTTCGAAGGGTGGGGAGAATCTGAACCACTTGCAAGACGTGGAGATTGAGAAGTTTTTTCCTATAGACACTAATGGTGATGGTGACCAATATAAGATTTGAATTTCCATTGTCAGTTTCAGGTTGTTATCCATCAGCTGATCTACAATTTGAATTAATTTTTCTCTTCTTTTTTTTAACAATGGCACTGCTTTGGCCCACGTGCTGTCTTCTTTTCTTTTTATTATGACAAATCGATCCACTTTAAACAATAAAACAACACTAAACAGAAACAAGAAATGAGAAACTTCATATCAACGTTATATTCACAGTAACACACATAAACACAGCTGTCTAAATAACGTTACTGTTGGAGAAAACACGCTGCAAAACATGTCCTTTCAAAAACAGTGGCGCACTTGCGCACAGCCCAGTTGACGAAGTTGAACAATACATTAGAAAGAACATACAAAGACACCTACGTTACCCGCACACGAAGAAAAAGATCTTTTTAGGCAGGTTTTGAGTTATATTTCCGAAGCTAAACAGTGTTGTAAGTCTTCCATCGATTGTCGAGGTTGGCACAATAATGGTGGTATTTTTACACGAATCCGATACACCAAGAGTCGGTATATTAAATAAAAAAAAAAAAGATAATTCCACATTTTCTCTTTTCTCATTGTAATGCTATAAGTGTAGTGGGAAAGGAATCTTTTTAGATACTTAGAAAGCAACATTTTTTTCTTGCCGCTACCGCTTTCTTGGGAGACTAAAGATAAAATCTCAAGGCAGAAATATTTGAAACTGAGCATGAAACTTTTAATAAGTACTAAGTCAAATTCGAAATATCTTTGCCTTGGAACCAAGTTGTAAATCTTTCACAAATCTGTAGCTGTACAAAATAAAAAGGCACACTAAGAATTGCGTACTTTCAATTAGAATCTACTATTTTCATAAAGATACTAGCTCACACACACAATTAATTATAATGTCAGTCCAAGATTCATCTTACACTGGAGAAATAGTTATGCTTCATTTTTCATCATTTGACCATAAAACAAATGCCGGAGATATATACTAACCTCGTATACAAATGTGCGGTGTTGGGTGTATAACTCGTTGAGATATGATGCTTTACTTTTTAAATTTCCAATACTTCCGCGTACTCCTAGAAAAATGTAATAAAGAAATAACGTCCATTTAAAAAAAATTTTCAATTATAACTGAACAATCTTCACAAAATTTGCTTGTAGAGCTTGTAGTTTCCGAAATATCATCGTTAAAATAATTTGCCACAAACATATAAACGTTTCTTGGCCACAAACATATAAACGTAGAATTTTAATATATAGTAATTTCAAAATTTTATTTTTCCTGCAAATGAATGTGTGCACGGTTTGTGGTAGTTTTCGACGTAGCTAATACAGTGTCGCTACATTCTATACTTCATTTATATTCCCTGGTAATTGTTACAGAAATTTCTTCAATAAAACTGTAATTCCTTTCATATCCAGGAATTATTCATTGACAATCGACGTTTCCATTCCAGTATTTCATCATTTTTCCCGAGATATTTGGGGAAGAATTCCTGCTATACAATTTTCTGGGGGGGACAATCCCCTCCTAGAAAATTTCTGGGGGGGACGCGTCCCCCTCATCCCCCCGGCTGGCACGCCCATGCCTATAAAGATTAGAAGCTATAGGGTCTACTAATGACACATATGCCATTAAAGAGGGTGCCGCTTTAGGACTCCAAAAGGGGTGCCGGGTTAGGGTTTCAGCACATGGCGGAAACAAGCGTAATAGTTTCGCAATTAAAGCTTATAATGCATTACTAAACACGTATTTACTTACTTTGCAGTTCCTTAATTAGCTACTATAATGAAAATTTTGCCTACTCATACTCATTTATCGTGAAACTTCAGATTTCTCTGACACTACCAAAACTTGCAAGTCACTCAAATCACAATGCCTACTGATTCTCAGCCCCCAAACTGTGTAGGATTACTTTCTAATATCAGCGCCTTTTCTTAATCGGAGTAAGTAATGTGCCCAGCACAACACTAGGCTGTTTACGCTTCACAGAGACGCTAGAAACTGGGGCGCCGGATTAGGGATAGGGGGCTGATATTGGTAACTTTCCTCTCTCTCTCTCTCTCTCTCTCTACGTATATATATATATATACGTATATATATACGTATATATATATATATATATATATATATATATATATATATATATATATATATATATATACGTATGCACGTATAATCTCCAACATATTTAAATTAGAAAAATGTTTCAGAAACATTTCCGGTAATATTAATTTTAGGTATAACAAGGATTATGTACTTTTATTGTAACTGAATCATATATTATGTGAATAATGTAAAAGTATTTCTTTGATATATAATAAAATACTATCAGCTAAAAGCACAAACTATATTTCATAAACATGATAGTAAACAGTTTCTATTCATTTTAAATATCTGTTTTAACTTTTTTAATTAAACATTAGATAAAACATTCTGAAAATAATTCTAAAATACTATATGAAAATATTTTATTTAACCCTAGGAAGTCCAAGGGAGGGGGCTTCTCGAACCCACTCGTTTGTATTTCTTGAAAAAAAAAAAACCGTCGTTGTCTTGGTGAAAATATTGAGAATTTTATTTATTGTGTATTATTACTTCTTTGATAAATCCACATCATTAATGTGCATTTTTATTTAGTAATTTGTAAGTTACAAATTATTTTTAAGTAGTGGGCTCATCGAACCCCCTCTTTGGACTTCCAAGTGACATAATTTCTACAAGTATATTTCCTGAAAAACTCCGTCGTAAGTCTTGATTAAAATATTGAGAATTTTATTTGTTGTCTATTATTACTTCTTTGATAAATCCACATCATTAATGTGCGTTATTATTTAGTAACTTGTAAATTAAAAATTATTTCTAAGTAGTGGGCTCATCGAACCCCCTCCTTGGACTTCCATGTGACATATTTTCTACAAGTATATTTCCTGAACTTAGATTCTTTCGTTTGTATTTAACAAGGATTGCGTTCTTATGTTGGGAAACAACATATCAGCCACGAGTAAGTTCTGAATGCTTATTCTATATTCATTTGTTGTTAGATGGCATTATGTGAATTATAGTATGTTATACTGTGGGTTCGAGGAGCCTCCCCTTGGAACTACTTGAGACAAAAAACATTCTTGGACTTCCTAGGGTTAAGTTACAGGAGAAGGTAACAAAAACATTTCCATACAAAATTAATTGGTGTTTTCAAAATATTTCTGGAAAATATTTCTCATATTACGAACGAATTTATTTTTAAAATATTCGAAACATTTTTAAAATTATATTTCATACGTTTTCTCGTAACAATAGAAAAGATTGCAAGTAACACGTTGTACAACATTTGTAAAATCTATGGAATATATTTCCTATTTTTTTTATATATCATGTATGTAAAACATTTTCAGTATTACTTTGAAAACATATTCTCTCTCAACATTGAAAACATATTACATTATATTCAACACAATAGTAGAATTTGTGAAAAATTTCCTTAGATTATTTTCCTTATAACGTTCTAAAAATTTACTTATTGTACTTCATAAAATGTTTTCCAAACATTTTTAAAAATATTTCCGGTAAATATTTGGGATATTTCTCAGGTATAACAAGGAATATATTTTCTCCAGTAACGAAAGAGTATATTCTGAAAACAATGTAAAAATATTTCTACAATATATCAGCAAATGTTGTTCACTAAAAACACAAAATTTATTCATTTTTAATATGTTTTCTTTTCCCTGTTTTAAAGTTTTATATTCAAAATTCGATAAAATATTCTGGAAATAAGACTAAAATATTGTACGAAAATATTCCGTTTAAGTTATAACAGAAGGTTACCAAAATACTTTTGTTAAAATTAAGTAAACCTTTTTGAAGTCAGCAATTTGAAGAAGTAAATAAAAGAATCGATCAGGTATCGAAGAGCTGTGTAGCACGTATGGCACAATGTCAGGACAGGATGCAGGATGAGATCGCAGAAGTGAAGCATGAGGTGTTACAGATGACTACGGCACATATAGAAGATCGTTTACCCAAAGAAGAGTTAAAAGTCCTGCAGAAGACTGATGAATGTAGAAAGGTGATAGAATAGGTTTCTGGAAGAATGATAAGAGCCAACGCGGTGATGAATAATCAACTGCAAGAGTGTCTGTGAGTGAGTCTGTCGAAGGCTGTCATGTGGCAAAACACTTCGGAACTGTGGAAAGTACAAGAAAAGATGGCTTGTCAGGAGGTAGAAAAAAGTTCACTTCAACAAAGGATCGAGGAGGAATAACGAAGACATAGTTCAGGCGTAAAAGAGGAAACAGAAGTGAAGCGGACATACAATCCTGCTCAATCTCCAAGCCTAGATGGAAGGAGCAATAGAAGTGATTCCAGTGGTACCTGCTGTGGAAGGAGTGCCCTCAATAGTACGGCGGCTTCCTGGAGCAAGGCACCTGAGGTGCACCCAATTTATCGGAGAAGACGGAGGAGACAGATTAAGAACAGTTCGTTTGATGAGAGCGGGTATTCAGAAGAAGATGGATGGCTCCCGAAGACGGAAAGAAGAAGAAACCGACAAAGAAGACAGCTTTCCTCTAATGGCAACGAGAATGAAAACGCCAGAAAACTAACGAACCGTCGCGGAGCGTATTCGGAAGCAGCTCAGGACTATAGGGAGGAAATGGAAAATGAAGAAGGCGAAGAGGAATTGAAATTGCGATTAACGGATATAAAATCGTCCACGCATTATCCACCAGAGAGAGGTGATTTGTCAGCTCAAGCGTTTATTGTACAGTTTGAACGAGAGTGTGCTCTAATGGGTGTGCGACCTAGTCTTGCGCTTAAGGTATTACCGTTCATACTAAGAGACGCAGTGCTGTCATGGTATTATTCCAATGTCAACAAATTCTTCACGTATGCCGACTTCAAGCAAATGTTTTTAAGACATTATCATTCAGAAGACGTGACATGTGCTAGGCTAACGCGCCTTAAGACTGTACCATTCAACCCTAAGGTTGATAGGAGTGTTGAACGTTTTGTTACAAATAGATTTTGCCAGATTAGGGACTTGGATTCACAGAGCAGTGAAGCCCAGATTTGCAACACTATCATAACTTTACTACCAGTTCAGTATCAGAGACAGTTGGTTTCGACACGAGGCCAGGAGTTAGCGGAAATTCTTGAAACAGTCCGACGACTTGAACTGATTCACGACACATGGGAAGCAAGAGGGAAAACAGGAAGAGATGCTGCTAGAAGATCGGAGGACGGTGAAGATGTGGTTACTCGTAAAGCTAAAGTAGCAGCTATATCGAAGGGCCAGGAGGATAAAAGACAGAGCCTGCGAACACAAGAGAAGAATCACCGTACGAAGGACGAGATGGTGCACGAGGACGCGAAAACTATCGACGAGGCAGACGACGTGGTGGTGCACGTTCTTGGAGGAGAAGTAGACGGCCAGGTAGGAAATCGTACAGGCACGAAGAATATGAAAGAGATGACCCGATATCCTACCAAGAGGATATTCAACCCATGAGAAAAGTGTAAGTGAGGATATACCTGAGGAAGTGTATAGTGATGTATAAGGTCCTTTATGTGTACGTGAGTATGAGTGTAGGAGTCAGGTAAATGTTTTTCGAGTTAAATTTCAATGTATAGCTGGACAAGAGTGGGAGTATAAAACAGATTGTGAGAATATTAATGACGTGAACACTGACTTTGAACGAATAAATAATGGTCTGGTATCATACGAATGTGTGTGTTGGATGAAGTTTTGCAAGCACTTGTTGATAGCGGTGCGGAGGTGACGTTGTGTAGTTTAGAGTTATGGAGAAAGGTTACGAAGATTATATCACATCCGAAATTGAAACCAGCACCCCACGTATTTCTTGTCGATTATAGTGAAACCAGGAAGAAAATGGTGAAAGGCGAAGCATATCTTCCTGTGACAATTAAGAGAATACAAACGGATGTTCGAACTTTTGTGGTCGACAGGCTCAACCAAGATCTATTGGGTCGTGATTACATGAGCAAGTCTCAAGACAGAATGAATTTTGGAAATGGCATGGTACCCATTCAAACTGGGGAGCAAGAAGTCGTAGTACCCATGGTTGAAGCGAAGGAGGAAGAAAATACATGTAATAATATGATTAATGAGTTGAGTGTGGATTACCATCTCTCTGTAACCGTCATAGAAGAAGAATGGAGTGAATGTGAATGCCATCCAGAGGAAGTATGCGGCTCACAGGTATATGGATGCGATTATGAAAATCTGAAAGAAGTTTTAAATCAGTGGAACAGCGTATTGATTCAACAAGATTCGTATAATGTAGTTAGGTCAAGGCAAAGAGAAGATTGCAACCTGAGACGAATTACGCTGGCACAAATAAAGGATCAAGCTCTTGTGGAATCTTTGTATGACCCGCTTGTTCAGGAGATTCAATGTTCGGCTTGTTGTCCAAAGAGAGTGGAAGTCAGGGAAAAAGCGACTGAAGAGTCTCTACGCTACCCTAGAAGAAGTGAGAGAAGTGGTGCAGAAAACTCCTATTGCTCCGGAAGACAAGGAAATTTTGTTCAATGTGCTGATGAAGAGAAGAAAAGTTTTCGCCCATTTCCCAGGAAAATATAACAAGTTTAAATATACAATCCAGGTTACCACTGAAGATTCAATTGTGAAACGACCTTACCCAGTTCCATTGTGTTATCGAGATAAGGTGAGGGAGCAGATCCAAAAATGATTGCGTCAAGGTATCATTGAGCCTGCAGTGTCAAAACATCACCATCCCCTGGTAATAGTCAGAAAGAAGAACTCAGATGATGTTAGAGTCTGTCTTGATTTATTCCATCTTAATAAATTCGAATCTTTGACAAATTTGAAGGTCGAACGCCTCGAGGACCTCTTTACAAGATTTAATGGGGTGACCTGTGCAACGTCCCTTGACCTGGTGCATTCCTACTGCCAGATCGAGTTAACTGAAGATTGTAGGGATCTTGTAGCATTCTCTTTTGAAGGCCAGATGTATCGTCATTGCAGAGTACCTTTTGGTTACAAGAATGGTGGACCTTGTTTAATGGCAGCATTGCAGAGAGTGTTGGGAGTTGCTATTCTTGAAAAGATCTGGGTATATGTTCCAAATTTGAGCTTAAGGTTGAAAGAATTCAATACAAAGTAATGCGTTCGTATTGTGCGCTCATTATATACATGACGTTCTATATTTACTGATCTAGAGTGTATACAAGTGATTGACCTCTACTAATACTGACTGGCGCAAGAAACTTAATAATATTTAATCCTTGTATCACTGATATGCTGTATTCAATAAAATAGATTAGGTTATGAGTGAAGTATTTGAAATAAATATTATTATATTGCTCTAGGTAAATACTGTATCAATGTTTTAAATTTACTTTTTATATGCGTATATGTTTCAACGATTATATCAAAAGAATTCTATAAGGTTACGAGTACAAAGCATGCTTTAGTGTGTCGTATATCGTAAACACATATCACTTGTTTTAATCCTTTTCGTAGACATTAGTACGTGAATCCGTGCTAAATTCAATTGCTTAAATATATATATCTTTTTTACTATGACGAATGCAAACAAACTATATAATGCAAGTGTTTTCAATACGACGATGCCCAATAGAAATGTGCGATGTTTTCTTGCAGTGTCTTTCTTCTTCACGAATACGGCCCACTTGTTAGTTTCTTACCTTGACTTGCAGGTTAACACGAAACAAGTCCTTAAAAGTATCTTGTTCCATTATTAATTCACTTACAAATAATTCTTGATAGTTGCATTTATATTTTATTCTTTTCTTTATACCTTCCTACCTGTTCTTACTTTCTACACTGCTGCTGCTGATCCTGTGTTGTCAATGTTGCCAGTGAAGTTTAGACAACATTGGTAGAGTTCAGAAGGTTACTGAGCGGAGCGCTCAGTCACACCGCTCGAAGCGAGCGAAACGCAAAACTCGCGGAAACAACACGTATACAAATGCTGTTGAGGCAGCGTGTCCTGTCACATTTATTTTGATTTGTTATTTAACTTGGAGGCTTGCATGATATTTACTCTAACTACGCCCACCTCCAGCGTGCAGTACTTATTCCCTCTAACCACTAAGTCCGCTTTAAATATAAAATTAACTGCCCGAACATGACAATCGAACCCCGGTCGGGTTATAAAATAGAGAACATGTAAGTAATATGTAGAGATAAAAACAGCGTATAAATGTAGTTAAATACTATGGAGTCATAATACAAAGCTACCTATTTGAACGAGTACCACAAGTTAGTCACATCTGTTTTTCTTTATGCGTATATCCATCATCACTGACGTTCGTGTTCGAGAAGGACGCGCGAGCAGGTCGTTCAAGCTCGCTTTGCTCTGATTCGGAGTAGGTGTAATGCTACCTTGTGCAGGTCACGTAGCACAGGTTGGTTCAGCCTTTGCATTTGTCTTTTTTAATATATAACAAGTTTGCAAGTGTACTATAAATCCGTGTGCAGTTAGTGGGTAGGCTCCAAGAAAATAAAAGAGTAGAAACTATTAGGAGCTAAATAGTGAAAGATTTGTAATCAACGGCGAACCTTGAGGAAAGTTACAACAGTAAAAATTATATTTTTATCACTTCAAATTAAGATAAAATTTACCCAACTTACTAACCATTGTATAGTACACGTAATCAAAACATTAGCAAGTTTGTTAAATTGAATTGAAACGATGGAACTAATTTTAACCGATGTGACTTCCTTCTAAATGCACCATTGCTTATAACTTTTGTTGGCGGCTTTCATCATAACCTGTTCCTAGTAGGGTATTGGCGTACGCCAAGAAAAGTTGTTTATGACGCATGATGACACAATTCTCTTGAAGGAGTGAGTCACTCTTATATCAACTTAACCGTATATTCTTAATCTGTACGAAAATCAATGATATAATGTCACGGTCGTATAATCTACCCAATGTGCTTCAAGCTCATTACTTACTCCAATATGTTTATGAGTAAAAGTGTTGACAATAAAAAGCGCCCGCATCTGTCCTTCTGCGCCCCCTAAGGATGTCTGACTACTTTTATAGCATCATGTACCCAGTAGGTTAGGTAATAGCCCATAGCTAGGTAATCTACACCACTTTCGCGATGAAGAAAATTGACATTTGGTCGACTGTTCGTTTTTGTAACTGGCAATGAAGTGTTTTTCTTGAAAACTATATAGAACAATACGTAAACGTCGTTTGAAATAGTGGGGTTTTATTCAATTTAATACAAATCAAAGCATATATAAGTAATCACGTAAGGAACTATTTTAAGAGCTAAAGAAAACTGTCCAAACCTAAGGGCAATTAACGTAATCCAGTTCGTATGCATTACTGAGCAAAATGTGTACGCAGCAGCTGTAGACTCCGAACTCAAAACATGTTAGTAAGTATACAGACAAAGGAAGTTGTTTGCAAGTGACAGGTAGTCTAAAAATATCGAGCCTTTGTAGGGTAGAATTGAGAGTATGTTAGTTGTGATTAGGAAATATTATGAACCATATTTGCACCAGTTTAGTCAATGACTTTTTGTCACTTCTTCGGCACTCCATAATCCCGTTGCTAGAGACCTTCTGTAGTTTGTGGTCAAAAATTGTGACACACGGTTTCAACAGATTTCTTTTTAAATCTTAAGTTACACTGCTCAAGGTATTTTCCAGACATCGAAACAAACAATAGTCTAACAGTGCCATGTCCGTGCTATACGGTAGCAAGAAAGATTTCGGCCATTTGGTGCGTGTGTGGCTTTAGGCTTTCTACGCTTGCTGTATTAACATGTGCTTTCATACAATTTGCCTTTTGTTGTACTTGCATGCAATATTTTAGATGATTCGCAGAGCGTCATAGCATCACTGGTAGTTCATTGGCTTATTGGCTTGCTGCCAGCGTAAAACTGTTGAGTCAAGCTTGAATGGAACACTGAATGCAAGGTTGCACCCATGTAACTTTCTTACTGGAATCCAGTTTGTTTCCGGGTTTCCAACCAAGCCGGATGCAAGCTTTCCAATGCATGCTTACAGTACGCAGTTTACAGGTTGTCTCTGCTCGTATGGTCATCTATTCTGGACCGAGTTCTCTCAGTTTCTGACAGGTCAAGTATGTAAGCGCACTAATGATGTTAGCATGGTTTACCACACTCTTGCTGTTGATAAGTTCCAGCCGTTTAATTTGAATTCCTAGGCACACTCGCATTAAGTGTCGACAATTCAGGTCCGAGTCTGTCGTTCTGCCCGACATCATCAGTTCGTGGTGCAAGATACTCTTTCAATTCCACCAAACGCACAGCTTAATCTACCGTGGTGATGTGTAAGCTTTGCCAGAGATTGTAGAACTTCTGGTCTCTTCGACTTCAATCTTTCCCGTATATTGATGTTGTAGGTTATCTGCTTTTCATCACTTGTGATCAACTGTATTAAAAATGGCTCGAATTCGTTACGTTTCAGTAAGATTTTCAGATAAAATTTAATCGTGTATAATTCTTTGAGTCAGCTCATATGCTACTAAAGTGTCGTGCTCTTTTTTCTACCTAGCTTTATGCAAATGACCTAATACTATTTGATGATGGACATTAGGTCATTGGTAATGTCATTAGTGCCGATCATATTTCTGGACTTTTCCTAGAATATCATCCACTTTTTCTGTGGTTGGTCGCTCACAGCGAGTTGCATTCTGGACATCAAAATTTCTGGAACGAAAGCGATTGAATTGTGTTTGCTGTTTTTCAACGTATCTTGTTCATAAACAACATTAATTTCGTTGCAGACCTTTGCAGCATTTATATCTTTATCGCAATAAAATCGTAAGATATAATGCAGCTTTGCCGAAAGCACACATATTTTCACGACATATCTTACGTCTGAATGCGAGAATTTCGATACATTTTCCATATACTTGCTTCAACCGTCGGCTAACGAATGATGTTAAGCCTTACTCGCTGAGACTCATATAATCTGAGATTAGGGATACTCACACCATCTTTTCTGCAAAAGGCTCACTACTTTTGAACTACCTGATAGTGAAAAAGTGCCAACGTTGCATCTTAGGACTTGAGATTCATAACAGCAAATTATTTTAGGTCTTCTCTTGGCCCTTTATCAATGCATTTTCCACTACTATACCGCTCACTAAAACGTTTTTTATAGAAGGAAATGGGAGTACCCATAGAAAACAAACGGACAGGATGTTTTCCACGACAAGGTTACTTGGTTGGGGATGGAACCAAGGACTCTATGCACCAGAGGTAAGTGCTCTACCGCTGTGTTTTCCTGTCCCTCATAGCCATGTTCTAGTGATCAATGTAGTAGTAGAATAAACATTGATATATGGCTCCAGGAGTGCCTGAAGTACATTGCTTAATAAATCTCAAGTGATGTAATGCAAAGTAGATTCAATTTTCTAATACTTAATTTTTTGAAAATATGAAATTCTATGTATCATATTACTTTTGTACTCAAAATGTGAATTATATCTTTTTCATTCCTTTCAGGCAGTGGGGAATTTCGGAATGGATACCATGGACAGTATTGCATGTATCTCAATAACATGCGTGAAAGCAGTTTTCTAAAAGAGTACTTTAAAAGAAAGTTGGAAGAAGATTGGATGCGGTGTCCTCTACTCTGTAACTATGAGTATCCGTGTAGAACACTCACGCCCATCGTTAAGTCAGAGAGAGACAGGCTTAGTGGAGATATAAATAATTATTCACAAGAGGACAACAAATGTAGCTATGCGATTATTTGGAATGTGAAAAGTAAATCTTCGTGTTTTAAGAAGGAGTTGTCTGTATTAGTAGAAACAGTAATTGTAAAGTTTTACATTGTACTAACTTTATAGACTGAAATTGATTTAAACTAGTCGCAGAGTAAAACAATACGCTTATTGAAAGAATATTAACCTGTAACAGATTCGCACTCTTGGCTTCATAGCAAAATATATTATTGTACATTAATTACAACTTGGTAGTGGTGATGATAATGATGAAGCCATAGAAATTGAACGTTTTATGTGAAATATGTTTGGATTGTAAAGTAAAAAAGAAATAAAAAAATTAGTCTATCGAAATGTATGTAAATGTTATTTTGAATCTTCGAAGTTTGACCTTTTAAATGGCATTATTTTATTTGATTGTATTGCATTTTTAGTATTCTCATTCTATTCTTCTATCCCGTCGGCTAAGTAAGACGATCGGATATAATGTGAAATAAATGTTCAGAGGTATTACATGATATGCATATTCTATCCTGCAGTTGCTTTAGCTAGCTTTAACATGTTTGACGGCTTTATTTTATTCACACTACTCTTAGGAGAGTGAAATTCTAAATATATATCACAGGCTATTATTAACTACATACAGAACTCTCTGGAATTGTCCATATAGATATCAATATAGGTTTTTTCATATAAATATTTTGAGTTTTGGTTGTATGTCATATATGGTGCATTGAGAGCACAAAAGAATCAAGTACTTTGGTTTTTGTTCCTTTTAGATGCAATTCATGTTTGAGATATTTAATTGAAGTTCCTTTCATTGTTTATAGATTCATATGAAGATATTGTAAATACCTTTTGAATAAAAAAGTTTTGGTTCTAACCATGTATTTTCTGTCAGGAAAGTAATTGTACACATTTTTTCGAGTCTGGCATTCCTTCGCTCCATCCGTGGAGAGTATGAGAATTAAATCAATCAAATGTTTACTGAGGGGCAAAAAGAAAAGTTCAATCTGAATAAGACACTGCAGAGGGGCACAAGCTGTGAATACGAATAGTGCATAGTGTAAATAAAGGACGACACCGAAAGAGAAAGCCAGAAACAGCTGTTAAACTTAGAAAAAAGAGTAAAAATTGTCGAAGTGGGAACATAAAACATAAATACAACAAATATGCCGACAACTAAAAGTTCACCACACCGTGATCTTGGTGTAGTGGTTAAGGTGCTGGCTTACAAATGCAAAGGTCGCCAGTTCGAATCTTCGGTGGGGACCTTTTAAAAAATTTTTGTTAATAATACATGCAGCTCCTGAGAGATGGTAAAAGAGGTCGTATTTAGTTTTTCGTAGCAATTATTATTGGTAATGTTTAGTACTGATAATACTTTTTGTCTTTGCGTATTGCTTTTATTCTTGTCTTAATTTTGAAAGAGAAGAAAATCCGAACAAATGCCACCAAAATTCCTTATATTTTGAATGTAAAGGCCATTTGCAATTAGTAAAGAATAAAATTTGAACGTTCCGATGTAGCTGCAAAAAGTAAAAAGAAAAACATGGAAGTGGAGTGTTCGAATCCATACTCATGGTTATTAAAAATACAATTTCTACATGCCTTACACCTCCCGACCACGTTTCTACGTTAGCAAGTAAGAGGTTTCTGTTTAGGTTAGGCTGCTCAATAAGCTTTGCAAAGGGGCCCGGTTTAGCTCTGACGCACCACAGATGCGAGAAGGGAGGAAAATACTTTTTTCTCTCTTCCTCTGTGTGTCTATTTATCTACTTATCTGTATATATATATATAACGCTATTTGTGAATGCATTAATCACCCTAATTTTCAGCGGATTGAGACGAAACTTGGCACAAACATTAATTCTTGATATATCTTGAGTTCGTTAACCAGAAGAAAATGTTCAAAATGGCGGCCCTTCAAACTCTTAAAAACTTCAAAGGGAACCAAATTTTGCCCATAAATAGGTATTCAGAAAGTTTGAATAACTTTTCCTTTTTTACGGAAATATTTGTGTGCAGAGACTTATTGAAATATTGGACCCGATTAATCGCATAAAGAAGGTTCACGCCCTTTCGCTACGGTCAGGCTTTTGTTTGTAGGAGGGGGTTATTTTCGTATCGGAACAAAATGATTGTCAGTGATGATATGAAATTACACATTGAAAGTGAAGTAACTTGTTAAACGTGTTATTTGAAAGAATAATATAATAAATGTGCTTTCCCCTAACACAGAGAACTGTAAATCATGTATTTCGAGTTCGGGAGCGTGGACAGCGAGGAGTATTATTGGATTTGCTTTTTACTAGCACATTGCATTGCAAATAAAGGTAGGCAATATTAGTGGTAAGTAAAATAATAATAATAATAATAATAATAATAATAATAATAATAATAATAATAACAATAATAATAATAATAATAATAATAATAACAATAATAATAATAGGTGTTGTTTGTGGCAAGGCAATATCTTTTTCAATTCTTCTTCAAACGAAATGATTGTAACGCCATATCTCCCTTACAAACAAAATATTAGCAATTTATATCGAGAGAACGGGAAATTGTAGAGTGATGGAAGTATGCACTCGTTGGACAGTATGCACTCATAGTACTCAGAAAAATAACCGATTTCATTACAAAATGAAGGAAGAGTCATTGTCATGAACTTATATCGAGAGAACAGGAGGCGTTAGTAAGATGGGACCAACGTTGGACATCGTGGACCCATAAGGCGCATCGAAAAAAATAGGTGGGGAGCCAGCATTACTTATTTCCACATAATAATATAAAGTTATATTGTCGAAATACACACACGAGTTAGCTAGTAATATTTCATATTATTATTATTATTAACAGCGTCTTTTCATTACGTGTGCATGTTTGACATGAAGCCAAAGAGAAGATCCATCATTCGTAGAAAAAGTAAGAATAGTCAGTTACTTTAACTGTGAACGACGGAGAAAAATACGAAAAGAGTGGCTGCCTGTAGCGAAAACAAACAATACTTTCTCTCAAATAGAAAAAAAAATCAAGCCGAGATAGGTTCGAACTCGCATGGACGACGCGAAATGTCAGTGCTTTGTCCAGTTTTTTTTTTAGCTGACTCACCGTACCTGTTTCAGTAACTTACTTATTGCTAATTTTACTTGCTTCACTCGTTTAACTTGGTTGTTCTAATAACTTATAACGACAGGGACACGAACACAGAAACACCAAGGACAGTTAAAAATCATAGATGCTCTCCCGCCGGGAATGGAACCCGGGACACCATACACCATACATCCGGCGCACGTGCTAGCCACTAGACCAGCGAGGAGGGCACTGCTCACTCTCTGTGTCGTTAGGGATTACGACCACTGTATTGCCAGCTATCACTTCTGTGGGTTGTATACTATGATCACATGTTTCTTCTTTGCTGGAAGAGTTAAACCTACATTCTATGTAATACATGAGGTATTTAGACTAGGGATGGTATCGAGACGAGACGTGACGAGACGAGACTTTATACAGTCTCGGTGTCGTCTCGGTTGATAAGTAGCGGTCTCGGTCTCGATCTCGTCTCGAGTCAAAAATCGCCGTCTCGGTCTCGGTCTCGTCTCGGTTAACAGATGCGTGTCTCGATCTCGGTCTCGGTCTCGAAGGCCAAGTCTCGGTCTCGTCTCGGGTGTCGTCTCGAAAGTCTCGAAATATATAGTGTGAAATTAAAAGTGTGAAAGTATTATTATTGTAAGTCTGTCGTTTCCGCTTCTTATTTTTTGCCTTCATTCTAGACTTAGAATTATGGTATGGTGTATCTCTTCGTAGCTAATTTGCTAGCGCTAATGCTTTCCATGTGTGTGTTCCAGGTTCAATCATCAGTGGATATAACATACCCGGGATGAAACCCTAATAGTAACTCATATTTCACTTTCAGCAATAGACTTTGTCTCAAATAGTTTTAGTACTGCCTATACAATTAAAATCTATTAAATTAACCCCAGTACTATACAGTAGTTAATTTCCTTCCTTTGAATCAGAATTGTTCAATACCTCCTAACGGATAACGCAACACATAGCAGCACGAATGCATTTAATCGTACCGAAATTGAAATTTTACAATTTCTCCGTTATTATTCAATACATTCTGCTTCGGCTGCCATTTCAAAAACAGATATAATATTCATTATCTTAACAAATAGAGTAAATTATTACTACAATATATTTTGTTTCAAATTGATCAAATGCTTTATTACCGTTTCACATCTCAGTGTTTAATTGACACTTTAAAACAGAAACTTCCTTAACCTTGTGGTGGGAGCTATGGCACTCATTCTCTCTATCTGTGGTCTCGGGTTGGATCACCAAACAAGTTACATTCAAAGTCCGATGTTTCGTATAGTTCGCGTCTCACTTTAAGTACATTCTGTTTCTTATACAAGTAAATAAGGTCGTAATGTATTACATAAGCATATATCCAGTGCCGTAACATAGATTAAGCTTATTCCTGAACTCTCAGCGGTGCATGTGATCTTTATTCGAGAAAACTAATCGTGCGTTCATTATGTTGAAATTTTATATTGATTGAAAATTACTTTCGAAACATGAACATACATATTATATAAGTGTATAGGTAATTCGAGCTATATGTATCTATTTTCACTGTTCCGGCAATACGAGTGATTCTTAACTTTCTAGTTTTCTTTTCTATTAATTTTCGTAGTTTTGCTGCAATATGAAGAGTCAACAATGTATATATTTTTTTATCGCTGTACGAATTTCGTTAATTTTTGGATCGCTTTTTACCCTACCTTACCCAGTAAAAATTTATATATATGAATTTTAGAGGTAGACTATGCTAAGTCACTTTTTGGTCGAAACAGATTTAATAATACTTTTTAATAGATTATGTTCTTTCTAGTGGTGTAATAATATAAGTCTAAAAGCATCCTATTACTTTGTATCTACTTAGTATAGTTTGAAAAACAGTACTATAGGTCTTACTTAAGGAACTGGTTTTTCGCTTCAATTGTAAAATTACGAAATTATGACTTGGTTTAGTCTAACTCTGAGGTACAGATATAATAAAATCTTAATCAAACATTATCAACCCACTCCTAGATGAAGGTCTTTCCAAGTCTTCTCTACAAATATTTATCTTGAGCAATTCTTTCTCTCTCAGGTTACTCCCCAGTTGTCCTTGATTTCGTCAAACCTTCTTATACAAGAACGTTTTCTAGGCTGTTTATAGCTTGTGGTATCCTGTCTAGAATTGTTTATGTTCATTGATCATAATTTCTTCCAATATGTCCAGCACATTTTCCAGCCCATATTAAAAATCATTTCATTAGTACTAGTCATTAGTTGCCAAATAATTCATTCTACTGTATATATTTGTCCTACAAATAGTTCAAATCCGCTACTTTTGGAGCACAGACACGCTAGTTTTTGATCTTCGAATCTGACAACACTGACTCAATGCTTAAAGTCAACACAATGTGAGGACTCCATTTGGTCTAATGGCTAGCACGCTTGACTTCGGTTCGCGTGGTCCCGAATTCGATTTTCGGTGGGAGTACAGTTGAACGACCGAAGTGGTTCGGATTCCATTATTATCATTAGCTCCACGTCTCCTTTAGACGCCCTAGCACAATCGTGAGACTAAAACAAACCAAACCAAAAATCAACACAATGTGTTACTAACTCTAAGTCCTTGAATAACTGCATACAGCTATGGTATGGATCGAGTTTGAGGTTGTCGGTGGTCAAACTAAAACAAGTATAATGTAACTAGGGTGGAATTATAACTTTTAATTACCCATGGTTTTGTGTATATCACTATTAAGGCTTAGGGAAACAATCAGGGTTACTAAAAAATTATCAGTTACATTTAATTTCAGTTACAATTTGCATTTAGGTGTATTGCTGGAACCAAAACTTTGACATTAACATTAACATTATAAAGACTACGAAAAACATCGTCTTTCGAAAACATTCTTGCACCATAAAATAAATTACAAGTAATTTAAAAATATTTTGCAGTTTAGCTACGTTATTTGCACTAGAAATATATATTTAAAATAATATTGGCAACACTACTTAAAATAATGGAACTGCGACTTGTAATTAAAACCACTATAAACTATTGTTGTAATGTTATAGAAGCAAACTAAAGCAACAATCATTATAAAAATTTAACACAAATACGTTATTTTAAGCAGTACAACAATCACTATCCATGTGTTTGGTATCTCTGAAATGGTTTGAAATAACAATTGTTGTAAATGACATTATGATCACTTAAGTCTTTTGGAAGCATCTACATGATGAGACGTGATATGTCAGCACGTTTTCGAAGTCAAGTCTTTAGAAAAAGTTAATTTTTTCATTCCTTGTAACTTTGATCCTTCATTCATTCGAAATACATTATACCATGATCACAGTATTTGACGCTAAGATACAAATGATGCACATTGCACCGTCTATGCCATTTGAGTTATTAGAGATCTCCAAAATGTTGATGTTGGTGATACTGTATTGCACTTTGTTACAATGAATAATGTATGTGATATTGTGGTTTTATTTAATATCTAAATTAGCAGTAGGTACATAGTGCAATTTGAGAAAATACAACTTTATTTTGCGTTACCAACACTGCTTGTTTATCTAGTGGTATTGCAGAGCATCTAAAATAATTTCCCCTTCAACATTTCACACAACATCGTACAAATTTTCAGTATTATATATATATATATATATAGGCGTGGATCCAAGGGAAGAGCTATAGGGGCCATATCCTCCCTTAACGCTCAGGTATACACGGAATAAAATGAACTTCAACCCTGCTTCACACTGGATAAAGAGGCAAAGTATGGTTTAACCCCTCCCTTGATCATATCCTGGATCCGCTCCTGTATATATATGTATATATATATATATATATATATATATATATATATATATATTTATATATATGTATATGTATATGTATATAGAAGATTATATACAACAGCAGTGGATTTTGTTTCGAGAGAAGCATGAGGAACGGGTAAGAAACATTTGTGTTGTACGTGCAATGCGAAAAAGTGATCACAAATTCATTTCGGGAGGGGCTTCAGCCCGACACCTACCCCTAAATACGCCACTGTACATCAGTCAACCGTTCACATATTATCTCACACAGCAGCGAAACAAATTTTGAGTAAAGGCAAAATAGCTGTCATAATTCGAGACGAGACCGAGACTTTCAAGACTGACCAAGGTATCGTCTCGATCTTGTCTCGATTCATAGAGGTCTGTCTCCGTCTCGGTCTCGTCACGGTATGTAAAAGTCCGTCTCGATCTCGGTCTCGTCTCGGTATACAAAACTCCGTCTCGGTCTCGGTTTCGTCTCGAATTATCGAGACGAGACCGAGACGAGACCGATACTAGGTACCATCCCTAATTTAGACCTACATGCTCTTTATATAATGTAATAAAAGGGTCATGCTGGGAATAAGAAAAAGAACTTTCCTTGGAAAAAACGGAAACTATTGGCATCAGAAATATTTATCTTGGAGAAATGCACAGTAGTATATTTCAGAATAGTTACTGTTTAGTTCAGTAAAAGAATATAGGGGTATAAAAATGCAAATATGTCGCGTCAACGAAATCGACCAACGAAATCGAAATTGACAGAGGCGGAAGCAGATGTGTAGTAATACAACAACTTTTTTAAATTGATAATTGGTTCTTTATTCTGTAGTAGATCGTATTACAACTTTACGGGAGAGCAGAGAAAGACTTACTAACGCTGTCATAGAAAGCTTTAGTAACACTATCATATAGACACAAATGGATGTAACTGTGAGTACTACAACTTGGATTTAACGAAAGCCGTTTAGATATTCGGTGGTTTGCAGGGTTGTATAATACACAAAAGGATAAGACAATACAATTATTCATACCTCAGTTCCAGTAGCTAGATACGTGCAATTTCTGGATAGATACTGAAACTGCGGTCGGATTTTAATACATGACGTGTTGCAGAATACAAAATGCTTTGCATTACTTGTTTGTTTGTAGACAGCTACAAGCTTAGTGTTCTGAAAAGTTTAATCTTGTGTATAAACTAGGGATAGCCAATTCCGGAATTATTAATTTCCGGACTTCCGAAGGTCAAACCGAACAAATTCCGGAATTCGGAAAATTCCGATTTTGGAATAATTCCGGAATTCAGAAAAATCCGGCATTTAGAAATTTCTGA
The DNA here is from genome assembly GCF_964235325.1 of Thermobia domestica. Taxonomy (NCBI): domain Eukaryota; kingdom Metazoa; phylum Arthropoda; class Insecta; order Zygentoma; family Lepismatidae; genus Thermobia; species Thermobia domestica. The sequence continues at coordinate 158,129,841 of NC_137471.1, forward strand.
TTTTGTTAATATTCCGGAATTCGGAAAGATCCGATTTTTTCGAAATCCGGAGTTTTCTCAATTCCGGAATTTTCTGAATTCCATGATTTTCCGAAATCCGGAAAGTGAAAGTCCCGCTTCCGAAAAATGGATTTATTTTGGTTAGTATGAATGGTGGCGGGAATAAATCTTTGACCAGGTAATGGCGACGAATATGAAAGAAATGGGGTGTATGAGAATTCAATCTGTCATATTTGTAGTTTCGTGTGGAGAAAAAGAAAACTTGTGAACCAGCGGTTTAGAACAACTCAAGTTATTAATGTAAACGTTTCCGAGTTCATAAAGAAATACGAAAGACATTTTGAATCAAAGAAATATAACATACAAGTTTGCAAGCGGAGACAAAGAAACCTAACGTAACCAGGCTAAAAACGAATTTTTACCGCATAGCGATCGCGGTTCAGTGGTCATGGTGCTTGTGCAAATGCACATTGTATATTTTTTTTACTTTAGGATTTTTGATGGCGATTGATCGGCGATAACATATGTTTTATTATATTCAGCTATTTGAATACTCGGATGTTTCAATACTTGAACTATCAAATCTTCAGCAATAATAATAGTAATAATAATAAACTAATAATAATTATTGTTATCTCGTAGAAGATTAAAAGCTAGGAGCTAATTATCGCTCAGGTCATACCATTACAAGCAGAAACGTGACATTTGGAAAGAATATTTTGGTTTGGTTTAATGTTGCACACGAGAAGAGGAGTTTCTCATCTCGTTTCTAAAACAAATAAAATAACATGAGAATTAACATTTTACATTCGAGACGGGTCAAGGCTAACTCAAAATTTTCGTCTGTCTTTGGAGATGAGAATCGAGATGAGGCGAAAAGTATGGTAAACATTTCCCGTCTTGTCTCGATTCTCGAAATAGTGTATGTCCATTCTTGAAGTAACAATTGCTCTGTAGACTGAATCTCATAGGCTACTTCGTTACATTATATTTCAGAGCTCATTGAATTATGCTCTGTGTAGGTATTATGTAGCAAAGCTTTTATATTTACCTCTGCATATCCTAAAAATTAGTTTATTATATGCCGTACTGTTGCTTGATATTCAGTTATATTTATTACAGTTATTTCTTTAAAACATACAGTAGAATACTTTTTACATGAAACTTCAATGGAACATTGCAGTTTAAAATGTTGGTAGTTGCAGAGGTGTGTCTTGAAGGTACGGAACCCTTTCCCCGAAATCTCTACTTTTAAGTAAGATTTGCCAAATTTCAACGGCAAGTTTAAAACTTTTATTATTATTATTATTATTATTATTATTAATATTATTATTATTATTATTATTATTATTATATCAACACCGTGTATAATCTTTAAAAGATATACGGTTTGTATCTGAATAATAAACACTAATTGACTGTCGATGTCGGTCGTCGAGAAGTCTTCAGGAGGGAAGGACAGCGGTCACGCTCTGGGTTTGAGTTCCGAAGGGGCAAGTGTTCGGGCTCGAACCAAAAATTGTTAAAAGTTATAGGCTTCAGCCAAACATGTTCAAAATAGCTGGGACCGGGTTTAGGCTTCTCATCGGCTCGAGCGGCACGGCTTACAGCTCATTAACTTCGAACAGAACCGAGAAGTGAACCGAGCCAACCGCTCACCCAACCGAGCCGATTTGAGCCATCGGCTTAGTTGAGCTGAATCGAAACGTGTCGATGGACTAGTTTCAACTTAGCTGGCTTGAACCGGTTCACATGAGCCGAGTAGAGGACCCATCCCCACCGAGAAAGCTCGAGCCATTGGCTCAATTGAGCTGAGTCGATGGCTCGCTCCAACTGAGCCGGCTCGGGTCATCGGCTCATCCGAACCGAGCCGACTCGAGCTGTTCGCTCAGTTTATACGAGCCGAGCCGGTTGATATCACTACCCGAGTTGGTCTTCTGCTTGGGCTCAAGAATTCGACAGTGAAGGTCTCAACCTTGATTTTAAGAACTACCGTATATACTTACATTGGTGACTACGACATTTGAAGCTGTCTCGTAATAATAATAAGTAGAAAATCTCTTGTCTTCTCGTTATCTAGACGAGACGAGATACACTAAAATTGACCCACGAGATGCACTAAAATTACGAGACGAGACGCAGCCCTGTCGTGAGCAACACTAAAAGTACTCCACATTACTGCTTACATTTCTCATGGCTTTCGCTTTCCAGTATAATCAGACCATTATTTCAAAACGAGTTAAAACGAGCTGAACGAGCGAGCGAGCCATTATCAAACTCGACTCAACTCGAAACTCGCCCTCAAAAACAGCTTGACCTTGATCGCTACGCGGTAAACGACTCGTCTTTAGTCTGGTTATGTTAGATTTCTTTGTCTCCGCTTGCAAATTTGTATGTTATATTTCTTCAATTCAAAATGTCTTTCGTATTTCTTTTATGATGTCGGAAAAATGTACATTAATAACTTGAGTTTTTCTTAAACCGTTGGTTCACAAGTTTGTTTTTCTCCACACGAAACTACAAATATGACAGATTGACTTGAATTGAATACACCCCATTTCTTTCAAAGCAGTCGCCATTACCTAGTCAAAGACTTATTTCCGCCACGATTCATATTAATAAAAATAAAATCATTTTTCGGAAGCGGAACTTTCACTTTCCGGATTTCGGAAAATTATGGAATTAAGTTAAACTCCATAATTCAGAAGAATTCCGGAATTTAGAAAATTCCGGAATTTAGAAAAACTCAGGATTTCGAAAAAGATCCGGATTGTTCCGAATTCCGGAATGTTAACGAAATCAGAAATTTCTAAATTCCGGATTTTTCCGAATTCCGGAATTATTCCAAAATCGGAATTTTCCGAATTCCGAAATTTGCCCGCTTTTACCTTTGGGAGTCCGGAAAGTAATAATTCCAGAATTGGCTATCTCTAGTTTATACACAACCTTTCAGAACACTAAGCTAGTAGCTGTCTACAAACAAACAAGTAATGCAAAGCATTTTGTATCCTGCAACACGTCATGTATTAAAATCCGACAGCAGTTTCAGTATATAACCAGAAATTACATTTATCTAGTTACTGGAAGCTGAGGTATGAAGAATTGAATTGTGTCTTATCTTTTTGTGTCTTATACAACCCTGCAGACCACCGAATATGTAAACAGCTTTCGTTAAATCCAAGTTGTAGCACTCACAGTTACATCCATTTGTGTCTGTATGATCGTGTTACTAAAGCTTACTATATGACAGCGTTAGTAAGTCTTTCTCTGCTCTCCCGTAAAGTTGTGATACGATCTACTACAGAATAAAGAACCAATTATCAATTTAACCAAGTTGTTGTATTACTACACATTTCCTTCCGCCTCTGTCAACTGTGGTCAATCTCGTTGACGCGACATATTTGATTTTTTTTTACCTCTTTCTTTGTTTACTGAAATAAACAGTAACTATTCTGAAATATACTACTGCGTATGCCTCGTAGATAAATATTTCTGATGCCGATAGTTTCAGTTTTGTCCAAGGAATGTTCTTTTCCTTATTCCCAGCATGACCCTTTTATTACATTATATGAAGAGCATGTAGGCCTAAATACTTCATGTATTACATAGAATGTAGGTTTAACTCTTCCAGCAAAGAAGAAACATGTGATCATAGTATACAACCCACAGAAGTGATAGCTGGCAATACAGTGGTCGTAATCCCTAACGACACAGGAAGTAAGCAGTGTCGTCCCCGCTGGTCTAGTGGCAGTCGTGTTGTAGCAGCGGTGGCGAGCAGACCTGCGGAATGCGCTGTTGCTTGTTTATACGGCATACCTTTATACTTGAAGTTTGAATTCTTCTGATCGTCTAAATGGTGGTGAAACGAGTTAATACTTCGCGTGTAAACTTTAGTAATGTACCTACTCGTCCAGTTACTTATAGAATACATGAATTCATATTTGACAATTTCAAGTTAAGCAATGACCAAGTTGTGAGTATTGAATTAGACAATTACCGACGTTGTGTGTTTGTTAAGTTAATATCCCAGCTTTTGTGTGAACAGATAATTCGAGATAATAGTACTGGATTACGTTATACTGATGAAAATGGAGTGTATGATGTGAGTGTGGAAGTTGCAGATAAGCCTGTTACTTTAGTTAAATTATCTTTAGTGCCAAGTGAATTGGACGATGAAGAAATACTAAAAGTGTTGACCCCATATGGTAGTGTCAAAAATATCAAGGACGAGTTTTATGATAATAGTCATCGATACCGAGTGCGTACTGGGCGGAAATTGGTGTACATACAGTTAGATAAGGCAATTCCATCGTCTATTGAAATCCAAGGTCAACGATACTTAGTATCTTATTTTGGTCAGGAACGTACCTGTTTTGCTTGCAATAGCCCTAATCATCGATATGACCAATGTGATAGACGTAATGTAAACTCAAAACCTAGAGTGCAACCTTCAACCGAAGTTAACCTAGTCCGGACACCTAATTCGGTTACGGGTGTACAACCTGTTGTTTCATTACCTTCGTCTTTTAGTGACAAGGATTTTCCCCCATTAACTAGTGACAGTGATAAAGCTGTGTTACCTTCTTGTGCGGAGATAGTGAACGCTGACACTGCTACTGTTCCATCGGTAGCTTCGGCTACTTCTGAATGCAGATCTAATCCAGTACTTAAGCATACTCCGGATATTCAGCCACCTGTCGAGGTTTCTTTACCTCCCGCAACAGGTTCTGTTTCATCTCCAGTTATAATTAGTGTATCCGACTCGATACCTCCAGCGGTTTCTATTGCTGACGCTGCTGACTGTGTTCCTGACGATATAAGTGATGTGGCAGATGTTCCTATTACTATTGACAGTGGTCCATCTGAGAGTGAGAAATCCATTTCATCTTATAATCATACCTTCCTTTTAGCCTCAGTTCCCTCGCAAAGTAGTTCTAAAGAGCGCTCCTCTCAAGGTAAGAAGAGACGGAAAACGGTGAAAGACTGTACAATTTCTTCATCTGTTCGAAAACCTGATAAACCAGCTAGTGATGCTTTGTACAGGATAACTAGTGCTAATGTTACCAAACAATTGCAGCTTGCTGTAACAACTTCGGTAGAAGACAGTGCTTCTGTATCTGTAGAGTCTCCACTTTCTGGTGTAACTGTCACCTAGTGATTCTTGTGTGTGTGCCATGATATGTTTTCTAGTGTGTTTCCGAGTTAGTCCTCCCACTTCGTACCTACGTCATCTCATCATGTTCTATCAAGTCTGTCTCCTTCTCTACCTCTTCATGGCAATTGTTCTTACCATTGCTAGTATTAATCTAAATGGAATATCTTCACCCACACAGTATCACGCTCTGTCTGACTTTTTGTTAAAATCTGAAATTGAGGTGGCTTTTCTGCAAGAGGTAGGTCCGGAAGTGGTGAATGTACATGATTCATATCACGTTTATAACAATTCAACGTATAATCGTCTTGGTACTGCGATATTGGTTAAAGATGGGTTACCGTTTACGAATGTACAATGTCACCCCAGTGGTAGAATTATACGAGGTGATTTGTTCTGTATGACTATGATCAATGTGTATTCGCCATCTGGAAGTCATAATCGTGGTGCGCGCAACACCTTTTTTTGCGACTGATGTTGCGACATCGTTTAGTTGTGCCTCAGACCATGTCATTTTGGGGGGTGATATGAATTGTGTATTGAATAGAGCAGATATGGAACCAGGGTTTAATTATTGTGCTTCTCTTGATGAACTCATCTCTCATTATCCCTTGTATGATGCATGGCAACTAAGGAACAGTGATCTGTTGGGGTACACCCTGATTCGCCAGAATAGTGCCTCGAGAATCGATAGATTCAATTTGACGGAATCTCTTAAATCTCGGCTTTTTGATATATACCGTTATCCTGTTTGTTTTAGTGATCATCTGTCTTTAGTGATGAAAGTTAAGATTCCACATGATAAAATTGTGCGTGGACGTGGTTACTATCATATGAATGAAACACTATTAACAGATGAGGGATTTCTTACATTGTTTCAGAGTAAATGGGACTATTGGAGACAGCAAGCAAAACGGTATCCAAATATTCTCATATGGTGGACTACCTATTGTAAACCTAACCTAATACGCTTCTGTAAATGGTACGCTGGTTCTGGTGAACGCTCTCGTGATCGCCTGAAATTGTATAATTTTTATTACGGATGTTTATTAGAGGCTCAACGAGATGCTCTTTCCGATAGAACATTGTTGCCACTTGTTAATAAATATAAAGCAAAACTCTTAGATTTTCATAGGACTCAAGTTCAAGGTGTAAAAATTAGGAGTAAGGCTCTTATGTTTGATGAAACTGAACAGTGTTCTCTTACTCATGTTTTGCAAGAAAACCGGCGTGGCAAGCGCCGCCTGATCAAGACGGTTCTTACTTCGGATGGAGATCGCTGCAAGAATGTTTTTGCAATTCAGAAGGTATTTTATGATCATTGTTTAAAACTTTTTGGTGAATCGCGAGGACTGGATCTTGAGAATTTTATTTTTGAAGTTATTCCTAACGTCATAACAGATGATGATAATATGTCTTTGACGGAGCCTTTTACACTTGAAGAAGTAAAGTTGGCAACATTTGCTGCAAAGCCAGGAAAATCACCCGGACAAGATGGAATATCGGGTATATTGTATCAGAAACTTTGGCCCGTCATAGGTCAGACACTTACTGATGTGGTCAATGCTTGGTTTTTTGCTTCCGAACATATCTGTCGACCCAATCCTGCTGTCACTATTTTTATACCCAAAGTGCCTCAACCAACAATGGTTGCACATTTCAGACCTATTTCCCTTTTAAATATTGATGTTAAAATTATTAGTCGTTGTTTGGCTTCTAGATTAGCTCCATATATGAATAAGTTGCTGGGTGATTTGCAATATGCTGCAGTTAAGGGTAAGACTATATATCAGATTTTAATGAACGTTAGAGATTGTATTACAATATGTCAAGATTGTGAGATTACCGCAGCTATTGTTAATTTAGATTTTCAGAATGCATTTGATAACATTGAGCATTCCTATTTGTGGAGAGTTTTGACTGGTTTTGGTTTTAATGCTCGCATTATACAATGGTTTAAATTCTTCTATAAAGACGCTGCGACTAAATTAAATATTAATGGTCATCTTACCCTTCCCATCAAAGTAGTTCGTAGTATTCGACAAGGAGATCCTATAAGCTTACAATTATTTACCTTGGCTATTGCACCCTTCTTGTATGATGTAAACCGCAAGATTCAGGGTTTTGATGTTATTACATGTCCTCTACGTGTTTGTGGATATGCTGATGATGTCAATGTTTTCCTGCATTCTGTTCATGACTATAACCTTTTGATGCAAAGTGTTGCTAAATATCAACAAGTGTCTGGAGCTCTATTGAATAGAAAAAAATCAACCGGTCTTATAATATATAATTCTGAGGAGTTTAGTAAAATTCAGGACATTGCATTTCAATCTAGGATTAAAATACTAGGAATATCATTTATGAGTAATCTTGTTGAAACAGTAAGATATAATTATGACCTTGTCATTAATAAAATCAGGCATTTAAGTTTCTTGCATAAATGTAGGTCACTATGTTTGTTGTCTCGTGCTCGACTTCTCAACGTTTATATTTTGAGTAAACTGTGGTATGTTGCTAACGTCTTTGCCCTGCCTTCTACAGCAGGCAAAAGCTACAAAGTGTTTGTGGTTGGTTTCTGTGGAACAATTGTGTGTTTCGTGTTCGCTATAATGACATCTGTTTATCGGTAGCGAACGGAGGCATTAACATGACTCACGTGCAGTTCAAGGCTGAAAGTTTGTTTATACGACGTAACTTGACTGCCTTAGTTGAAGATGTACCTTCTCCCACTAGACACTTGCTGCGATACTTATTGGATACGATCGATCCAACACTGCCGTTGGCGATCACTTCCCTCCCCTCAAGTTGCTCTTACTTAACAGATGTTCCGTGTGCCTATATCTATCAATGTCATCGAACTCCCGATGTTTTGACTTTAACAAGTAAATAATGGTACATGCACCACCTACAACAGTTATCACCATGCAAATTAATAGAAAGAGAACCAGAATACAATTGGCATATAATATTTCGTAATATACACTCAAAATATTTAACAGCAGAAAATAAATCCTTTTGGTACATAGTAGTGAATGGAATTGTAGATACGAAAGTAAAACGAAATAAATGTGGGTTTAGTGCCGATATAATATGTTCTTTCTGTGGTGTTGCTGATTCCTTGAGTCATAGATTAACAACATGTGTGAACAGTAAACAAATCTGGTACCAATTGCAGCGATTTTTGGGTCTTATTATGCGCCAACCTCCTCGCTCAATCGAGGTCAATCTCCTGTTGCGACCGGAATATTCTCTGTATCCCAAAACGAAACACAATGCTGTTACCTGGCTTATAGCACAAACAATTACGTATGTACTCTCAGTGGAAACTGCAGGTAATTCTTCGTTTTATATTGAATACCTTCAATCTAATTATGAAAAAATGAGCTCCCTTATGAAAACTTGTACTTTTGCTCGTTTTCTCGACATTACCATATATGCGTAATTAACTTCTACTCCTTTGTTATTCCAATGAGTTTTTAGTAATTTGTAAAACTTGTGTATATGCTACATACGTTCTTTAAAAAAAAGGACGCACAAAATGTACAACTTGTATCTATGCTCCATAAGCAGTTTTTTCTCATTCCTTGAGTTATATTGTGCATTATTAGCTGTATATATTTATATTGTTCTGCAGTTGTGTTAATGATCGTATGTATCCAGCTTTATTAGTTAATAAAAAAGTTGTTTAAAAAAGTGGCTAGCACGTCCGCCGAATGTATGGTGTCCCGGGTTCGATTCCCGGCGGGAGAGCATCTCTGATTTTTTAACTGTCCTCGATGTTTCTGTGTTCGTGTCCCTGTCGTTGTAAGTTATTAGAAAAAGCAAGTTAAACGAGTGAAGCAAGTAAAATTAGCAATAAGTAAGTTACTGAAACACGTTCGGTGAGTCAGTTAAAAAAAAGTGGACAAAGCACTGGCTTTTTGCGCCGTCCATGCGAGTTCAAATCTATCTCGGCTTGAATTTTTATCCATTTCAGAGAAAGTATTGTTTGTTTTCGCTACAGGTAGCCACTCTTTTCGTATTTTTCTCCGTCGTTCACAGTTAAAGTAACTGACTATTCTTATTTTTTCTACGAATGATGGATCTTCTCTTTGGCTTCATGTCAAACATGCACACGTAATGAAAAGACGCTGTTGATAATAATATTAATATGAAATATTACTAGATAACTCGTGTGTGTATTTCGACAATATAATTTTATACTATTATGTGGAAGTAAGTAAGGTTGGCTTGCGCCCGCCCCCTAATTTTTTTTCGATGCGCCTTATGGGTCCACGGTGTCCAACGTTGTTCAAACCTCACTATCACCTCCTGTCCTCTCGATATAAGTTATTGACATTTTGCCTAAAGAGGACTCTGCCGTGGCCCCATGACTACCCATGACAATGACTCTTCATTCCTTTTGCATTGAAATCGCTTATTTTTCTAAGTAATATGAGTGCATACTGTCCAACGTTGCTCCCATCACTCTACAGTTTCCCGTTCTCTCGATATAAATTGCTAATATTTTGTTTGTAAGGGAGATATGGCGTTACAATCCTTTCGTTTGAAGCAGAGTTGAAAAAGATATTCCCTTGCCGCAAACAACACCTATTATTATTATTATTATTATTATTATTATTATTATTATTGTTGTTGTTGTTGTTGTTTTACTTACAACTAATGTTGCCTACCTTTATTTGCAATGCAATATGTTACTAAAAAGCAAATCAAATAACACTCCTCGCCATTCAGGCTCCCGAACTCGAAATACATGATTTACAGTTCTCTGTGTTAGAGTAAAGCACATTTATTATATTATTCTTTCAAATAACACGTTTCACAAGTTACTTCACTCTCAATGTGTAATTCCATATCATCACTTATAATCATCTTGTTCCGAAAGGAAAATACCCCTCCTCCTGCCCAAAAAGAAAAACAACAAAAAAGCCTACCGTAGCGAAAGGGTGTGAAAAGCTTTCTGAATACCAATTTATGGGTGAAATTTGGTTCCCTTGGAAGTTTTTAAAAGTTTGAAGGGGCACCATTATGAACATTTTCATCTGATTATTCTGGTTAACGAACTCATCAAGATATTTCAACAATTAATGTTTGTGCCAAGTTTCGTCTCAATCCGCTGAAAATTAGGGTGGTTAATGCATTCACAAATAGCGTTATATATATACAGATAGATAGATAAATAGACACACAGAGGAAGAGAGAAAAAGTGTTTTGCTCCCTTCTCGCACCTGTGGTGCGTCATAGCTAAACCGGGCCCCTTTGCAAAACTTTTTGAGCAGCCTAACCTAAACAGAAACCTCTTACTTGCTAACGTAGAAACGTGGTCGGGAGATGTAAGGCATGTAGAAATTGTATTTTTAATAACCATGAGTATGGATTCGAACACTCCACTTTCATGTTTTTCTTTTTACTTTTTTGCAGCTACATCGGAACGTTCAAATTTTATTCTTTACTGATTGCAAATGGCCTTTACATTCAAAATATAAGGAATTTTGGTGGCATTTGTTCGGATTTTCTTCTCTTTCAAAATTAAGACAAGAATAAAAGCAATACGCAAAGACAAAAAGTATTATCAGTACTAAACATTACCAATAATAATTGCTACGAAAAACTAAATACGACCTCTTTTACCATCTCTCAGAAGCTGCATGTATTATTAACAAAAATTTTTAAAAAGGTCCCCACCGAAGATTCGAACTGGCGACCTTTGCATTTGTAAGCCAGCACCTTAACCACTACACCAAGATCACGGTGTGGTGAACTTTTAGTTGTCGGCATATTTGTTGTATTTATGTTTTATGTTCCCACTTCGACAATTTGTACTCTTTTTTCTAAGTTTAACAGCTGTTTCTGGCTTTCTCTTTCGGTGTCGTCCTTTATTTTCACTATGCACTATTCGTATTCACAGCTTGTGCCCCTCTGCAGTGTCTTATTCAGATTGAACTTTTCTTTTTGCCCCTCAGTAAACATTTGATTGATTTAATTCTCATACTCTCCACGGATGGAGTACAGGAATGCCAGACTCGAACAATAGGTGTACATTTACTTTCCTGACAGATAATACATAAAAGTACCTACAAACAGGTTTCTCACTTTCTCAGCTTTCTGAAGACTTGATTCCGTTATGCTCTGAAAGCCTCATGATATTCGTAAGAGATCACCAAAAACCAATAAATTTATTTGTTCACGAATTATTGTCATAATGATTTGTTTTGGTTAGCGCATGTCTATAACAAAAGTTAAATGATGGTACCAGAAAGTTCACTGATTATCTTCTGATATATTCTGCTCTCTTATATTTTTGAGTATTGTGCATCTATTGTGTGCAAATGTACAATATGCATGCTTATGCACTTAGCTATATATCATGAAGACGTCAAGAGAGAGAAAATCACGTACACGACTGCAAGATGCCCAGAAGTGTTTTATTATTATTATTATTATATCTAGTTCAATTTAAAGCAAAGGGAATTTGAGGAACTGAGCTCGGGTGTAATACTAGAAGTAGGCGAGATGAGAATGATAGGCTTATGTGGAAAATAACAAGAGTTTGAGAAACACACCCATACCCTGGGGTAGGCGGTCTCAACAAGTAGCTTTGAGTCACAATCGCGTAGGAATGGATCGCACTGCATAAAACCGTTTTTACGATATCAGATGCCACATGCTTAAAATGAAGAAGGGGTCCAGTATTTGGACATTTCCAGGTGAAATCAGTCACGTCACAGCAAAAGAGTATGCAGAATAGTTACTTCACTCAGGAGACATAGCTGAAAAGTAATAGTGAAGAACTGACACAGCAAATACGAACACTATTTACAAAGTAATCTTCACAGAAGGAGCAATTGTGGACTGTCAACGATGAAGTGCTTTTCATTCTTTTCGGAGGTGCTGTTACAGGCTTACAACCTGAAACGTGTCAAGCTAGAAAGGAACAGCAATATTAAGAGAAATTATATAGGTCACTTGTAACCATAGAAACGGTTCACTGCTTCAAATTGTAATCAAAACTAGCTTGTAGTGGCCACCTTTAACAAATTAGTATTTTTCGACATCTTGCACGCGTATACCCACCACAGCTAACGTGCCTCTTCTCTATGGACACACACGAGTTGGTGAATAGCACGCTAGTAATATATATATATATATATATATATATATATATATATATATATATACAGGGTGTCCGAGAAGTCCTTCCCTGATTACAGAAATTGATAACTCAGGCTAGAAATAAGAGAGAAATATGAAACTGGTGTTGGATTGTTTACAAACTATAAAAGTTTTTGTCTGTCTTAGGTTTGTTCTGTTTTACCAAGTCTCAATTTTTTTTGTTTTAGGTTTGTAGTACGTAAGTAAGAAGCCCAAGAAGCCATGCCAACCAACCAGGAGAAGGCACAGTGTGTCCTGTGGTACCATGAGACACGATCCCCAACCACGGTGCAGAGACAGTTCCAGACAACATTTGGGAGGACTCCACCTGATGTCAAGAGCATTAAAGCCTGGTATGAGAAGTTCAAGAACACAGGGTCGGTTGCTGACCTTCCGAGGTCTTGTCGACCAAGAATCTCAGCAGACACGGTGGAGGTTGTGCAGCAGTCTTTTCTGAGAAGTCCTAAGAAATCGGTGCGCAGGGCCTCACGTGAATTACAGATGCCAAAAAGCTCTATCCATGACATTTTACACAAACGTTTATTGTTTCGTGCTTACAAAGTGCAACTCGTTCAGGCCTTGTTGCCCGACGACGGTACACGTCGATATGACTTTGCGGTCGAAATGCTATCACGTATTGAGGACGATAATGGTTATCTCAGACGAATTGCCTTTTCCGACGAAGCGACATTCTTTGTCAGTGGAGTAGTGAATCGCCATAATGTATCGTCATCCGCAAAAAAAAGTTCGCATATACTGTAACTTCCACATTTTCATTAATAACTCAGTTTTCTTAATATATTATCGCTTCTTTGTGCTTTCCTTAACAAAGCAATGTAGTAATGAATAATTATTTATGATTTTTGTGAAAAAATAAAGCAAAATAAGAAAATTATAAGCAAAAAAACTGTGATTGTTATGAAACTTTAGTCTGTCAGATAATTACGCGGAGAATATCCCGAGGGAAATTCACTCCATACAGTGCACAGGTATTAGGAGCACTCACAAATACGTAAAATTGAAGGAACAGAAAATAATGTATTTTTGAGATGAACATACAATTCACACTTCACGTGAAGTTCCAATATGGGAAATCAATCAATATCTTCAGTTGAAATTACTGAAAAAAAAAACAGAAAATGGCTATTTAAAACTCCAAGTGTAAACCTGCGCTTGGAGCGAGTCTATTTCTAATATCAGAACGCGTTATTTCGTAGCATGCCTGCGTGGCCAAGCGGGTTTAACAATGCTGTTGAAATTCTAGAACCGAAGGGTGGCAGTTCGAGCCTGAGTGCGGAACGCTTTTTTTTTCAACATAGTGAAATATTTTTTTAAAAATATAAATGTCTAGTTTGAAGTGCTTAAAAACACAAGACCAGATGAACAATCACTTTTCAAAGCTCAGTCACATTTATTCACTATGTTCATCAATTAGGCTATATACGAAGACACTAAAATGTGGAACGTTAACGATCCTTATTAACGTTAATACCACATCCGTTATAATGAGAACAGATTTGTGATCTGAATACCAACCTTAAACCATAAGTCCAAAATGAAAATTATTCATGTTCTTGATACCTATTGCAACACTCAGTTGTAATATAGAGAGTGAGAGTGCGAAAGAGAGAGATAAAATACTGTATACAGGGTGCGGAAAAATTCCCGGAACGGTCCAATATCTCGCGAAGTATAAATATCACCAAACAAAAATAACACATGTTAAATAGTTTTAAAGAAGCTATCCAATGATAGAAAACGCAATCACCTATCCCTACCTCCTTGGGGACTACGGGGGATAACTTTAAAATTTTAAATGGGAACCCCTATTTCTTATTTCATATGTGGATTCTCCAGAAAAAGTGATAGTGATTTGATCAAAAATTGAAAACAGTGTGTGCGAAGATGAAGTTACATGGAATACAATATCGATAATTGTTTTGCAAAGTAGCTTTATGAAGTAGTTCTTAGTAGTAGGGTTATTTACAACAAAAATAAGCCCTTTTTGTCACCATTTTTATTTTCTTGCAAATTAATAAATATGGACAAATGCATTATTTTATGGAAGTTAAAATGTATGAATTCGTTATGTGGGTAAAAAAATCACATAAAAGTTTTACTCTGCGTGGGAATCGAACTCACGACCTTTCATGCCGGAGTCCCCTACGCTAACCGCATGGCCCAGAGCTCGACACTGAGAGGCCACATTTTCATAAAGATTTACCTCATCCATTTTTTATGTGTCGATTCAAGTGCTATCCGTGAAGGCACTGTTTTTAATTTTGGTCAAATCACTGTTACTTATTCTGAAGAATCCAAATGTGCAACAAAATATGGGGATTTCCATTTAAAATTTTAAAGTTACTCCCCGTGTGGGAATGGAGGGTTGCGTTTGGTATCATTGGATAGATTTTTCAAAACTGTTTAACACGTGTTATTTTTGTTTTGCTGATCTGTATATTTCGCGAGATATTGGACCGTTCCGGGACTTTCCCCGCACCCTGTATAAGCTTGTATTTTTAATTAAAACAGTTAGTGTAAATCATAATCTGGATTTTTATAAAGTAAATTAAACAATCATATAGAAAATGTATACAGTTTAAAATTGAATTAAATTGCAATTCCAGAATCTGTAACATTGTACATTTCTTATTTATTTACATCGAATGTTAACTTATTGTATAGTTTATAGCATGAGTATCAGCTGATATGTAACACAAAATTATCTATAAATTGAATTTAAATAGGAAATGATATAGTTGCTATAAGAACAAGTTTATGAAAATGAACTGTATAATAATGGTTGTATTTGAAACAGAGTTTGCGTAATGGAGTAAATATTTGCACCGCCAGCTTTGCAATACTGTGCGGTTTAAATTGTCAATCTCATCAATTTTACTTATTTCGCTTGAATGCTTATGGAATTTAGTATAGCATTATGAAACATTCAACAACTGATCTAGTAGTGAAACATATTTAATAAGATTACCGCACATTACGGTAGAGTCCGAGATCGCTCCCAGCTTTGCGAGCACTTGATAATATTTTGTTATTACATTAGATAAAATAATATGTGGAAGAGCTAAATTAAATTAGAAAATGAAATGAAATATTTAACATCCCACTATTACGCCCTTTAGGCGGGAAGGTTCTAGATTGCTGGTCCTCACATAGAGGAGAATTTGGATTAGTACCCAGTTTGGTTCTTTCCTTTATCAAATCTCAATACACAATTCATATAGTAGTAATGTCGAGCAAGCGATAGCGAGTGAAGGCAGGTTAACCAGGTTGATTGCTTTCTTCATCACCACTCAATTGGTATACGGACCAGTGTTCTAGAATCCTGTTATTTTAGGCTAAGGGAGAAGATAATTAAAGTAAGAAAAATGATATAAGAATTGGTGGAATGAGAAAGTGGAAGGAAAAGGAAATGCTTTGAGAAAAGTCACGGACATAATGTTGTTCACCACAAGCTTACTTGGACGGAATAAAACCAAAGACCGCATGCACCAAAGGTAAGCGCTCTACCAGTGAACCATCGCGCCCCATAAATTAAATAAGAAAGATAAGTAGTAGGCATTTTATAATTGAATATTGTATGTAAGAAACTTATTGTCCATAAAGATTCTTTCTCTTCAAGCTTTTGTAATTGATGTTGCAAATTGTCCGATGCTTTGCAATGCGGGCCAAAGGAATAAATGCATTTTTTCGGGATAGTATCGTCTGCCCCGCGGTGGCTCAGTGGTAGAGCGTTCACCTGTGGTGCTTGGGGTCCCGGATTCGATCCCAGCCCCCGCCAAGTGAACTTTGTGGTGGACAAACACCGTGCTCGTGGGTTTTCTCGGGGTTCTCCCGTTTCCTCCCACTTTATTCATTTCACTCATCATCACCGTCTCCTTTAGCATAACCGCGGGACGTAAAACTGAAAGATTTCATTTTCATTTTTTCCGTTGTCCTTAAAAATCCACTTTTGAGGGGGAAATGGGGCAAGTTTCAAATAAGGCGGTCAATATGTAAAAGTGACGTCGTGTTTGTCTGTCCGATCATCACGGGAAATCAAATCAGCCGTTTGAAATAAATATTTGAATACATTTAGTACTTGGAAGAAAATGGTTAGCTGACGTTCACTATAAACTTGACAAAACTTCGATACAAATTAGAGGATAGTCAGCTATGCCTAAATCTAATATTGTAGGTGGAAGTGAAAACGACGAACGAAGTAACAGCGGATTAAAATTTAGCATTAGAAGTCATTGAAAACAGAATGTGATGCGCGAAAACGAGAAAAAAAGAAAAGAAAAAACGTAACGTTGCCGACGACAACACACTGGATCGTGCTTATCGAAAGACCCATAAACGCTATTCATTAGCTCATTCTTCACGGTTTGGATTGCAAGAAATAAAACTATTTCTTTGTGTTAATACGCCTCTCAAAACGAAATGTTGTATTTCTGCAAAATTTGTTTTTCTCACATGACTGGATATTTTTTTAAAAAAATCTATTGCGCTGAAGAAAACAAAACCATATGACAAGCTGTATTTGATCTGAAGACCCCATGATCTTTACTACATGTTGTTATTCATTACATCAGCGAGACGTTGTTTGCAATGACACTGATACATTGAGTGGTTTGTTCGAGAAAGTTGCTTGTCTCGATTTTGTTTACTCTTTAGGTTTTTCGTAGAATGCATGAAAAAGAAATACATTTTTTCGCTTAGATATCCAGGAATCCTGTTTTAACTGATCAGAAAACAGCAATCTACTGGTGAAATGATATGGGGTAATGTGTAGCATTTTGTCTTCACGCCATCGATAACAGCAATGAGCACATGAATTACATAAAAAGAGAGTGTGTTGTTATGAACTACTAATATCTTTTTCAAAAAAAAAATCTACGTGTTACTTCGTAGCTCAGGGGATAAGTGAGAGATTACAATACACAAGTTCGCACGATCGAGTCTTGTCCACTGCTATTATGTTGTTTTTTTTTCATTTTCATTGAAAGTGACGGTGAAAGTGACGTAATACATTTTCATTGGCATTCAAAAAAAAAAAAGAATGGAAGGGAATACGTAGCCCTGAAAAGGGCTGTTTATATATGTGTCTAATAGGAGGTCCAATGACCTTCTACATCGATGACTGCCTGGAGCCTTCTGGACATGCTTGTTTGACTACAAGGGAGCACTTCACAACTGATTACTGAATGATAAGATCTGTGGTATTCTGTTCAACTTTCCTTTAGGCAATTTTAAAGGTAATAGACAATATTTGTCTGACCTTGTCAGTGCCTGAGGCAGAAGACAAAATCAATGAAAATGTTTTCAACATAACATTTTCGATTTATGTTTATCTCCTATCCGTTTTTATTACGATTGCCTCCTTTAGAAATATCAGCTCTCTTTTTTAGCCCGTATAAGGAAATGCTATTGCGGTTTTCCAACGTTCAATATTTTTGGCAAAATTAACACTTTCAAATAAAACTAAACAAACATATGTTTCACAGACAAAACCATATGTAAAGTTCTACTTTCCAGTTAGGCAACGTTCCTTCAAAAAATTGCAACTATAGTTTGCATCTCAAGTAATTGGGTAAATGTGCCAGTAGTCGACCATTTAAGGAGATTTTCAACTTTGTTAAAGTATAAAAAAATCATTTTTAACTAATAACTTTTACTGCATATGTCATTAGAAAGAACAGTGTTTAAATTTTACGTTTGTGTAGCTCGCATAGGAAATCTTTTATAAATAATTATACAGGAAAAAGAAAATACCAGAAACCCTGAAAAAAAACAGTAGTCGGCCTATGAAAACCAAAGGTCAGCCATTACTTTAACCAGTACTCAGCCACACTATAGAATTGACTTTTTTAATGGAATTTTAGAGATCAATTCCTCAGTAGCAAATTAAGGTACAAATATATTGCACTCAGAGTTCCTACAAAGAAAAACTACGTGGAAAACAGGCCCACAACTAGAGGGAGCTAGGGGGCCTGGCCCTCCTAAACTTTTCGTGGCCCCTCCAGACCTCAACACAAAAAACACAATTTAGATATGTGTAAGAGATTTTTAATGACTTGCCCCCCCTAACATATCTATGCCCCCCCAAACCTCTGTGGCTAGAAGCAGGCCTGGTGGAAAATATATTGCGATACAGGAAAAAAGACTTCTTGTATGATATTTACCATAAACTAAGAAAAATGTGCCTCGGCCTAGACTAGCCTATTTAAAACTAATATATAGGCCTATTTATATTTACATTGATATTTATATTTAGCTATGACATTAACCCTTTAATATGAAGTTCATTAAGCACATTCAGGACACATAAGCACTTGTTTAGCAGGTTCCTCGTACGATAATTCACTGAGGCACGTGCATTTTAAGTGATACCACTGATCACAAAAGTGACACCCTAAATATTTAAGTGTTTCGTTCTCAATATCACTTATGAATTCTTCTTCAGGCCTTAGACGGCATTTCAACCACTTCTTGCGTCTCGTCTTTTTAACTACTAGTGCTACTTTGCTTGACAGTCCTTTTCTTTTTGTTTGACTTAAAATTTTTCCTTTCTTTTGTATTCTCTCCCTTTTTCATTTTAGACGTTCCTCTTCTAGTTTTCTTTTCTTTTCATTCTTTACCATCTGATAATTTCTCCATGCTTGGGAGGATACTGCACTTTGAACTTTTTCTCTGGGCACATGTTTGGTAGTTTTGTTTTTGATTGGAGCTAGCCAGAAAAGATGATAATCAAAGCCAGATGATATGGAAGTATTTTACGAAGGTTTTCTTTGAATTTTTTCTGAGATCATATGGACTTATTTCTGGCTCTACTGACTGTAGAAACAGAAGCAGACCTTTCACCTTGCGTCGCTTCAGTACAAGATGCCATAACTTATATGTTGTTTACCTGGTTTGGGTCAGACGTAACGTCTATTTCTGATATCGAAGATATATTTGTAGGCTCTAGACGGCCAATTGCTAAATTTGGTATGTTCCAGGACTAAGATATCGAACATTTCACTAGCAAGTATCTACTGATAGCAAATCGATCCTCTTCGGACAGAACAATAGCCTTATATGTGTTCATTAGTGTAGAATAAGAAGACTCTTTGGATAGAGTATCCTCAACGCACCTGATTGCAAAACATCTGACACTGAGTCTATTCCAGTAGATGTCTTTGGACTGGTTGAAAGAAACGCTAAATCACGCGTTCTTAAACTGTTAGACATATTTTCCTCACGCTCACAGTGAGTTAGAATGTAAATATTTATGATTATTCTGTATTGTTTCGGCAATCAGGCAACTCTAGGAACAGAGCAGATAAGAACAGATAATAATAATAATAATAATAATAATAATAATAATAATAATAATAATAATAATAATAATAATAATAATAGTTGAAGAGCAATTGCAGCCTTGGAATTAAAAACGTGCAG
The DNA here is from genome assembly GCF_964235325.1 of Thermobia domestica. NCBI lineage: Eukaryota > Metazoa > Arthropoda > Insecta > Zygentoma > Lepismatidae > Thermobia > Thermobia domestica. Next base: position 158,149,588 of record NC_137471.1, read on the forward strand.
AAACGCGACATTGTGCGGAGTAATTTAAAAAAATAAATCAATTAGATATTGATAACCCTTACTTCCTCATAGCTACCTTAGATTAAAAGACTAAGCTATGATCAGGGTCAAGGGCGTCGATCCTGCTAGGGCCGGGGGGCCCGCGCCCCCAAAGCTTTTGTTGGCCCCCTATTGTATTTATGAATATACAATATTTGGCATAATTTGAATGCAAGTTGTCTTAAAATCCTAACCTTCCGCATCCGAATGACCCCCAAATTTACAGGGAAATCGGCGCCCTTGATTAGGGTAAAATAAATACTCATTACCTGTCCTTTTTAAATTTTAGAGAAATAATTCAGACCAGCCATAAATCCTTAACCTTTTTTCCCTCAGTTCTAGAAAAATACAAGAATTGAAATGGTTACAATACCAGACTGATATTAAAGTACGGGACAAAAATAAACGACCAACATCGTCATAAGTTTTAATTGCATTTTCGATCGTTTAATTTTGTCCCGTACTTTATAACTGTATTATACTTGTATGATGCAATTAGTGACATCATAACAGTTACTTTTTCATTAAATCGTTAGAAAAGTCTTCTACGTATTAGTTAAGTGTCTTAGTTGTATGTCATGTGTCATTTAAATTGAATGAATGATAAGTGGATGACTACTGGAGTATATGTATCCAGTAGTCGTCCCTAATGGCTGACTACCGAAAAACGTTATCAAAAATGCAACTTGTAGTCAGCCCCCTTATTTCTACGCAATATCTTGTTTTGTATCATAAACCACGAATTTTTAATAAGCTACGATACATTCATGCATAGAAGAAAGCAATAACTCGTACTATTTTACAATAATATAATTTTAACTTAACTTTCAAGTAAAGCTTCTTCCTTATTTTTTTTATTAACAAAATGCGCACTTTGCTCACTTGCATCAGCAGACCTCAAATGATAATTTTTCTTTTCTACCACGAGAAGTCACACCAGGCTAGAACAAATGAGGTTGAATACTGGAGCTCTGATTTTAGTTGTAGTTGATTATTTGTTTGATAACAAGCTACTGTATGTTTATTTAATATGCTTTTTACTGAAAAATGGCTGACTACTGGAGACGGCTGACTTTAGGCACACTTACCCTCCTAACTAACTAACTAATTCTATGGCCTATGGAACCCGGAGGTTCAATGCCGCATTCACAAAAGCTCTCCACTGACTTCTATCCTTAGCTAACTGGATCCAGTTTCTACTTTGTATTCCTATTTCTGCGAGATCCATCTTAATATTGTCCTCCCATCTGCGCCTAGATCTTCCTAATTATAAGCTCAAGTAATATGTAACATAATAATAATAATAATAATAATAATAATAATAATAATAATAATAATAATAATAATAATAATAATAATAATAATAATAATAATAATATCTTAGTATCAAACTTTAAGCGATTTTTATATGATGCATATATTCATGAAAATAGTCACTACTTGTTATGTACTCATTTGGTGTTCCCCTAGGGTTACTAGGAATTGAAATCAGGATCTCTGACTATGCAGTCCAGTATGCTAACTGTATGACCACAGAGCACGGATCTGACAAAAAACATTTTGATAACGTTTTGCTACCCCTCCTTTTCCCGTATCGATTGAAGTGCCATCCGTGAAGGAATTGTTTTCAATTCTGGGTGAAATCAGTCACTTTTCTCTGGAGAATCGAAATGTCCAATAAGAAATGGGGGTCCCACTTTAAAATTTTAAAGTTACCCCTACCGCCAAAGGGAATGGGGATAGAGGATTTTGTTTGGTATAATTGAACTATACATATAAAGCAGAAACATATATTCTCATTTTGGGCGTGTGTTTTCAATTTGATATTAACTTATAAATCTATTTGAACTTTGGTAGTGCTAGCATTTCCATAGCGTCATCTTCGTATACAAACAGATGGTGAATAAAAGTGACAGAGGTTTGAAAGCTGACAGTTTATCTGATTTTGTTTTTATAACCAATTCAAATGTTAAAAATGTAACGTTGTATTTAGAAAAAATAAAATATCCTTATATTGAAAGAAAACCGGACTGGGCACCGAACCGTCAATCATTACTGTAATTTCAATCGCCTCGCTAAACCCACTTATTTTCTTCTTAATTTACGTCGCGAAAGGCGGCCCCGAAGTTCACTTACCAAAGTCTGCTTTCCCCTTATCAGTAATTTCTGCTTATTTCTTACTGGGTTATACACGTTTTACAGTAACCTTGAATGATAGGGACACAAACACAGACACGTCGAGAACATTTAAAATTCCAAAAGTTCTCCCACCGGGAATCAAACCCGGTACCCTGTACACCACAGACACACATGCCAGCCACTAGACCACACAGCCAAGTTATAAAGCCAGCGCGTTTTAATAATTCTACTGGAAATGCACGAGATATGCACTTGTAATACATTGAGTGATTTATTCGAGAGAGGCAAAGCACTTTACTTTGAATTCATTTCTTGGTTTCGTTTCTACTGTGTTTATTCTTTGTATTTTTCGTACACTACTTGAAAAAGCAAATACATTTTTCGCTACGGTGTCCAGAAATACCATTTTAACTGATCATAAAACAGAAATCTTTCGGTGAAATAATATGGGGTAATGTGTGCTATTCTAGTTTCATACCGAGTTCCTTCGTAGCTAAGCGGTTAGCATACGCACCTTTGACGTAAGAGACCCGGTTCGATTCCCGGTGTGAGCTCATGTGGTTCGGATTTCACGATAATCAGTAGGTAAACGTCTCATATAGCGTCAATGCTGAAAGGGATGTTAAAACCAACTCAACATTATTTTATACCATCAATTGAAGCAAAAGGTAGACGATACTATCCTGTTAAAAACATGCATTTATTTGTTTGGCACATATTACAAAGCATTGGACTATTTGCGACACTTCAAGAAAAAGATGCTTTATGAATATTAAGTCGCTTCAAGCGTTGAAATCGCTTTGTAAAAATCCAGATTATGAATTGCAATAACTTTTTACGTTGTAATTAAAATAACAGCATATATTGTTTTCTATCTCTCTCACATACTTTCTCTCTCTCTCTTTCTTTCTCTATATATACACACCTGTATATTACAATAGGTATCAGAACATGAATAATTTTCATTTTGGACGTGTGATTTAAGGTTGGTATTCAAATCAGAAAGTTGTTCCCATTATAACAATGTTAACGTTCTTCATTTTAGCGTCTTCGTATATAAATGATGACAGGGAGAACAAATGTAACAGGCTTTGAAACGTGATAGTTCATCTGATTTTTTTTCAAGCACTTCAAAGCAGAACTTTATATTTAAAGAAATGTTTCCATATGTTGAGAAAAATCAAAACTGCCGGAAGACAGATTCGAACTGCGATCCTCCGATGCTAGACTTTCAAGAACACTACTAAACACGCTTGACCACCGAGACAATTCATGAAAAAGTATGTTGTAATAATGCTCATATATCGCTCCAAGCGCACGTTCACACCTGAAGTTTTAAATAGTCATTTTCTCCCTATATCAGTAATTTCAACTGAAGATATTGACTGATTTTGCATATTGGAACTGTGCATGAAGTGTGAATTGCATATTAAACGCAGAAATACGTAGTTGACTCTTCAGTTCATGTTTCTGTTCAATAGCTTCACATGTTAGTGAGTGTTTCCTAATACCTGTGTCATTTTCCCTCTTTTTTCCCACGGGATATTCTTCGTGTAATTATTTGACACATTAAGGTTTCATAAGATTAAAGGTTTTTTGCTTATAATTTTCTTATTTTGCTTTATTTTTTCTCTAAATAATAAATAATTATGCATTATTACACTGCTTTGTTAAGGAAAGCACAAAGAAGCGATAATATAGTCAGAAGAGCGAGTTATTAATAAAAATGTGGAAGTTACAGTATATGCGAACTTTTATTGCGGATGACGATACGCATTTGGGGTTCAGAACCCCCCAGGGAGGTCAGGGAGTTCACCAGAAGCAGTCCAAAGGTGAATGTTTGGTGCGCGTTATTGCACGATCGAATTATCAGGCCATTCTTCTTCGCTGAGGATACTATCACATCTGCAGTGTACCTGGATATGTTCAGCTGTATGCTGTACCTCCCCCGATGTCGTTTTTCAGCAAGACTTTGCACCACCTCATTGGGGTTTGGACGTCCGTGCCTATCTCGATAGGATATTTCCTGGGCGATGGATTGGTCGTGATGGACCAACAGCTTGGCCTCCACGCTCTCCTGACATAACCGCATTAGACTTCTTTTTATGGGGTTATGTTAAGGATGAGGTCTACCGAACACGTGTACCAGATCTTGAAACCCTGCAGCAACGAATAACCATAGTCGTTGCATCGATCCCTCCAGTGATGTTGGCTAATGTGTGGATGGAAATTGAATATCGCCTAGATGTGCTACGTGCTACCAAGGGTTCTCATGTGGAAGTGTACTGATGTGACCAAAACTTTTATAGTTTGTAAACAATTCTACGCCAGTTTCATATTTCTGTCTTATTTCTAGCCTGAGTTATCAATTTCTGAAATCAGGGAAGGACTTCTCGGACACCCTGTATATATATAACAGTTCTAAGATATTTGCATCAAATTTTGCCGTTTTTAATAGACGTCAGTCTGTCTCCTCTCTCTGACTCGAATTTCTGAAGAGGTACTCGAACTTACATGTGAATTCACGCATGGAATTTCGAGAAATAGGTAGGAAGAAAAGTCGTGTGTGGCAATGTTACATGCAAAATTTAAAAAAAAAGGAAATACATGCAAATATTGTGAACATACATATTTAACCCTTTGGGGATCTTATGGTACATTTTGTACCATACGCGTTTTTCATGGTACATTGCGTTATTTCTCTTCTATTTGAGCTTTTTCGTCCGGTTGTTTTTTTTTGTTTTTCAAGTCCAGAGACATTGTAGAAGGCATTACGTATGGTTTCAGACCGTCCTGCGTCCAGACATGGGAGGTGATGACGTCATAATCTTAAAATGTATTTTTTCCCTTTTTAAGCCTATGTTCATTATTTTTTGGCAGGCTTATTTTTGAACGTAGAAGATTGAAGTTTTGCACAAACATTCAGTCCACCGAGTAGTATTTACCAGATTTTTTGTTTAGATGTCAGTGCTAAAACAGGGGGGAACCAGAGGGGCAAAGGAGTAAACAAAGGGATATTTTTACCCCAAAAATTCCGTTTGTCGTCATTTTCCCGCCTCATTTACATGATAGGACCACGTGAGTCATACCGTCTGAAAGGCCGTTCCATTCTGAAGAGAATGACAGTCGAATTATTATTCTAGGGTAATTAGGGCCGTCTCAGTGAATTTTTATCCAAATATACTTCTGTATAGGGTAAAAGTGGGGCATGGTACTGAAATTTTTTCTGGCGGGCCTATTTTTTCACGTAGATGATTGAAATTTTGCACAAACATTCAGTCCACCGAGTAGTATTTATATAAGGTTTTCTTTTTGATTTCTGCTTTAAAACAGGGGGGTCCAGAGGGGCAAAAGTTGAGAAAAGGGAAATTTTCCAGAAATTTCCCGCCTTAGATACATGATGGAGACATGTAAATGGTACCGCCTGAAAGACAGTTCTATTCTGAAGAGAATGATTGGCGGATTATAGTCCTAGGGTAATTAGGGATGTCTCAGGAATTTTTTCCCTGAGATCATAGTGTTTTATGGTGATTTGTGGGATTGTGGGAATTTTTGATAAAAATTCTCTCTCCCTTACTGTTCAAGATAGAAACTTGAAATTTGGCACATACATTCAGAATAGCAAGTACAATCTATCAGATTTTTTTTTAGATGGCTACGATCACACAGGGGGGGTCCAGGGGGGCCAAAGTTCGAGGAATTTTTTTCCCTCCGAAATTTTCACTTTGACAATTTTTTTCCCGCTTCTGGTATATGGTATGAGCATGCAAGTGGTATCATTTGAAAGCCAGCTCTATTCTGAAGAGAATGAGGTATGAACCATGATCCTAGAATAAATAGTGACGATGCAGTAGCTGCTTGACTGAAAGTTTCAAAAATAGCCCAAAAAGCCAAGATCTCCTAAGGGTTAAACGCAAGTGTTGACAAAATGGTGGGGTATCTGTGTTCTGGCAGTTACCCAACCTAATTTGTTTATAACATTTAGAAATTTAATCCGCCTTATGCAAAGTCGTTTTGACAAATGATTAGCGTCATGCTAAACGCCCGATATCTGAAGGAAGCATATATAAGTCGAACGCTTTAGTATGATACTAATCACAAGCCAGAAGGACTCTGCATATGGCCCAGTTTTCTTTATCATCTCTGACGAGTATGATCATTTCTAATTCATTTTCGTACTCATTGATAATTAAATTCCATCAAAGTGTTGCAAATCACTCATCTCCTGCTCCAACTGATATTTGATTCTTAAATATGCGCCTCAGTTTGTCTTTTGACAATTCACTTACATGAAAGAGGTTAATGCCAGCAGCCCGTCCCATTTTTTCCACACTGACCTAACACTAATTCGAGCTTACTACGACACACTGGCCGCCAGACTGATCATCACTCAGCACCTATAACGAGGAATTTAACTGCTAGTGTTTCGAAGGATAGTTGGCGTTGTCGGCGGAAAACGAGTTTTACACAAGAATTACTTATCATACAGTGTTCAGTACTTAGTCCTGTATATGTATACCAAGCTTTATACCGATCATCGCGTTTTAACCGAAATATGTCCCTTGTTAGAAAAAAATCATATGACTAGTTATATAAAATACAGTCAACGAATTTTAATTTTTGTAGCCTCCAAATTGTTTAAAACCTAGAAGTATATCATAATAAATGAAAATAAAGTAATTTGTCATACTTTTCTTATAATTTAGAAAATAAAATAAAGAAATGGAAATAAATTCCTTCCCGGAAATTGATATGCAAGAGAACAACCCGGGAATATTCCCGTTTTTTATTTTCCTTTCCACCGTAAATATTCCCACTGCCTATCACTATTCTTGAATGAGTTGACATTGGTAAAAGTTAAATTGCACTAGTTATTTATTTCGTTTATTCTATTTGTAAAATGTTAATTTACGGTGGAAAACAATAATGATATCAAAACAAAAGTACAAAGAAAACACACCAACCACTTTTCGTTTATTGTTATGCATATTATTATTATTATTATTATTATTATTATTATTATTATTATTATTATTATTATTATTATTATTATTATTATTATTATTATTATTAATATATAAAGTCAGTGGTAGCTCATGCCTTCAACATGTATACAACAGTGGTTTCAAACACATTATAAATTTCTAATGGTCTATGTCAGGTCGGGCTTTATATTTGTAAAGAAGAAGAACTAATTTTTTCAATAAGCAATTATTCTGTATCATATTAAAACCTGATTGTGTATTTGATTGCAAGTAGCGTCTATAATTGCTGGGAGAGTATCCATGAAATATCGAGTAAAGTGGCCGTTACGGCGAGTGCATCGCGCTTTGTGTGTCCTGTGATGACGAGAGTTGTGTGGGGTTTTCTATACATATTTACTGAACTTACACACTTTTTCTTTCCTTTACACGTTCATACATTCCCTCATTTTTCTACACTTTTTCCCAGTCATTTTACACTCCTCAATTTTCTCTACCTCTTGTTCTGTTGAACTTGGCCTTCAGCCCCCTTTATGTGTTCGAAATTCTCTCCTTATTCTGATCTTTTCCTATTGTACCATACTTCTCTCCAAAAAATCACAGAAGAAACAATTAAAGAGAAAGCGCAGGAAAAGTGGTATGAAGAAGGTGTCAAGAAGAACAGTTTGAAAGGAATATAAACATATAAAAAGCGTTATAAGAAAATAAATTATATGAACAATGATTTGCGAAGCATTTTTTTTTCAAAGCCAGGTCAGGGAGCCTTGAAACAAGGGTAAGATTAAAAAATTTAAAGAAGTGAACGAAAAATGTCAATTATGTTTTAAAGAAGACGAAACATTAGAACACTTATTGTTAAAATGTGTAGAAACCTTAAGATCAGGGAAAAATGGAAATGGATCGATGAAAAGAAAAAGGAAGGAAATTTGGTTAAATAAGCTTGGAGGCTAGGCTTTAATGTAAATGGAAGTTAATTAAGTGAGAAAGAAATAGAAAAAACAAAGAACTTCTTGAATTTTGATGGAAAAAGAAAATGGAAAACTTTAAATGAAAAAAGGGCAGTACTTTATTTCTCTTTTTTTCTTCTTTCAGGAACGAAACTTCCGAAGAGAAGGAAGGAAAATAACTTGAACCTGAACCTGAACCTGAAACTTGACTTTTTCCCGATTGCGACACTTCTTTTTTCACGTATTTTCGCTTTATCATACTTACTACTTTCTATCTGTTTTATGACTTTGTACACATCTTGTTACTTTTTTATCATTTTTCAACTATTCTAATATTTACATTTTACACGTTTAATTACCTTTCTAAATTGCCGATATTCTTGTTCAATAGAGTGATAATGATACTATGCAAAAAATTTTTAATGCTTACTACAAACAAACAATCAATTGCCGAGAGAGGAGTAGTGGTTGATGAAGAAAAATAAGAGGAAGAAGAAGAAGATTGGAAATACAAAGTTACTCTTGTGAACGTACTTGTAAATCATTTCATTAACACTGGCAGCGTAAAATATAAGGGGAGTATAAGAACAGTATTAAATTCTTATTATATTTCAATTCAAAATGGCTGGTAAGGCGTCTGTTAAGTCGGAATTGATGTGCAAAGAAGAAATTGCTTATGACTTACCTAGTGATGATCCGCTCGAAGGGAGAGGGTGGACATACGAACTAATGAGTGACAAAAAAGAGTTAATATTATCTACAACGGAAGGAGATGTATCAGTGAACAAGGATAAAGCTAAGTGCTCTTTGGATGTGAAACTAAACGTTGATAGGGTGAAATCAGAATTAGCACTAGAAGAAGATCCTGAATTTGAAAGTAATATAGAAACGCTAAGAAAAATTGTGGTTCAGGAGACTTGCGCGTCGTATTCTAATGACTCCCAACAATTAACAACAAAAAGTTTAAATTCAGTTCGGCCAGAAAGGTAATGTTAAATTTTTCATTAACTAATTGGCTCAGATTGATAATACGGTTACATGGTTTCGGAAATTTTGTTGGTTAAAAGCAATACTTCACGAGAAATATTTAGGTATGGGAGATATCATGAACGTAAGTTAGTAGCCTACAATTTGGAAATGACATGGCACACATAGACAAGCTGTATACCAAATAAAAGTAATAACAAGATTGATACGATCCATACAATTCTTATGTAGTTCATATCTCGATAAAATAATGATTTCTTTATTATTGGTTACATATTTCTCACTAATTGTTCACATATTTAAAATATGGGTGCTCGACGATATTGTTTTATTTATATAGAGACTTATGTAAAATACCAAATAATAAGAATGGTAATTATTCTAAAATTTTACAAATGTAAACCTGTAATGTATTATATTCGAACATAAACTATGGACGTTTGTGATTTTATTTTGATTTAGCTCAAATGGGTGTAGCTTGATTTTTCCGGCTGGCTTCGAAAGACATAAGTAAAATACAAGATAAAGAATATTTTAACCAACAATGGATGTTCATTATTTGTAGAGGTCCATACATCAGTCCATTTCACAGCTTCACTCATTTTTTCAAGGAAGTCGACTTTTTACATTCCCAGGAATCTTTTTTAGGGTATGGACCTGTATTTTTCAATATGGGATCACTTTAGGGGCTTGGTGTACGTACATAATATATGAATTATTGTAAAAACAACGCTAATCAGCATGTGCTAGATGGCCGGTAAAAATAAGAGTTCTATGCAGATTAGGGCATTACGCAGAATGTGGGTAAACAAAGATAGCGCAAAATTCTGTATTTAGGATGACTTACACGTCTTACGTGTTGAATGTGTTCTTGTACGTTCCTAAGTATTTTGTAGGTAACATGCTGAAATGCTTTCTTTGCTTGTATATTTGTGTTCCAAAGTAACACAATATATTAGGGACGTAACATCTTAATTATATGGATCCCTTCATTCCCAAGCATTTTCATAGTTCCGTGTTATGATTTGCCACACTAAATTTTGATACTTCATTTCGCTTACAGTGGTTACTAGCTACCTTGACAAGGGGTTACTTTGCACATCGGGCATTACTTCGCCAAAATATGAAGAGAGTTTCACAGTCATCCGTCGGTAAAACCATGAACTGTATACAGTACACGAAGTTTCAACTACCCCCTACGATAGAACATGTAACTCTATTTTGGTGTTAATGTTGGGGTCAGCATCAGTTCTAATTACAGAGAGGCTTTGTTGTTGTAGTAGCGTGGAAAACAGTCACTGTAAGGACCGCCAAATTTTAAAAGAATTTCCGTCAATGTTAAGTCAGTTTCATTATATTAAACATTGTAACTTGCATTATGCAACGTAACTGATAACCGTTTGAACATTTTAATACAAATAAATTAGTAAAACGGCGGTTAAGCCATACGGAGCGCCATTCTGTGCGTAATTATTTGACAACACAGGTTGTAAGTCATTCATTAAAAATACAGATTAATGAATTGGATCCTAAAACCAACAGTTCTGACAATCTCTTACAGTTGAAGCTTGCAGGGTCCCTGACGATTCGAATGAATCGTTTCTACCCTAAGACCTTACATACCACCCTAGTTGCATGCCTTCGGTATTCAAGTCATGACAAATCAGGGTTAATGTCCGAACCCCAATTGGGCTTTCAACATTCAGGCCTTGAGGAGGAATTTTAAGAAAATAAATATAAGGAAGAGGACGACAAGAAATACATCCTGGGAGGAGATTTAATGCTACAGCCTCACATTTCAATTCATCAATTTTTTAATCATTAGTATTACTTCAGGCCCGCTCGTACCTACAAAATTGGTAGGTTTACAAATGTAACCTTTTAAAGAGCTCTAGCTAATACTTATGTGTGGCTTACTAGCAATTGCACTTATCTTTATCGAGAATAAAGTCACATCCGAGAGCATTTGTCACAATAGTGAAACACAAGATAACAGTAATATTAACTTGTTCATTAAACATTATTGTTGTTCATGGCCTACTCGTACGTAGCAATCTTAATATGTTCTCATAACATAAACCTTAGTATTACCATATACTGCGTAACTGACGTAGGCACTCCGTACTATCGATACATCATAGTATCCGGTGTTTATCGTAGTAAAGGGTAACGTGGAATCGTAAACGGGCTTCCCTTTTTCTTTTTCTCGAGATCGGTTTATGATTCCCGGCACAAGAATACAAGAGTTATTTTCAAATATCAAAAAGAATAACATTTAATTTACTTTCTCTAAATGCAAATCAAAACTCTAATTATTTTCTATAAATCCAAATCAAAACTAATTATTATATCAAAATCTAAAATCCGAACATCAATTTTATTACCATTATACTTTTCTCTAATTATGCCAAACATTAAAAATTATAACAAAATTTAGAAATTTTAGTCAATTGCCGAATTTGCACATTAGCTGGGACCCAACCAGGCGTCGGACTGGTTTCATCACTTTAATTTTATAACGAAAGTAGAGATGTCCCTAGGGGATGAACTATATTTTAACCTTCAACTCTTCTTAACTTATAATATCGCTTTCTCTGAAGTCAATTAACTTCAGTTATCATAAGTCACATTGAATGCACATTGACTTTTCATAGTAGACTGCATGTATATATTGAACGACGAACAAATCAACGAGCAACTTTATCATATTCAAGGTTATTGTCAATTACTTTCAATATTATACTAAATTGTGTTTAACTTACAGTATTTTGACGGCGACTTGATCTTACATTACAAATTTCGTATATTTTTTTATTATACAATCACAATCAGATGAAAAACTTCACTATCTGAAGAGCACATTTTTTAATTACCCAAAATTTTAAATTTATGATTAATTGTAGTTATTACTAGTACTTCACAAATTATGTTCGTAATTATATCTAATTGCCTAACAAATCTCTAAATGCTTGGTTGTATGGGGACAGTTAATGTTAATATAAACATAAAGGAGAATGATAAAAAACTCAAGCAAAATTTAATAATAAAATTTTATTATGAAGTATGGTTCCCAAAACTGGAAAGACCTGAAAAAAAAAGTACAAAACTTAAACATCCTAATAAGAATTCGATACTGAAAGTCCGCATCCAAAACGGGATAGCCATACTTTTCAAAAGTGGTGAGGTATTATTACAATTTCAAAGTCGGAAATCGCGTTCTAAATCAATTACCTGTTTAAAATTTCCAATGCTGTTTTTCCTCTCCTTTCCACATTCATCTTTCACCTCCAAATGCTGTAAGGAAATCATAATATATGACATCTAAGTAAACGTATCTGATTGTAGGGCGATATTGATGGTTTCTTGGACTGGTGCGTCAGTGGCGGTGGGCACACACTTTGATTCTGAAAAGTAACCTTCGAAATTCGGGGAGATAATCAAATAAATAAACAGTAATCCTTTTTTCATAATCTAAAAGTTTAAAAGTTCAAATTCGGTATTTCTAATTTCTCATCTCTTCCCGGGTTTAACCCGAGTTGGGGTGAAGTTCACGCTTTCTTTGTGCTAAGATTTTAATTTTCCATCTGTGCCGGTTACGCTTGTAAGCTGTAATTTAGCACGGTTACGTGTACTTTTCCAGTTAGTTTGTTTAATTTCGGAACTTTTCTCCTTTTTACAGCGTATTTACTAAATTTCCACGTAATGACAAGCCTTCCTTTACGACGTTTAGATTTACGCTGCATTGCGATACCTGTCATAAATTTCTTTTTAGGTTTGCGCTTACTATTACTATATTTTGCCATGTAGTGTACTATAAAATGTTCGTACGTGTTTTCGCTTAAGCTTTCTGGTGCTCTTCGGAGTCGATGTATACTTCTTCTGCATGTTTGACTCGAAGTAACCTCGCCTACAGCTCGACTTTAATTTGCATGTAGTTCGTCTTTGACCGAGTTTAGTGCGTTCCGAATTACGCTTACCAAGGCACTTTCCTTTTATTCTCAACTTATTTCCTTCTGCACGCCTAATGTGTGGTTGTGCGTGCTGAGAATACGCTGTACGTGGAGGTCGACGCACATTGTTTTCATCATGAGCAATCAACATGTCTACATTTTGTGTAGCACTACACTTAAACTTTCGCTTTTTACAATTTCGCAATAGTGTAGTACTAGCTTGAAAATTCAAACATTTCGGCAACTGAAAATTAATAAATGTTGCATCTGATGTACTGATATGATCACGTCTGCTCATTTTAATTCTACTGATTATGCTCCTCGAAATCGAGTTTACCTTAATAATGTATTACGAAAACTCAACTGGGTATCATTGGCCATCTTATTTTTCTTCTTAACTTTGGTGTTACATTTCGGTTCTATAACGGAAATATACTTTCGACTGCGTGTGCTTTATTGGAAGTGTTACGCTTGTTTACGGTAAACATTTCCGACCGATATATTATGTACGAGACCTTCACTACGTAAAACAGAATTCGCTTGGCGGGTCTATTGTGAATTTGAAGTCCTTTTCTTCTACAATACTCAAAGCTGATAAAGTCGGAATGGATTTGCAGCACTAAAATGCAACTTACGTTAGACATACACTGTTACAAAGACAAATTTGAATTTTTTAATTCGCGCAAAACCATTTGCCTGCGACACAAAACAGACAACACTGTAACTTCATTATCACACAAAATCATCAATTGAACTCTCAAGCCTTCCCTGGCTTTTTCGAGAGGGCGGATACGCGCAACCTGAACGCTACCGCTTATCGTGTGAAACATCAATATCCCTTGCCGGCAAAACAATTTCATTAGAAACAATTTTTTACAGGTACGCGTAACGATTCTTCTTTTTTGCTATCTCTACACTGCATATTTCCTTTTTCTGACTGTAATCGACTTTCTGGTTTATTTGGCACATGTCTTTCACAACTTGGGCTGGCTCGAATTCAAGACGGTTTCTTTTCCGCCTTGCACTCTTTTTTTTTTGTTGTTGGTTTGCCTACACTCAATCTGTGCCGTTCGCATGTATTCATAGAACACAGTGAGACCTTTCTTTCATTCCGCTACACTTTTTTTAAACTCAGCAGTTACTGAATCAACATGATTGGCCGCGTTAACTAATTCAGAGAGTACTTCAGTTAAGGAATTATTGGCTACTTTCATATTAATACGTAAGCTGTCTGCTTTGGCATTTAATTCGCTCTTTCCTACGCTCCCAAATCGTTCCTGTTACAGGCTTTTGAAGATCAACTACTGATTCATGTATTTTTTGTCCTAGGCATCCAATATTCATTACCATTTTTGAGCCATGGTTTCTATTTTTTTCTCTAATTCTTCTGTCAATATTGCTTGAAATTGTTCTAAAACAACTAGCCTCCATATTGATATGAGGTACGAGCAACTAATTCAAAGTACAAAAATATAAATGTCTGAGTTTAATACGAAAATAAGAAACATGCGCTTAAAACATGAAACACTAAGAATTTTGATATTACGATCATTAACAACCAATCCTTGTTTTTACAACTCAGGTTTCATTTTGCGAAGTGCTTCAATATAAAATTAACACAGATATAAACTAGTACCATATATAAAATATTTTCTATAACTATTCTATCAGGCTTTGATTCCATTTTGTACTAATACACAATAACACATTCTGCAAGGCCATGTGATAATATTTGAAAAACAGTATCACGTGACAGTTTCTACACAACAACTGTGTCTTCATCAGACTTCCACTCCTTCTGGTTGCTGGGAGTTGGTCATCACTTATATATACTGTCCGGAGATCAATTTTAATTAGGTTCCGCCCCTTCTTTAAAAAATAACACTTGTCTGGTTTTCACTTTCACTTTTTAGCTGCACACGTGTCAAATTAAAGGTTTACTTTTTTCCGCTGGATGCGTCCTGTCCTCTAATTATCCTTGCTATTTTGTTTCTCTTTCTTTCTTCTTCCTTTTTATTCCTTCTTCTTTAAGCAGAAACTTCTCTCACTCTTTATTTATCGAGAATCTTGCATTCCAGTTCATCACCTTGCGTCCTGCTTTCATAATCTCTCTGGCTTCCTTCCATTTTCTCACCAAAGACCTGTTCTCTACTTCTATGACCTCTGCTCCTTCCCACCCTATCCTGTGGTTTGTTTCTTTCTGATGCTTGTATATCGCATTGTTGTCCATTTTCAGTCTTACAACATCCAGGTGCTGCTTAATCCTTTTTTTGAATTTTTTTTTTGTTTATCCTATGAAAATTTTGTTACACTCCTCGCATCCTACTCTATATATTAATCCCCCTTGATCTTTGTTCGCTATTGCTTTTCTATTTTTTCTTCTGACTAGTTCAATTCTTCTGCTTCCTCTTTTCCTGTACGTCCTAATTCCTGCTTTCCGAAACATTCTCTATATGTTCTCTGTTTGTTTGCACAGTTATTGTGTTGAAACTGTCACGTGATACTGTTTTCTTTTTACACATTATCACATAGCCTTGCTCAGTGTGTTATTGTGTATTAGTATTAAAACATTTACTCTTATTCATAAATGCAATGAAGGTGCATAGTGTAAAACAGGTATGTATGTGTGTATACTCAATCAGCTGTTTGCTATCTACTCACATCTACATAGAATTAAAAATCAACAAGAAAAAATTTTATGAGCTACATTAATCTCTCTGTTGCTCTCAAGGTCAAAACATATTTACTTAACTTACTTGAAAAATCTACATTACTCAGTTCTTGTTTTTTTCTATCACTCCCCTTTATTTTTAATTAATTGCGTTCGCCGAGGATCTGATAGAAATTGACTGTCGACACTAGGCTAATCAGCTCCAAACTCAACACGTTATCTGTGTAACTAATGGTATTGTAAAAGCAGTTGTAGGAAGATTACTATAATTTAATCCGGAAAACGGTCGCCATGTGGTTGAAATTGTGTTTTTTGGTAGTTGTTAGATTCTTGTAAATATAATCGTAACCTTCACATTGATTTTAATCTTTTTCCCAAGATTTGTCACTTGTTTATTGCATTTATCCCAGCTTTGCTACGGCAGTGTGACGTAATATTGAGGTCTCAAATATTCAGTAACAATAATAATAATAATAATAATATAGGTAACAAATTCCGTATGAGGACATATTGTATTAAAGCCTGTAAAATAACCCGTAGCGTAAGCCATAAGTTACAAAATAGTCGGGATTTGAGACAAGTATCAGGACCAACAGCACATACCCTCTCGATACGTTATTACAACTAGCTACATGTTATAACGGAAAGTTTCCCTACAACTAGCTAAATGTTATCAAGGAAAGTTAAATGTTATAACGGAAAGTTTCGAGGTAATTTTGGTGTAGAAAGTAGAGATTCTCAACTCACAAGAGCCGTAATTACAGTTGTTTTTAACTAATGGTTATGCTGCCTAAGCTACAGAAGAAGTCGAAGGCGTTTCGGGAAAGAGGTTCCGTACCATCATGAGACATCTCTACAGCTACTCAAATTTAAACGAAAGATTTCCGCTAATATTTCGTGTAGAATGTATTCTCCTGTACGTTTTCAGGAAAAAAACTAAAAAAAAGAACTGAATATAATTGAAAACTAAAGCTTGTAATAAACTAACTTGTGAAGTTTGCAGATTTAATTAAAAAAGCTTTGCTACAAAAATATATACCCAGACCATAATTCAGTGAGCTCTGAAATCTTATCAAAATGATGTATAAGATTCAGTCTACAGAGCAATTGTTGCTTAAAGAGTGGCATACACTATTTCTAGAATCGAGATAAGATGAGATACGATAGTTTTGGTCTCGTCTCGATTCTCATCTCCAAAGCATGACTATAGTGTGAGTTAACCTTGTCCCGTCTCGAATTAAAATGTTTCATCCCGATTTTGTTTGGTTTGTTTTAGAATCGAGATAAGAAATTCGTCTTTTCATGGGCAACATTACACAAAACCGAAATATTTTTTTTGCCTAATGTCACGTTTCTGCTTGTAATGGTACGACCTGAGCGATAATAAGTTTTTAATTTTTAAATATTCTTCGAGATAAGTGCTGAAACAAACGTTTATTCAAATATTTGAATGTAATGAAGCGTGTGTTATCGCCGATCTATTTCCATCAAAATTCCTAAAGTAAAAAAAAAAAAAATGCTTGACGTGTATTCGATCGAAGAACTTCGAGATTACTGGTCAAGCCCCTAGACCACTGAACCACGATCACAACGCTGTAAATGATTCGTCTTTAGTCTTGTTACTGTAAGTTTCTCTGCCTCAGCTTGGAAAGTTGTATGTAATTTTTTAATTGGTTTCAAAACGTCTTTCGTGTTCCTCTTATGATGATATAAGTGAATTACCTTCGGTACAGTTTCTGTTAATGCGTTGAGTTGTTCTTAAACCTTTGGATCTGAAGTTGGTTTTTTCTCCACACGAATCTACACATAAGACAGATTTAATTCTCATACTGTGCATTTGTGTCAAGACAGCCGACAATACCTGGTCATAGGCTTATGTCCGCCACGATATAAATGATAGTTTAATTTGATATAGTGAAACAAACTACAGCAACTTATTTTGAGACAATAGTGATATGGTACTCCATTTCATATTTCTACAATATTTAATGTAATAAAACATGTAATATAGCGAATAATTACATGTTTTCTTGCTACTTAATCATTATCTCTATTTACATTTCATTGTTTGTTGAATTCGTTACAGGCGCGATAACATCTTTGCTTTCCACGTAGAAGGGAATACGTTTACTACATTAAATAAATCCATTTCTCATTCTTATGATGAATCTGATACTTCGACGCAGTTTGGCAAAGAATTTCATCGATCACGTTTGACAAAGAATATGGTGACACAGGAAAGTGAAAAAAGTCATACGTCCCAAAATAGTGATAAACGCTCTACTCAAAGTTCAACTATGTCAAGTGGTGAGTTAGTGCATTCAGGTGAAAAATCTCACATATGTGGAGTATGTGGAAAGGAGTTTAGAGTATGTTTAAGTTTGGCTACGCACATGGTGATTCATACAGGAGGAAAACTACACACGTGCCAAGAGTGTGGCAAGGCATATAATCAACGTTCACATTTGGCTAGACACATGTTAATCCACACAGGAGACAAACCTCACATGTGCCAAAAGTGTGGTAAGGCATTTAATCATCGTTCGACTTTGGCTAAACACATGTTAATCCACACAGGAGAAAAACCTCACACGTGCCAAGAGTGTGGTAAGGCATTTTATCGACGTTCAGAATTGTCTACACACATGTTAATCCACACAGGAGAAAAACCTCACACGTGCCAGGAGTGTGGCAAGGCATTTAATCAACGTTCAAATTTTGCTAGACACATGTTAATCCACACAGCAGAAAAACCTCACACGTGCCAAGAGTGTGGTAGGGCATTTAATCGATGTTCGACTTTGGCCAGACACATGTTAATCCACACTGGAGAAAAGCCTCACACATGCCAAGACTGTGGTAGGGAATTTACTCATCGTTCACATTTGGCTACACACATGTTAATCCACACAGGAGAAAAACCTCACACGTGCCAAGAGTGTGGTAAGGCATTTAATCAACGTTCACTTTTGGCTACACATATGTTAATCCACACAGGAGAAAAACCTCACACGTGCCAAGAGTGTGGCAAGGCATTTAATCAACGTTCACATTTTGCTAGACACAAGTTAATCCACACAGGAGAAAAACCTCACACGGCCAGGAGTGTGGCAAGGCATTTAATCAACGTTCATATTTGGCTACACACATGTTAATCCACACAGGAGAAAAACCTCACACGTGCCAGGAGTGTGGTAAGGCATTTAATCAACGTTCATATTTGGCTACACACATGTTAATCCACACAGGAGAAAAACCTTACTTGTGCCATGAGTGTGGTAAGGCATTTAATGATCGTTCG
Organism: Thermobia domestica; assembly: GCF_964235325.1. Lineage (NCBI taxonomy): Eukaryota > Metazoa > Arthropoda > Insecta > Zygentoma > Lepismatidae > Thermobia > Thermobia domestica. The sequence continues at coordinate 158,168,604 of NC_137471.1, forward strand.
AATTTGTATTCACACATGTTAATGCACACAGGTAAAAAACCTCACACGTGCCAAGAGTGTGGCAAGGCATTTAATCAACGTTCACTTTTGGCTACACACATGTTAATCCACACAGGAGAAAAACCTCACACGTGCCAAGAGTGTGGCATGGCATTTAATCAACGTTCACATTTTGCTAGACACAAGTTAATCCACACAGGAGAAAAACCTCACACGTGCCAGGAGTGTGGCAAGGCATTTAATCAACGTTCATATTTGGCTACACACATGTTAATCCACACAGGAGAAAAACCTTTCTTGTGCCATGAGTGTGGTAAGGCATTTAATGATCGTTCGAATTTGGCTTCACACATGTTAATGCACACAGGTGAAAAACGTCACACGTGCCAAGAGTGTGGTAAGGCATTTTATCGACGTTCACAATTGGCTAGACACATGTTAATCCACACAGGAGAAAAATCTCATACGTGCTAAGAGTGTAGTGAGGTATTTAATAGACGTTCGACTTTGGCTACACAAATGTTAGTCCGCACAGGAGGAAAACCTCACACGTGCCAAGAGTGTGGTACGGCATTTACTCGTCGTTCATATTTGGTTGTCGAGGTTCCAGTTAGGCTGCACACATGTTAATCCTCAGAGGAACAAAATATCACACATGTTACGAGTGTGACGGCGAATTTAAATATCGTTTAAGTTTGGTTACACACATGTTAATCCATACAGGAGAAAGAGGTTAGGTATGCTAAGAGTGTGGTTAGAAGTTTAATCGAAGTTCAGCTCTGGCTACACATATTAATATGCCCTAAGTGTGGTATGTCATTTGATAAACGTTGAAGTTTGGCTAGAGAAATGTTAACCCACACAGGAGAAAAACATCACACATGTCGAGAGTGTGGTAAGGCATTTAATCTACGTTCGAAATTGGCTATACACACGTGAATCCAAACAGTAGCCAAATCTCACTTTGCAAAAATCCTGGAATATAATTTTTTCAACGTTCATACGTGTTCAGCCACACAATATCAAAACCTCACACGTGAAAGGTGTGAAAAACGATATAGTCTACGCTCAAACGTTGAAACGCAGTTGAACACATGTCAGTCACCAAAGAGATGCAAAGATCTTAGCAAGGCGTTTACTCAAGGTTCACATATTGCAAAGTAAATGAAAATCCACAAAGGACAAAAATCTCACACGTGCGGAGAGTTTATATGAGATGTCGCATTTTGTTGGAGGAATAGAGATGATATAATCTACGCTGTTATTTCTACGCGTGCTATGAAAATTGTACTATCCTAAATTGATGTTTGAGTAGAATAGTCGACGAAGGGATGTCATTTGTGTCTGACGTTATCCCATGTTTATTGTAGATCATATCTAAGCTCAAGTTATAGTCACCAAAATGAGCAACTTTGTCACCTTCTGACAACATCTGGAAATGTTCGTGGCATCTTTCAAGTAAACTTAGAGCACTGTTCCTATATGGTCTGCTGAAACACCCGACGAAGACTGTTTTTGGACAGACTTACCTCTGCTCAAATAGTTTCACACTCACGTACGAGATCATTCTGTGCTCTGCTGCCCCATTAATTTTAATACTACAAAGAATCCGCCTGTATGGTCTTGCGGTCTTATTTCTATGTAGAGAATTGGTTGAGAAACGACATTCCACTGTTCCTTATTGATATTTTCAGACATGTTTCGCTCACCACTAAACAGCCATATTTACGGCACAGTCTGTAAAATTGTTCGTAACACTTTGTACGTTTTTGTAGTATAGTTTAAAGGTGGTTTTCTGTTCACTGCACTTTTGAGCAGCATTCTACTGTACATCACCACATTAAACGCAGAATATAAAACATTTGATTTGGCACACTTCTCTAGCGTGGGATCACGTTGCCCAAGTCACTCTCACTCTTTTCTTGCCATCTGAGTTGAACATTGTAAATTATTTTAATTGAGTGTTCTCTACCAATAAATGATAACGATATTTCACTGCATCTCCAACTGTCAAACGCAGACTCTAGCCGTTGCCTTACTACTGGGTTCACAATGGAAATGATAAAGCATAGAGATAGCACAAATATTTTTCCCGAAGTAGTTGCTCGAACTTTAAATTTCTGCGGTTTGATGCCGTCTTTTTATATTTTATGCATAGACGATCCTAAGTACATAAAAAAATTTGTTACTGCCAAACTTAACATACAGATTTAGAGTGTGGATAACTTCATTATTCAAAATCTATGAAAGAAACTGTTGACCTTCTAACCAAAAGTTTTCCACATACCTTTCATTGTCCGGTTACGTAGTCCCACTCTGGAGCTATACCAATGCATAACTTGTCCATATTACACTAATATATCGAAAAAGTAAATATCACCTATATCAACAAACGCTTCCAAACTCAGCACTCTTTATTCATGCGATATATACTACCTCACTTTAGAACCCACACCAAATCGCTATCAGCATACTCCTTGTCCCTAATGTTTACGCTCTGCCAGTACACTTTACCCTCGTGAGATACATTGTTCTTAACCTTATAGTGGTAAGGTGAAAAAAATTTTTGTTAATGGTAACATTTTGCCTCCTGGACCCAGGAACATTTTTGTCTGATAAGATGTGAACTAGGATTTAAATTTGTATTATATTTATAATATTAAATACAAACACCAGACAGTGGATACGCTTTAAGCGAAACTATACATTTTTATTGAGGCAATACCTTTCTTGATAAAATTAAGTTCGATAATTATGTGACTATTTTATTGCTTAAATACCGGTACTGAAAATAAAATATTTATTAACTAGAAAGAAGTAAACCAGGATTTCTCCTAATAGCGGTATATTCACGTTTCAATTCTGCAGCAGTCTCCACACATCATTTTTGCGTGACTTAGGCAAATCCACTTACAGCACTTTTGGCAAAATATCTGGCCTTACTGTGTTTATACATGTAACATCGTCCTCGCTTTCCTACATGATTAGGTACAGAAGCATCTTCTAGAGTTAATCCAAAACCTTGCTGTGTTCGCTAAATGTATAACATTACCACTGGTCGGTTCTACATTTTAGAAGTGATAAAACCACGTTATTTGCCATCGTGTAGTATTTCTTTCTTCGTCATATTCAGTAGGTATCTGGTCTACTATGTCCATCCCACCTTTAGTATCGTTGTAAAATGTGACGATCTCTGGCTTCCTGTTATCTCTGGTACTCTCATCTAATTTGACGTCATTGTGCATACTTGAGATCAGCACTAAACACAGATATTTCTTAGATGCATACGAACCAATGGTGCAGTTCTAATTAAAACCAAATACACTACTGTATTCTTTCCTCCGTTTCGCATTCACAAACGCGGGGGCAACTCTCTTGTTTTTACGAATTGTCCCTATTATATTTAACTTACTGTCTCATTCCATTTATTTAACCAAATTGCAGCTTGCAAACCGATTATTGTAAAAAGGTCTCTTTGCAAGATGAACCATGAATCTGTTGATACAATCTCTTCACTACTTCTTCAGGTTTGTTATCTATCTGGAACGGGCCTTCTGGTTGTGTCCTCACATACACTTCTATATTTGTTGTGTAGTATAATGTTTCACCAACAAGAATAAAAATTTTAATTCTACATTTTGGAGGTCTTTTAGGCATATAAATACGAAATCCACATCTTCCCCGGAAATCGACAAGTGTCTCACCCAAAGTTGCTAACATACCAATTAAGAAAACTGTTGTTGCAGTTGTTTACACATAATTCAAAAAAAGTCACGAATTGGGGCTTATCTGGGGCTCAAGGTTATATCTGATTATGTTATTCATTAGCATCTTCCACTCTTTCATCCATCCTATCCTGCACAGTAATCACTTTCTGCTCAGTTTGGCTTCTCCGGTTCCCATCATCACATAGAGATGACCCTACGCAAAAGACACATTCATTTTTCTGATTAACAATACACATGTGTTAACTTCTGCTTCGCACCTCCCCTCATTCTCCGTCCTCGTTATCCCTTTACATATTTTTTATTTTCTCTAATTGTATTGTATTTATATTGAATCAATCTGTCTATATTAAGTTCTGTTATATATGTTTACTTACATAATAATGCTAAGAATCAAAGTTCCATACGCCCATTTTTCTTTTTCTTTTTGATTTTTTGTTAGTTTTTATACCGTATAATTGTAAAATTTCGATAGAGCACAGATCTCCACTTACACTTTGTAAATAAATTCTTTTCCATCACTTACGTTACAGAGGGCGTAACCTTTTCATAGGTTGCTAGTCATTTTGATTTGCCGGAAAAACGTAGTGCATTCACATACTTTCTCAGCTGGCGCACATGTAGTGAGGCGTAGCTGCCAAGTCTAGACTCTATTTATTGCACTCATGTGGGCGCACAGTGATGCTAATTCATTAACAGGCGACAGGTTGCAAGAAATTGAGAGTTTTCACGAGCGTAATTTGGCTGGAGTACACAAGTAGTATAATTTTTAATCATCATTATGATCATTTTCACTCTTATCCTGTTCTCATCACATAGTTTTGAATACTGCTTCAGTTCGGTTATTTTACCGCATATGATAATTGACGATGGAAAGTCTTTTATACATCCTTTGAAGATAAAATTGCCGGGGTGGCTCAGTTGTAAAGCGTTCACCTCTGATGCATGGGGTCTCGGGTCCAAACCCTGCTCCCGCCAAGTTAACTTTGTGGTGGACAAACACCGTGTCCTTGGGTTTCCTCGGAGTTCTCCAGTTTCCTCCCACTTTCATCATTCCACAATTTCATTCATGCTCAGCATACACTGAACCAAGTTTCCAGAGTTCTCGTTCTCCGATCAGTGGCAACCACCAAGCATCATCAACGAGTTCACCACCATTTAAGAAGCATACAAATGCACATAGCATCTCGAGCTCCGACTTTGACTCCAACCAGCTTATCCTCCTCTGCAGCCTGTCTACAGCTTGCTAAAGCAAAACTACAATCCAAAGTACTTTAGTTCGAAGGTTTTACTTCTTTAACTTTTCCAGTATTGGCAACGCAAAGATATTTCGCAAATGGTAGAAACAAAAAATGGATTCATCATTAAATCACAGTCGGCCAACTTCGCAAAATAATTCGTGACAATCCAGTTTCGAAATGTTCAGGAAAACTGACTTTAACTTATCTCAACAACATCCGACACTAGCAACCTCAGCCACATACCATGTCAATAGTAGTACGAGGGGTCCGTCTATCTATAACACTTGATATATAGGCTAAACTTCCTGAAGTGGGATAGACCTTTAAAAATGCATCCGTATTCGCAACAATCAGGGACCAACGTACATAGTTCGAATTCTGAGAACATCACAGGATACTATCAACGACCTTTTGCATAAACAAATCTTAGTTTTCAAGAAGAGATGCCGATTTGAACAATCTTGCTTATTACGACCAATTCCTCTCCCAGGTAAACGCTGTCAAGAAAACAAAGTACTTCCTACTAACAGGTGCAACCTATGAACCTTTTATCCTACAAAGAGGTGCACACTTTTCCTTTTCCTTTGAAAACTGTCCGAATCTGCAACAAGTTCCAATCTGCAACACTTGGTATCAATTCCCGCCTCCGAGATACAACTACAAGTGCAAGTCTCGGCTTGCTCCAGAAGAATTCAGGCCGAAACTTGTAGTACCACTATTGACTCATTATGTTCAAAATCGAAAACGTGAGACTTCGAAAGACTAATCAATGTCTTTATATGCATAAACTATTAGCATTTGTCACCCACACTCTTCAAAACGTTCGTCTTTTGCACAACCATTAATATTAAAACACGTTCAGCACGCAGCTCGCAACATTCTTCACCTCGATTTTCATGACACTTACAGTGGTTCGTACGTGCACTTTCATGTATCTCCACCCGAAACAACTATTTAACTTCATAGTGATCATGTATCTAGTTATTTGACTATGACTTTTATTTCTATTTCTCAACATTCTCCTGTACTTACCTCATAAACTCATATTTTAAAAACTATTACACGAGAAACAATTTGACACATTACTTATCAGTAAAACGCATCTCACTCCCAAACTTAATTGCAAATTTACCGGCTATCAACTCATTCCACACGATATGAAGCTTCCGGCTCGATGCGCTACTAGCGGCGTTACAATACTATTTTATCCTTACACATGTAATATTTTCCATAAGTAGAAGCTTTGCTTTATATATACTTAAACACAAACAAAATATTTGCTGACCAAAACAATATATTCACATAAAAATATTACATACGTGTTACAGTTTCGCCAACTAACATTTTGGCTTCATCAGACACTATGAGATACATGAGAAACGTGCAGTCTTATATACACACAAGAGCTGAGATATCTTGCTTCTGATTGGCTCCTCGCAGCAGCCAATCCATTTTAAGTATTCTAATTCGTATTTCCCTATACCGTGGCTTCCTATCTGTTGTAAATTACACACACACCTAAAAAGGACGATCTTGGCACAACTAATCTAAACTAACAAATAATTGGCATAAATAATTAAATAATATTATAAATATATATAAATCCACATAAATAAATAAATATATAAATAAACAGATAAACATACAATTACTCATACGCTTAAAAAGACGACACACACGTACAGTATATACTAGTGGTAGGCGCAGAAACCGGTTTTTCTGTTTCAAGTTTTCAAAAAAACCGGTTTAAAAAAAACGGTATCGGTTTTCTTCAGAACCCGGTTTCAGTTTTCTTCAAAACGGCTTCGGTTGACCGAAACCGGTTTCGGTTTTCTTCAAAGCCGGTTCAGTTTTTCATCAAAACCTGTATCAGTTTTTCCAAAACTGGTTCTATTTCTGACCAGAATATTTTTCGTTGTTCTCCGGAACCCATTTCCTTTCCACAGATAGTTTTTTGTGTTTTCCAGAACAGTTTTGAGTTTTAGTTTTTACTAAAACCATTGCGATGTTTACCGAATCCGGTATTCGTTTCTTGAGAATCTACATATGTCTTAGATCTTCAAATCGGCTTAGTTTTCAATCAAAATTGGCTTCCGTTTTCATCAAGAACTACCTTTGAGCTTCTACTTAAATCCAGTTTGAACTTTCATCAAAACCCAGTTGGGATTTTTGTTATAACGGTACTTTATTATTATTATTATTATTATTAGTTACGCTTAAAAACATGTTTTTCCTTCGATTCAATATTCACTCTTCTGTAAATCTCTAGTTGTTTCGAATACAATTACCTTCTTTATTATCAATAGATTTCCAGAACCTGGATTTATTTTAATTAGACTAGCTTAACCTGCACACTCTACACAGTGCATCATTCACATATGAGCATGAATCTTCTTGTCATTCCTCACAATATCTGTACATGTCCCCTTATAGACACAAATGAAAGACGTCTTGATAAAAATCGGCAAGGGGTACCACAAAGGAGAGATTTTTTGATTATTTTTCCAATATCTCGCACTGTTTGCAAGATTGGGCCTACTTCTTGTTGGAATTTCTAATTCATGTATGATCAGTGCTTTCTTTCTTCTTGCATGCAGTATGTAATAACCAAATACATTACATACACAATTTATTACAATGCCACTGATATCTGGTGTTCATTAGCAAAACATACTAAATATTAAAGATTCTCCATCACTCGAGAAATAGTTTTCTTCGATTTCCATTATCAATTGATCATGAAACAAACGCCTGAGAAATATACAACCACTGTATACAAACATGTTGTGTTGCAGTGTATAAATTATAGAATGTGTTATTTTTTAAAATGTCAACACTTCCAGTGTACCCTAAAATATGTATTAAAGAAATAATGGCCACGTTTTTTAAATATTCAATTGGAACTGGGCCAATCTACACAAAATTTGGAATCGACCAGCAAAAATGGCACGATTCTAGCACTTGTGGTTTTCGAGATCTCATTGTCAAAACGATTGGAGACAAACATATAAACTTTTCTTTGCACACAAACATATAAACCTAACATTTTAATATATAGATATTTATAGTCACAAGTGATCAATTTAATGGGGAGAATACTGAAATGAAACACTATGCCCTGTATGATAGAATTGCGTAATATTATGTGAAGGGCTCGGTGCAATAAGGAGCTAACCCTCACTTTTGTCAAAATTGAGATAAACAGTGTACTACATTAGGCATGAAGGTCTGCTTCATTCATCAACAGATGGTGCTTGTGCTGTGTCGTCATCGCGCGCAATCACGTGATATCCTTCTTGAGAAGAAACGTACAAGCGGAAAGTTGTGTGCAACAAGGTGTTAAGCCACAGGAAAATGTCAGTTATCGAGAATGTTATGCAGAGCACCTCCGCACATATTAGTGTTTCTGATGAAGAAGATGGCCCCCTACTCGGTGAAAACAGCTTTGATGACCCAGAGTATGTGTTTGGAGTGTCAAGCAACAACAGCACCGACTCTGAGGTAAGAAACGAGTTTTATTTTTGTTATTTTGTTAAAATGTTGGTTAACACCTTATTGCCTCAGATATAGGCTTGTAAAAAACGGTCTTTAAGTGTGAGTTTTTACGTGCATCTTAATACGCAAATCAATTCCCTATGCATTCGTCAGGACTCTAGCGAGTTGGTACAGAAAAATCTTGAACTTTTTTCTGATGACAACAGCTGCTAATATAATGAATGTTGGTTAGCGCCATATTGCTGAAATAATTAACCACAAAGAAAGCGACATTACACATGTACATTTTTCTCTGATTATGACAAATTCTGACAATGTAGCGTCAAGAACGGTGCTGTAAATGCTATGAAATGAGAAAGGTAATAAAGCAATCATGTCAGGACAGTGTTGCCACAGTCCTAGGTCTGAAGGGAGCTGAAAAATAGTACCAAATTGAAACAAAAAGGGTTGAATTTATTCCAGTGTAATACATGACTCTGTAACACGAAACTAAAATAAGTAAATTTCTAGACCTCCCCCCCCTCTTTCAAGGGTCCAAATCAACGCGTCGATACAGATCTATAAAACGGAGAAATGTTCGGGTATCTTTATATACGTCAATATGGCGTAATTAGAAACAACTTACCGCGGTAAGGCAGGAATTATGTCAATATATTTTTCGTGCTATTTTCGTTTGGTGTAAAATCTTTGCAACGACGCATAAATTATAGACTTATTTGAGCATAGGCTGGTTTTCTTCAGAATATTCAACACTTGGTTCAACGTATTTGTGTGTTATTATTATTATTATTATTATTATTTTAAGAATATATTTCCACAACACTGTTACTTTCTCGTCTAGTTCATACGGGGCTCGGATGCGCCAATGTATCGTCATTTATTTCCTGGTATAGTTTCTAGCGTTAAGCGATGCAACGTCAAAGAATGAATGTCCAACAGCATTTTTAAGAGTCCAACACACAGTATGAGTACTGTAAAATGTAGGAAAAATCTTATTGACATTTTTGAAAATGTGAGAAGTATTTGTTACATTGGGTACAATTGTACCAACTTTTTCACAAAAGGGGATGAAAATGGGCCGTTGAATGACAAAGTGCTGAATTTGGTACAATTGCACCAAGTGTGACAACACTGTGTCACGATAAATGATCAGAATTGTTTTGTCATTTTCAATAATGAATTTGTTTCGAATATTTATGATTTTCGAGTGGATTGTACAGTCAGTGACAAAAGTTCTTTCCATTTCGTAAAATTACTTTGGGAATAATGCTAGTGTGGCTGGAATGTACAGAAAATTACAGTCTTTTCAATTTGCTAAAAATGTATTCAAATTTCCCTTACATTCTGAAGTTATTTACGAAACAATTTTCATCAAATGGAAATAATTTTTGTTACTGACTAGGATTTTTGCTAAATTTCGCGCACGCAGAATAGCAGTGGGGTTGAGACGTCATATCGGTTTAGAAATACAGTAGATTCAATAGCACTATGGCCAGAATATTTTCATTAGGTATTTCTAATTTCCTGTTGTAAAGAACCTAGTGTGTATTTATTAAAATCGTACTCTTATCCTTTTCAGAATGACCTTCACATCACAAGGACGACAGAGGGATCTCCAATCAAACGTCCTCCAGCCAGATAGAGACGATGTGAGAGGGATAACTGGGAGAGAGTGAAGCGTAAGAGAAGAAGAAATAAAGGGGAGCAATATACCTCCAGTCATTCGAAGGATGTTGTTTCAGCCAGGAAAGTGGGTGAACCATGTAAATGTCCAAAAAATTGCTGGAAAAAAATTAAAGGGGACATAGAGTTTATTTTTCATTCATTCTGGGACTTGGCTGATTATGCAACACAAAACACCTACCTCATGCAAAATATGAGAATTCAGAATACGAAACGTTCCTACACAAAAGGACAATCTTCGAGGAGATCATTCACGTTTTCTTATAATTTGAAAATTAATGGTGTAGATGTTAGTGTGTGCAAGAAGGCCTTTCTTGCAGTTCATGGACTTCACCGCAGCAGAAAACGAATACAGCTACTTCAGGAACAAATCAAGGGTGGAAACATCACAGCCAAAAGTGATGGAAGGGGTAGGCATCACAACCGGCCAAATGCTTTTACAGAAGCCAGTTTGGAATCTGCAAGGAAGTTTATAACATCCATACCGAAATATGCCAGTCACTACAGCCGGAGCCAAAACGCGAACAAGCAGTACCTGGACTGCGATCTCACGATAAATTCTCTATATGAGACAAAGTATATTCCGTGGTGTGCATCTCAGCAGACAACGTCCATTAGTTCTGACAGATTCCGAAGGCTTTTTTGTGAGGAATTTTGTATAGGGTTTAAATTACCTAAGTCAGACGGGACCGCGCCAAGGTTGGACGACGACAAGGTTGGACGACGACAAGCCTGGACACTTTTTGTGTCCAGGCTTGTCGTTGTCCAACCTTGTCGTCAGCGACCCAAAATAAGATATGCCAAAGCATCTCTGGGACGATCCCGACAAACCTGGACACCTTCAGGAATGTGTCCAGGCTTGTCGTTGGCCAACCTTGTCGTCAGCGATCCAAAATGAGATGTGTCCAGGCTTGTCGGGATCGACCACGACAAGCTTGGACACCCCAGGAATGTGTCCAGGCTCTTCGTCGTCCAACCTTGTCGTCAACGACCCAAAATGAGATGTGTCCAGGCTTGTCGGGATCGACCGCGACAAACCTGGACACCCCAGGAATGTGTCCAGGCTTGTCGTCAACGACCCAATTTGAAATGTCTGTTCCAACAAACTCTACCAGTTAAGGCGTTTCCAGTTCATACATACATGCCCTTCAACAGGGTGCGAAATCATTTGAAAATGGGGGAGGGGGAAGAAGTTCAACGAGGACATAATAGGAAAACGTAAATGAAACAGTTTGAAAGATTGTTCTATTCTGAAGAGAATGAGGTACAAAACATGATCCTACGATAAATAGGGATGATGCTGTAGCTGATTGACTGAAATTCAATAATTTACCTTTAAAAAGCCATAATTTAAAATGGTTAATGTACGGTATATAGTTTCATTTGGAAATATAAAGTTTTTGCATATATTACTGGTTCATAGAAAAAAATGGTACCATATAAGACAGCTACAGGAATTGCGTTTTAATTGCAATTCAAAGGAATTAATATTATAATTGTGTCGTAGCATATCCTTGTATTTACTGTCTTTCATTTTCTAAGAGTAATAACATACATTTAATGGCAAGTGTGGAATTAAAAATATAAGTTGTTCATTAATCCCCAGTTTCAATATAACTTCTACAAAACAAGCCTCATTATTCATTAGTTTGATTAATAATATCCTTTCTATTTATTTGTTTTACAAATATGTTGTTAAATAATCTGATCACACAATTTTCCAGACAGAATTTTAAGATGTTCATGAGTAAGGAATCAAGGGTTAGTACCAGTGTGCGTTGCTCTTGTGAATTTATTTAATTAAATATGAAACACGATATACGGCATTTTAACTGAAAAAGATAGTATCCTATTAGTTATACAACCTTTCTTCAAAGTGTTAGAAACAACCAGAAACACTAACATTGATATACACATATTCAGATCATATCTTGACCCCCCCCCCCACTTTTAACGTCCAATCGCCGCCACTGTGTATATTCATACTAAATTTAGATTCATCATCTACAACAGTTTGTGTGATCCAATAAGAAGATCAAAAATGTTGATATTTATTGGTTAAAATGTAAATACTTTGCCATGCACGAAAGTAGGTTGTCCTATAATCAGGGCTCGACTCGGACCGGAGCGGACTACAGCGTTCCATAACTTGTAAATTTCCATTTCCAACCCTGTCTATATGTGTTGCTTCCATAATATTATTTTCCATTACATCATCCATATATATTTTTTTTATTTTTTGTATCCATAAAATATTTTATACAACCCAGATACTTCATGGATTTAGAAGCAAATGTATTCATTTGAATCCTACCTTCATAATAATGTCTAGACTAATGATAGGGTAAAATAGGACCTGCAAGAGATAATATATGTCATTACATATCAAAACATGCCTTTTTTTTAAAAAAAAGTAGGCCTACTGCAGGACTTAAATAATTTATACCATGCATGTCTCATAGTTTTTTGTGGAAATACAATTATTATAATAATTTCTTGCCTTGAAGGTTCCTGCGCCGAAACTTCCTAGCTATAAGTGAGAAGGATGAGTTTCTCAATAATTTTGAAAGGATGTTAGGGGGAGTTTTGAGGAATATAGAAAAATCCCTGCCCTGCAGATCTTATGGTAATGCTTTATACCTTCAAGTGGGGTGAATACAAACAAAACTTTCATTTTTTTAATTTGTTCACTCTTAGGTTTTATAAATGCAAGAGAAACCCTATATTAATTATTTGAGGTACTCTTCATACTCTAATCTTGCTATGCATGCAATAATAGGATTGGCGACTTGCTTTAACATTTTTTCTCTGCAACTATTTTTAGCTACATTACTGTTGACAATTTTTGACCGAGCTTGCGAAGTCTTCTAGTCGAAAGTTTGGCAATTGTGTTGTCTGTCTGTCTGTCTGTGTGTATGTCGCACGATAAAAGTCGAACGCGTGAACCGATTCAAAAGAAACTTTCACAGATTGTTTATTTGTTCAAGTTACAGATCATTCGTTGGAGAACAAAATCGAACCAAGGGGAGGGAGTGGAACCCCATTAAAAGTGCAAAAATGTAGAAAAACACAGAAAATAAAAAAACGAATTTAATGGTCTATTTTCTGTTGCAAGAGCTTTATAAATCAGCAAATATACTTCGAGGATCTGGAGGTATTTCTTCGGAAAGGTGGGGGGTAAATCGGACAAGGGTGTAGCTAGAAAATTACAAAAGGGGGTTATCTAAAAGTGAAAATTGACAAATACGAATGAAATTTTCGCAGGTTTATCACGAGGTCTATTGTTCGTTTCACAGAGTGTTTATTGGTTCAAATGACAGGTCGAGTTCGTTGGGAAACAAAATCGGACCAGGGGAAGGGGGTGAAATTCCCTCTTAATAGTGCGAAAATATAGAAAAACGAAGAAAACCACAATTAAAAACGAATTTGATGAACTACTCTCTGTTATAAGAGCTTAATAAATAAGCAATTATGAGCTATTGATTCGGAGGAAGGGGAGGGGGTAAAAATCGGATAAGGGTGTAGCCAGAAAGTAGAAAAGAGGGTTATTTAAAAATGAAAACGGACGAATCAAAACGAAATTTCCACAGGAAATGACCAAACATATTTCGGCCATTACCTGTTACTTCGCAGGTGTGGGGGGGTCGGATAAGGGTGTAGCCAGAAAACGGAAAAGAAAGATCTCAAAAAAAAATAAAATAAAACTGACGAATCAAAACAAACCTTTCACAGCAAATGAGCAAATATATTTGGGGATTACGGCATATTGTTTCGGAGGGAGCGGGGTAAAATCGGATAAGGAATAAAATCGCAAGAATACAAAAACGGGGTGATCTAAAATTGAAAACTGACGAATCAAAACGAAACTGTCACAGCAAATGAGCAAACATATATCACGACCTTTGTTTCCGGAGATGCATGAAATCGGATACGGTGTAGGCAGAAAATGAAAAGGGGGTGATCTAAAAATGAAAACTGACGAATCGAAACAAAACTTTCCACGCAACACACAATGTATAATATACGTATATTAAACGTATAATAAACATTCTATCGTGTATTAGACGTTTAATATGCGTATATTATACATTATGTGCTGTGTGGGTTTCACAGAAAACGAGCAAACGTACTTCGCGGATTACGGCATATTATTACGGAGGGGGTGGGGGTAAAATAGCTAAGGGTCTAGCCAGAAAATGAAACAGGGGTGATCAAAAATGGAAACTGATGAATCGAAACGATACTTTGACAGGAAATGAACAAATATGCTTGGAGAATTAATTTTGTTTCGGAGGAAGGTGGAAGGGGTGGTGAAATCAGATACGGATGTAGCCAGAAAATGAAAATGAATTATCCAAAAATGAGAACTGACGAACCTAAGTAAAACTTTCAGAAATTTATCGCGAGGTCTACTGTTCAAAGAATCTTAATACTAATTAACTTAGTTTAACTTTGTTCACTCCAAAGGTGGCGCTCCAAGCAATTTGACTTGTGGAACTTCAAAGAATTTGTTTTTGACTGCACTTCGATGTTTCATGTGCAAAACTAGTTTTGAAATTTCATAATTTGATTTAAAGACATTTTTATAAATTAACAACAGCATTTTTGAGAGTGGCAGGTGAACAGGTACGTAATATCTTTAAATAAACCATAACCCCGTGCCAAAAAATATCGCAAATACCCAAATGACCTAATTGAAAAAGCTAAAAGGGCATTATGGTTAACAAACTAACGTAAAAGATGTGTTAGTAAAAAATATGACATACCCAAAACAGTTTTACAGAGACATGTAAACCAATATAACGTGAAGTCTCAAGATCGAATACTGTAAAAAAAAAAATACAGAAGAAATGATTATTGATAAAATTGTGGAGTGTGTAGAGTAGGGTTATTCCGTACAAGAGTATGACATAACACTGATGATCAAAAGATATCTTAACAAATAAGGGAAAACATTTCCAAAGTTCAAAAATAATTTGCTCGTAAGTTTTCTTCAACGTTTCATTCCGAAAAATCTCAGATATCGATTTCGTGTGTGGCTATCCCGACGTTCCAGATGTGTTCGATTTCCATTTTGGGCAGGTAAAAAGGAAACTCTCGCAGCCAAAGCCTTACTGTAAGGGAATGATGATAATTCATGTCAGTTGCAATGCAATAGGAAAGTAACACCAAAAAATTAATGCGTGTTCCTATTCACCCCACCTGTTGAATAGAAAAAAACAACATTTAAAAAATTAAAAATATATAACTAAGGAAGAGTATTTTAATTTAATATTTGCAACAGTTTCATTGCCTCAATAAAGACTGTCATTTTAGACCAAAACTTTATTTTCATTGGCCAACTAGTATTAAAATAATTTGGTTCAAATTTGCGCAGTGCTGACCCCACGGCCATCACTCAGGTGGAAATAATTGCACATGATATTGGGGCAGGCTCAGGGCCGCAAGGTCTGTCACGCCAGTGATACATATATATATATATATATATATATATATATATATATATATATATACTCATATTAAAAAGTAAACTGCCGATGTGTCTGAAACGAAAAGTTTTCAATGAATGTATTCTTCCTGTTTTGACATACGGGGCTGAGACATGGACACTAACAAAATCAGACATTCATAGTCTGCAGACTACACAAAGGAGCATGGAGAGAT
Organism: Thermobia domestica; assembly: GCF_964235325.1. Lineage (NCBI taxonomy): Eukaryota > Metazoa > Arthropoda > Insecta > Zygentoma > Lepismatidae > Thermobia > Thermobia domestica. The sequence continues at coordinate 158,184,412 of NC_137471.1, forward strand.
GTATGCTCGGAATAACCCGAAGAGATAGGAAAAGAAATATGTGGATCAGGAAGATGACAGGAGTGACGGATATTATTGCGAAAATAAAGGGACTGAAGTGGCAGTGGGCGGGACATATCGTAAGAAGAACTGATGGCAGATGGACAAAGGCAGTTCTCGACTGGATACCTAGAGACAGGAAACGCCCAGGAAAGCGTCGTAATACAAGATGGAGTGACGAAATGAAAAAGCACTGTAAAATAGCATGGAAAAGAACAGCAGAAGAAAGATGGTTATGGAGAAGAGTTGGAGAGACCTTCATCCAGCAGTGGATAGACATAGGTTGAAAATGATGATGATGATGATGAAATTATATATATATATATATATATATATATATATATATATATATATATATATATATTTAAAAACTATTTTTCCTCAATGCATTATATCATTTTAAAATGTTCTAAACTGCACAAGAATTGCTAGGAATGATGGATTGCTGATACAACAGGTCCAGGGTCTGGAAGCGTCCACCTTATGTCCAGGGCCTGCACCGAACTTCCTTACACCGAATCTTCATATCCCCGCAAAAAATACCCTTTCTTGCAATTTGTCCTATTTTTAAAGGACGAATACCCTTTCTTGCAATTTGTCCTATTTTTAAAGGACGGTAAAGTCCCTGGACTTCAGAACCTTCATCTATATTTCTAGGTCAAATGGCTAAAGCTAGAAACATCAAAGACAAATGTTGATTATGATGAATGGGAATGAGAATGAAAATTAGAAATACGAAATTTGATATAAAAACCTTTCACCAAACGCGTATTACGAAAATACTTTCTTTAAAAAGTTCATGAAGTCGCCATCTTGAATCCAATATGGTGGATGAGAATGTATTTCACAATCGCTGGGGATAGAAATACCAAATGAAATACACATATTGATTATCAAGATGTGATCACGAAATGATAAATAAAGTGTGAAAAAGTCGTTGTCTTGAATCCAAAATGGCCTCCTATAATAAAAATCGAAGGTACTAAATTTGGTAGAAATGTTCATGAGAATGGGCAGGTAAAGGGAAGAATACCAAATGTAGAAAAGTTCCCATCGTGGATCAGTATGGCGCCCTGAATAAATAACGAAAGTATATGCACAACCCAATAAATGGATGAAGGCAGAAACACTGAATTTGGTATAAATGTGCATTATGATTGTTAGGATATAAAAAGGGCAAAAAGTAATCACAAATAAGACACAAACTGTTGCGTTGTATTGAGAGATATTCTGTGCAAATATAGATGATGATTAGGAGAGATTTTTAGAAGGATAGAATATAAGGGAAGATATTATGAAGATACAGTGGAAGATAGACTGATATTTTGATTTATGATTACGATGAAGATTACAAATGTAAGAAATACGATTAAGATTATGAGATATGTGAAGTTCGGAAGTTTATGAAAGATACTGATTTACGAGATGCATAAGATAGACCAGGTTCAGATTAAGAATAAAGGATAAGAGAAGATTTTAGTTTTGTGTATTTTTGATAGATTTTACATTGGCGCAGTCGTGGTGAACCAATTTACGTTCTAACAATGACAACAAGTTTTTATGAATCCAACAGATTGAAGATGAACTGTAACGGTCAGAAAGAATCAGGAGTTCAAAGTAGTCCAAGCACTAACAAAACACATGTTACCCCTGCTGAGGCTTGGTTTAGGACGGAACTGGCTAAAAGAGATATGCTAATTCAATACTTGGTCAAAGATGTTGCTTATCTGAAAGAAATTGTTCTGCAGCTGAAACCACGAATTTACGAATGTTATCGTTGTTCTAAAAAGTCGTACATCAGTTCAAATCGCTGTTCCTCTTGCTTATTGAGTCATGGGAACGCAACGTGTCCGGCTGAAAACAAAGCTTGTTTCAAGTGCAAGGTGCAAGGACATTTTGCATACGTTTGTCCTTTGATTAATAATTCAAAACTAAAAGCAGGTAAAGTGAGACAAGATGCTTCTCTAGTAAAACCATATTCCTCACAACAACGTAAGTTTCTTGGGAAGTCATCTACTGTCACTAATCACATGAAGCAAAACGCCTTGAATTTGCAGGTAAAGGGCAGGGCGTCACAGGAGAATGCCAGCAACCCAATGAAACAGGAAGGAAACAAAAAGAGAAAGTGCAAGGAAGAAACGAAAGAGACAAACCAAGTATGTGCGTCTAAGTCCATAGAAACAAACCAAGCTAGCTTTCCTTCCATGGAAGTTGTTGAAATATCTGAAGTATCTTCACGCAAGAAATTTAAACAAATAGTCGCTAAATGGGTAGACAATAGAAGAAGAAGAAGTGAAAGACGAGAGAATACTACAAGTGATACTAGTCTGCAGCCGTTCACGGGAAACAGAGATAATTCACTGACAAGCTCTACAGTGCTCACCGATCAACAGCAAGAGCAAGATAAAATTATTGCGCAACTCACTGAGAAACAAAATATTATGCGGGCGCAGATTGATTTCCTGAGGGCCAAAGGGTGCACACAAAAGAAAAGGAAAAAATCAGCGGAATTTCAGGATAATGATTTTGATTTTGATTCCTAGATTTGCTTATTATAATCATTGTAATATTTTGCTTCTTTTGGTTAGGTTCTAATTATGTAAACGGGGGAGAAGTGTTAGGATATAAAAAGGGCAAAAAGTAATCACAAATAAGACACAAACTGTTGCGTTGTATTGAGAGATATTCTGTGCAAATATGGATGATGATTAGGAGAGATTTTTAGAAGGATAGAATATAAGGGAAGATATTATGAAGATACAGTGGAAGATAGACTGATATTTTGATTTATGATTACGATGAAGATTACAAATGTAAGAAATACGATTAAGATTATGAGATATGTGAAGTTCGGAAGTTTATGAAAGATACTGATTTACGAGATGCATAAGATAGACCAGGTTCAGATTAAGAATAAAGGATAAGAGAAGATTTCAGTTTTGTGTATTTTTGATAGATTTTACAATGATGACTACGTAAATGGGATAATATGAAACTTTGAAATGGTTTTCATCTTGGATTCTATATGGTCGCAATCACGAAATAGGAACTTTTCCCTGTATATGACTTTAATCGAAACAACTACTAATTGCCATCTGAATTTAACCAACAAAATGAAAATACAGAAAAAAAGCGAAGATGTCTGAAAAGCCCTCGAAAAACTGGACGAAAAAAAACTACGCTTACATTCTACGGAAATGGTGACTACTTTGAAATTGTATGTACGGTTGCCGTATTGAATTCAAGATGACAACATTTTCAAAGTTTCCAGTGATGTCATCCTAAAATTTTAGGTGGGATACGCTCTGACATTTATTACACACTCTATAGATGCGGTATATAGACTTCATAAATTTTAGGTAGCCATACAGTGGTGTCTCAAAATTGAAGGTGAGTATACGCCGAATATCATCGTATTCCCTCCATTGCATTCTTGGTATTATCCAATTTATCTAATGGATTTACCAATTTATCATAATGCACATTTATACCAAACTCTGTGTTTGTATAGCTTTAGCCATTTGGTTTGTGCATATACACTCCTTATAGTCTGGAGGAAAAACCCTACTTTTGGACCAAACCAAAAATTTCAGTATGTCTAATGTTTTTCAGCGGTTTTTAGCTCATTTGAGGGTGCTGAATCTGAATCTGCCGGATGTACAAATGTACACCTTGAGCGTTTCGAGTAATTCAAGATGGCGGTCAATATGGCGACTGTAAAAGTGACAGGAATATTTTTGTATATTTTATCAAGATGGGTATCAAATTATATGTTTTTTGGGTTGCAGATTCCAATAATAAAGTGAAAAATGTTATGAAATTGATACAAATCGAGATATTCAATATGGCGTCCAATATGGCGGCTGTAAAAGTGACAGGAATATTTTTGTGTATTTTATCAAGATTGGTATCAAATTATATGTTTTTTGGGTTGCAGATTCCAATAATAAAGTCAAAAATGTTATGAAATTGATACAAATCGAGATATTCAATATGGCGTCCAATATGGCGGCTGCAAAAGAAGTTTATGTTGCCATTTCTGAAACCTATTTTTGAAAAAAATATTTACTGACATGAGTAATAATAAATCGTAAAATCTTAATTTTGTGCTCACAGATGGCAGTATTTTCATAGAATTTAGGAAAAATATCTCAGAAACAAAATAAGAGATACTTCCAATACTAGAACGATTTATGAAAGGCGATCATTTTCTGCGTCGCAAATCAGGTATCTGGAATGCTATATGGTCAGACATGTTCATTGAGAATACATTTATGCGTCATGGCCATGGACCAGGAGGAATAATCGGACTTACACTAAATCCATCAGCAGTGAAGCGATGGGCTTTCAGCCTTCACACTTGCAGTCGTTTAGTAAATGACATTTATGTCATGAGAGATGCTGGACGAGATATGGAAATAACTAAGCATAAGGAAGGAATGCCATCTCCAGTAAAAGGAGATGCTGCAGACCAAATTAAGTTAAAGGAAAAGCTGTCTCATTGTATAGATCCTCTGAAGCCCGATGATCACCCAAAAACTATTGTGAATATTGTGACAGGAAAAATTTGTTCCCAGAAAGTGAATGTTGATAATGCTGTTGAGATAGGTGAGAAGGCGTTATGTTCTTACGAAGAAAAACTACCAACTGGTTTTCACGATCCAATCTAAACAACGGTTCGTAATGTTTCCTGCGATGACGTCAAAAGAACAGCTAATATTGGTGTCATTGACACAGAACTCTTGTACACGCGTGCAATGTGTCTCATATCTACAAGAGATTTTGATGCTAAAGGAGTGATTTCATATGAGCTTGCCGCTGTCTCCACATCTTTGTTTGATGAATGTGGGACTCCCAGGTTCTGCAAAAGTAAGTCAAAACTGAAACAAATATTACAGGTAGAGAAGTCTATGAGATCGTACAAGCACGAAGATGCTATCATACTTGATGGTTGTGCTGTTTTGTGGGTGATCAACTGGCCATCTAACGGAACTGTTCTTGACTTCATAAAATTGTATCGGTCATATGTGCTTGAAAAATTGAACAAATGCAACGTGTACCTGATATTTGACAAATACAAGGAGTTCAGCACCAAAGGAGGAATAAGAAGCGTCAGAACAGGATCAACATATAGCAGGTATCATAAATTGTCTTTCAACACATCCTTGCCCTCCCAACAATTTGTGCTGAATGTTACGAAGAATAAAGTACAACTAGTACGGCTGATCTGCAAGTATATAATGACAGAAGGGTTGCCACCAGATTCCACCAAAAGTCTATTCATCACTGGACCAGAAGATGTTACAACAGAAATAGCTGCTGATTGTATCAAGGAACGTCCAGATATGAAAAACACTCTCGAAGAGGCTGATGTCATAATTATCATACAAGTAGTGATGGTAGCCAATCAGTTGGACAGAAATTGTACAATAAATGTAATTAGTGACGACACGGATGTTCTCCTCCTGATGCACCACTACCACACACAAAAACTTACTTGTAACATTTTTATGGAGGCAACTCAAAGTCATAGAGGAGTTATTGACATTGGATTGTCTGTGTCCAAATACCGTGATATTGTTTCAAACTTACTAGCACTTCATTCTCTTTTTGGCTGCGATACAGTTCCTACTCTTTATGGCATTGAAAAGCAGAAGGCAATGAAAGTACTACAAAGTGGGAAGGAGCTTCAAAAGCTTGGAAATAAGACATCACTACTTGCAGATGTGGTTCAGGAGGCAACTGAGTTTATAGCTTCTTGCTATGGTAGTAGGATAACTGGCCCTACAATGTCTGATGTCAAAAGAGATGTCTGGCTGAAGAAATTGTCAAAGAAGTCTGCCGTACATATCCCGAAATTGAAGAGCTTGCCACCAACTTGCCACCAACTAGCCACCAACTTGAGAGGCATTTTCTGAAAATGTAAAAAGAGCTCATTTCCAGGCTTGTATTTGGAAACAAACAGATAAACCAGACCCACCAGACATGGATCCGACACATTTTGGGTGGTATCGTGATGAGTTGAACAAAACATTGGAACCAGTTACTGTACCACCAAGAACTGTGATGGCACCGAAAGACATCTTAAAGATGGTGAGTTGCAGCTGTTCTTCTGAAAACATGTGTAAAGGACGTTGTGGCTGTGTGAAAAATCATAATAGCTGCACTGACTTCTGCAATTGTCAGCCTCTAAACGATGGTGAAGCTTCTAAACTATACCAGAATATCTTCACACGTCAAAATACTAGGAATCTAGAAGACGAAAACATGGATACTTCTTCTGACGAAGACTGACAAGTGACTGATTTGTGATATTTATTATTTTGTTGCGGAGTAACATAGAAACATCGGTATTTTGTATTGTAAATGTACATATTTCGCATTAATGTGGTCAGCAACATAATTCTTGATTAAGAAAACGTCCAGGAAAAAATATAAGAAAATCTTCAAACCTAAACTTGTGTTGTTTGTTTTCTTTTGCACGCAGAAAGGAATGGTTTTGTAAATAAATATAGAGAAGCCCAAAATGCAGAAAAAATGTTCTGGAGCGCAAACAAGGTGAGTTGCGGTGACGGAGAAAGCATCAACACCCAATCCAAAATTTCAGTGTATCAGATATTGTTCTAAGTATGTACCTAGCTCGAGGGTCGCGAATCTGAATATTCCATATTGAATATATTGATTTCTATCAATTTCATAAGGTTTTTGAAGTAACTATTGAAATCTGCAACCCAAAAAACATATAATTCGATACCCAAGTCGATACAATACTCAAAAAATATTCTTGTCAATTTTACGGCCGCCAAATTGGGTGCCATATTGAATACCTCGATTTGTATCAATTTCATAACATTTTTGACATTATTATTGGAATCTGCAACCCAAAAAACATATAATTTGATACCAATCTTGATAAAATATACAAAAATATTCCTATCAATTTTACAGTCGCCATTTTGGCCGCCATCTTGAATTACTCAAAACGCTCAAGGTGTACATTTGTACACCCGGCAGATTCAGATTCAGCACCCTCAAATTAGGTAAAAGCCACCGAGAAACATTAGACATACTGAAATTTTTAGTTCCGATGGATTTCCTCCAGACTATTATTTTATTTAGGCTCCAAATAGGATCCACGATGGCATTTTTTTTTTAAATTTGGCGTTGTTTCCTTGACTTGCTCATTCTCAAAAATATTTCTACCAAATTTGGTACATATAACTTCAGAACTTTGACTGTACATATAGCTTTGATTTTTATTTTAGGAGGCCATATTGGATTCAAGATGACGATTTTTTCGTACTTCATTGCGTGATCACATATTGATAATCAATATTTTTTGTTACATTTGGTGTTTCTATCCCCAGCGACTGTGAAATATATTCTCGTCCGCCATATTGGATTCAAGATGGCGACTTCTTGAACATTTTTATTATTCTTTTAATGCACGTTTGATGAAAGGGTTTTATACCAAATTTCGTATTTTTAGGTTCAGTAGTTCGGGCTGTGCATATACTGTGCTTATATTTTAGGAATCATATTGGATTCAGGATGGAGACTTTTCCCAAATTTATTTTCTGCTTCTAACCTCCTCGTGATGGTCATTATTTATACCACATTTGGTGTCTCTAGCCTCAGCGTCTAGGCTCTGTATTTTTATGACAAATGCATTCGGCCACCATATTGGATCCAAGACTTTGGGAGGTGATAGGGAAGGTCATTCTAAGCAAAAATGTTTATGTGAACATATAGGGTTTCGGAGATAGAGGTGGAGAAAACTTTTTGCATCTTGCACTTGCCCATTCTTGTTTCAAACATTATAGCACACCCTGTAGTTTGTCTTACATTACATATTATAGCTTGTTTTAAAGCTAATGAAACATGCTTTTAGGAGATCTGCAATTTGTCTCAACACTGTATAAAATAGGGAAGTAACAGAGTTTATTATTATTATTATTATTATTTTAAATTCTCTTTTGCAACACAATTTTTCACTGCTCTTGAGTAGAAACTCTGTCAGTAGAGAAACTGTTTCTGATTTGGGGAAAACTATACACAGGTGTCAAGTTGTTATCTTCTTTAGAAGCCATACACACTTCTTACTAATCGGTTTATTTGTTAAATAATGACTTCCACTGGAAACAAACAATTTTGCTTGTTTAGTAATAATGATTATTATAATTTCTTCTCTTATTTTAATTGTTACTGTTATTTTTGTCACAATTTTTATTGTAACTTCTGTTCCTACGTGGAAATGTAGAGCTTTCGTATGTTTGAGAATAGTATTGTATTTCCAGTTTTGTAGAAAAACGGCTTATTAACCAAGTAACGGTTATCCTTATATATAAAAATGATTGTATATATGTACGTATGTATGTATGTATGTATGTATGTTCCACATCTCCTCCTAGACGGTTGAACCGATTTTGACCAAACTTGGCACAAATATTTCTTGCTACTAGGCAACCAACACTGTCGGGGTTAGCTACCCCATACTCACCCCGTTGCAGAGGGGGAGGGGGTGGAACACTACACAATGCTTTTTAAATGGCGATATAATTGCATAAATGGTTTTAATGAATTATCTTAAGAACGGTTCGACCGAAACTTGGCCCACATATAGCTTATAGTCCGGCGAATAATAATGTTGGAGTAGAACACCCCTAGCGCGTCCAGGGGCGGGGGTGGACGGAGTGAAATATAAATAATGGCATAAATGTTGTTAATGAAATATCTTAAGAACGACTAAACCGATTTGAACGAAACTTGGCACACATATACCTTATAGTCTGGTGGATAATAATGTTGGAGTGGAATACCCCTAGCGAAGGTGGAGAGGCTAAAATGTAAAATTTGTCGAAAATGACCAATACATCCTGTACATAGGTCTTGTACATAGGTTTTGAGGTCACTTAGATCAATGTTAACACTCCAAACGCCGTAATAGTAGTAGTTGCTGTTGTTGTTGTTGTTGGAGTAGTAAGTAGTAGTAGTAGTAGTAGGTAGTAGTAGTAATAGTAAGTGTAGTAGTAGTAGTAGTAGTAGTTGCAGGTAGGTGTAGTAGAAGTAGTAGTAGTAATAGTAGGTGTAGTAATAATAGTAGTAGTATGTAGCTGTGTAGCAGTAGGTAGTTTCAGTAGTAGTAGTGGTAGTATTAGTATTAGTAGTAGTAGGTAATAGTGGTAGTAGTAGTAGTAGTAGTAGGTAGTTGTAGTAGTAGTAGTAGGTAGAAGTAGTAGTAGTAGTAGTATAATGTAGTAGAAATAGGTAATAATATTCCAAAATATTTTTAAGAAACCAGATCTCCCCGTACGAAGTCGGGCGTTAAGGCTAATAACCTTTAAAAAATAGGAAAATACTTGGATAAACTGCATGTAACGTAAGACCAACTACAGGGTGGGCTACGGCAAGTGCACCACGAAAAACGTTACCCCCACCCCTATCACCGAAACGAAGGGGAATAGACGCTATGTTTATATAAGCATTTTTGCTTAGCATGACCTTCCCGATCCCCCCTCCCCATCACATCCCAAAATCTTTGCATTTCCTCACCGGACACCGTGTATACATTGTAATATACTTATTGGAAATATCAATAATATTTCCAATAAGGGTGATGTTTTTATCAGAAGTGATATTCGAAAAATCTGCATAGAAATTTTCTAGAATTTCTAGCAGAGGATCTCTAATAGTGGATTATCACCTGTTCTCACTTTGTGTGGGGTAGGATACATTAACGAGACTGTTTATGTTGTTCTACTGCGAACTACCGTGAATGAAATGGGGAATCAGTATTTTGCATATCGATAATACTCGGGAAGAAGAAGAAGAAGACTAGATCCACAGATTCTACTCTATAGCGTCTAACGGTGCCCCCTACACTATGTTGCGTAAACCAAATTTGAAAATTGTTCTTCGTTCCAAAGATATTTTGATTTGTCAAATTAAATGTACATAAAAACCCTGTATATAAAAAGTGTATAATTTTTTTTAACTTTATGAAAGTAATTTTTAATGCTGAAATTGTATTCAAACCACATTCTATATGGTTATTACTTTTAACAAACATTAAGAAAACACAAATAGCTCAATATCCGCGAACTTGTACCTTTTCATACACACGCACAAATATATTCATTTTCATAATTTTTTTAAAATTTAAATCTTTCAAATTTCATTCAACACATTTACCTACATAATATTTCAATTGTTAACAGGGTTTAGTATTACAATAGTTTTGTAAAAATATACCATTGTTATTACCATAAGTAATTACACAAGAATTGTAAAATAACAATGATTACCTATTCCCCTTCGTTTCGGTCATAGGGGTGGGGGTAACGTTTTCATAAAATTTATATTTGAATTGAAATATTTTTGGTAAAAAAGAAGAAAGCAACTTTATGGAGCCTGCGGTGCTACTTTCCGGGGTATTTATCATCTCCCGAACCTGGAAACGGAACGAAACTTTTCTGGTGGAAATTCACGCAATGCTGCTCTTTCAGTGCTAAACAAACTTATTTCTACGTGCTTTGAATACACCAAATCGGCCCATTGGAATGTGTCCAGGCTTGTCGTTGGCCAACCTTGTCGTCAGCGATCCAAAATCAATCCCGACAAGCCTGGACACCTCAGGAATGTGTCCAGGCTTGTCGTTGGCCAACCTTGTCGTCAGCGACCCAAAATTAGATGTGTCCAGGTTTGTCGGGATCGACCACGACAAGCTTGGACACCCCAGGAATGTGTCCAGGCTTGTCGTCGTCCAACCTTGTCGTCAACGACCCAAAATGAGATGTGTCCAGGCTTGTCGGGATCGACCACGACAAGCTTGGACACCTCAGGAATTCGTTCGAGACTGGTGCAAGAGGATAAATTGAGAAGTGTCCAAGCTTGTCGTTGTCCAAGCTTGTCGTCGTCCAAGCTTGTCGTTGTCCAACCTTGTCGGGAGCGACCAAAATTAAGTGTCCAGGCTTGTCGTCGTCCAACCTTGACGGCGTCCCAGTCAGACACTTGTTCCTTTTGCGACTCGAATAAAATAAATTTGGATCATGCTAAATCTGTACATGACGAAAACGAAGCCAAACAGTTAGAAGCCAGTAGAGCGCTACACCTAGCTAGGGCAGAAGCCGCTAAGGAGAAACTCACCTATCTCTCACAGCTTGCTTCTTCAGATCCTACGAAATATCATGTAATCTGCGTTGATTTACAAAAGACCCTCCCAACTCCAAAATTAACGGTTGGTCCTGCTTTCTACAAGAGAAAACTCTGGAGTTATAATTTCGCAGTTCATGATTGTGGCTCGGACATTGGCTTTATGTTTCTCTGGAGTGAAAATATAGCTAAACGCGGTTCCTCTGAAATTTCTAGTTGCATACTTAAATACATTATGGGAAATAACGTGCAAAGTGAAGAACTTCATATTATTAGTGACAATTGCAAAGGGCAAAATAAGAATTGGACCTTGATTGCCTTATATGAAGCACTGCTTCGGTGTGGACGATTTAAGAAAATTTTTCATCATTTTCCAGTCGTAGGCCACACACAACTGCCATGCGATCGTGATTTTGGCCGCATAGAACTGTACGCACGTAGGCATCACCCCATTGTGTATACAACAGATGAGTGGGCACATGTAATCAGCAGTGCCAACAGAAAGAAGAAATTTCATGTAACTCGCATGCAGCAAACCGACTTCAAGGATTTCACACCACTTGTGTCATCAATTTCCAAGAAAATAACCACAGACACCAAACAGCCTCTCAAGTTTTCAGATGCAGCCGTGTTTAAGATGGAATCAGCTACTCCCTATGTTTTGCATGTAAGCTATTCGTACCAGAAGGAAGCACCTGTATGGACTACGTGCAACCTAAAGAAACGAGGCCGCCCACAGCCAGAAGTGAACCTCAACGATTTGCCATGCAAGTACCAGGAAGGAATTCCTATAGATATCCGGAAATACTCTGATCTAATGTCTCTGTTGGAATGGATCCCCCCAATATACCATAATTTTTATCGTAGCCTTGTTCCGACGGAAGTAGCTGGAGAAGAGTGTGTAGAAATGTTGGATGGACTTGATGATTGATGCATAAGAAGGGTCAACCTTGGTTGAATTCAATGTAATTTGTGACCTGCAATAATATGCCACTATTTCATGTCAGCGCTAAGAGCATTGTGACTGACTTACATATTCATTAAACTTGTAAAGTATTTAGTTTTCCTTACATACTTCAGTTTGATTTTTCATTATTATGTATATTTTTTGTTCACAATATAATTCTTGTGCATTTATGTTAGTTGTTATCCCACAGAACTGACTCCTAAAATTCTGATGCAATAAGGAGCTAACCAACAATGAGTAATATTGAATTACAAAAAGAACAAATTCAACCTCTTTTCATTTTAATTGTACATAATTGTATGTCTTTATATAAACTAGAAACTTTAGTGAAGCTTTTCGAATGAACTGCACAACATAAAAATAATAATTCCGATTTATGGATTTTTTCAAACTTTCAAAAGCTATTATCTCGGAAACAACTTTTTGAGGGTTAGCTCCTTATTGCACCGAGCCCTTCATGTAGTAGATAGAAGAAATGGTAATACTAGTACAAAAATTGCTTGATTTATTGTCTTCACTAATAAAGACAGACGGAGGCATTCCTACGGAAGCTCATCTACCGCTTTTTCAAAAATTACTGTGTATTGTTTCTTTGAAACGGCTCATTCTTAGTACCGTCGTTGAATTAACCTACTATAGCGAACTTTTCGGCTTGTTTGAGAACTGGATACCGAAAGTCCGGATAACTATTTACCAGTAAGAAATTGAAATGTATGTACGCCTATTGGTGTTCATTTCCTGGACTCAGAGTACAAAATTATTGTGTAAATCAATTTTTTCAAGCGCTCTGAGCCTCATTCACTAGCGGTTTTCGAGCTCGACACAACGTAATATTTGCGTTTAGTTTGCGGTAATGAAAATAAGCATTAATAAATAGCTTTTTTCAGTTTTGTATTGTGCTGATGTACGCACATTTTGCTTTGCATGAACACAAATCTCTACCACGCATTGGTCTCATGCAGTGACACACATCACAAATGGAGTGTTATGTCGAAGCTTCAGATTCTTAAGGATGATCCTATTTCATTCCTGTACAGTTAATGGAGAAATTTTTGTGTCTTCTTTACAGGTCAAGTTGCTATGATCAAAAATACAAGAATTTTAAACCATCTAAAATGTTCTAATTTGGGGGTCATAAAAAGGGGTAAAAGTGGATCTGAAAAGGTAGGAGGACGGTAGGTAGCAGCATGACGTTACGCTTGTTCCCCCTTCCTATATTTCTCCATTGTATTTTTTTTAGGAACTGGGCGACGCCTAAGTGTTTTTTCGAAGTCGGGACGGAGTCCCCCCGCGTTTAGAATCTATACCCTAAGTTGCCGTTTATATATATATATATATATATATATATATATATATATATATATATATATATATATATATATATATATATATATATATATATATATCAACGCACGAAATATTGATTTAGCCTCTCATCGTCAAACAGTTTTGAACAATGGAATAACAAGGCTCCCTCTACGCGGTATGTTCTTCCTCATATAGGTATTATTTTCTCCCTTAGTGTGATTCTAGGAAAGTGAAGTGCATTTGATTTTAAAAATAAGAAAATTAAAAATAATAAATAAGTAAAATAAAAATATTAGGTTCATTGTAGTTCTAAACTGGCTATGATATGCTATACCACCAATTACAGTATCAGATTTAATTTCTTGTGGACACAATCGAAGGGTGGATACATTTTACTTGAGGGGGGTTATACTGAAAAGGTTAATTTCACATTATTTGCGCGATATTAATATATACTACCAGTCTGGGGTGCAGGTATAGCCTACGGGTAGCGCCCGCCTCCTTGGCCCCCTTTGGCAATGTTATTTGTACCGGATTTCAATAACAACTCCAGGTAAGGACAGTTCTATTAATATTTTATTTTGTTTAAGAGATGTTAGCTTAAAACTAAAATATTGTTGTATTAAAAGATGTTTCGATGTGCACAATAGCTAGCATTGTTAAAATATACTGGTAATCAAATGTACGAAAATGTCATTTTCTGTAATATATAAAACAAAATCCTAAACAACGTTTTTGATAACGTATAACGTCCTTAAATGTGCTTTATTCTAATTTGAACGTTTTGGAACCTAAAAGTCTTAAGCCTATAATGTGTTGAGCTCTTGATAGTAAACATTTGCAGGTGCATATGGTGCAACGATTGTCAAGGTCAACTGCGCAAACGCACTGAGCAAGCATTTAATATTTCAGTGAACTGCAAGATAAGGGTGAAAGTAGCAATTAAGTGTTAAGCAATTAAGGTGAAGCAAAGCACAATATGTCACGGAGTATTGTATTAATAAAGTGATTGCACGGAACACTCAATCAGAAGATGATGACGATCCTGGAATCTCTGGTTCTACAAAACACATCACGTTAAAGTAAGAAGATTTAAACACTTTTCTTTCTTATGTAATTTGATTCAAGGGATATATACCGTCGTGTGTTTTATCATGCAATATTTCATTTAATATTTAACTTTCGTTATTTTGGACATTCGTTTGGTCTAGTGGCTAACAAGCTTGCCTACGGCACGCGTGGATTTGGTTCCCGGTGGGATACAGTTGAACGGAAAAAGTGGTTCAGATTCCATTATAATCAGTAAGTCCAAGTCTCTTTAGTCATCATGGCATAACCGTGGGGCGGTAAACTGAAACAAACCAAAACTTTCGTTATTTTATTTTACCTTAAAAATGGCTTTAAGAGATAAGGGGATGTACAGTAAGGGCAGTGTTTAAATTCGTGATAAAAAAAGTACCGGGGCCCTTCCTGGCTACCATATATATATATATATATATATATATATATATATATATATATATATATATATATATATATATATAATGTGTATGTGTGTGCGGTTTAGTCAAATCTTGTAAAATTCCAGGCACTTCAATATTAAATAGAGTTGGGAAAACTTGTGCAAACACAAATCAAACAAATCTCATGACAACATAGTATTATAACATAATGTTTATGTGAATAACAATATCAAAATAGCTGATAAGACAATGAATGCAGTTAAGTCACAGTAGTTTCCATAAAGCTTCCTTCGATTTGTTTTCTTCTGCCTAGAGATTTCTTTCCTAGCAACTTGAGAGGGCGGTGTTTCTTCCTTGTGATATCCAGCGCTTAACGTACAGGAGGGGTTGCGGACAATGGCAAACCATTAATATTTATTGTCATTAAAGATGACACACTTCTAACCGATAGCGCGTTTCTAGTTGGCGTGAAAACATTATTCATTACACTGAAACCCCTCTCACACTCAGCATTGCTGACTGGTATCGTTTGCACACACACTGCATTAGTACCTTCATTCTCCCCAAGACCTGCCTGCCTCCACTATCCTTAAAGTCGCGATAAGTTTGAATAGTTTCTCGAAAACACAAAGAAAACAATTCACACAATTCTTTTAAGTCTTGTTCGCTATAATCGACATTAATATTTTCCGGCCAGTACTCAGGGTAAATAATTTTCATCATTTCGGAGTACACAGTGTCCTTCTCAGTCAAGCACCTTCTGTTCATAGAACTGGCCTTTGTTAATTTCCGAAGCGTCGTTTTTACTGCCATTCATTTTCAAGGGAACTTCTTTAAAATATTTCTCTTTTATGGCTCTCTGTACTTCTCTCCAGTATATGCCTCCTCTCTCTTTATGGGCCTTAAACACCTCGATTGTTCTGTATATGAGCTTGTTTGCCTTCGGTAGGGCTATAGTCTTTTCTTGCAAGGACTCTGAAAAGCTAGAAAGCTCACACAAGACAGTAGAAGAAAGAACTTCTTAGTTTCTGTCACTATCCGCCCCCCTCCTCCCCCAAGGATTTTATAGCTCAGCTATAGCCCCTGTTGAAAAACAAATAGAAAAAAGAAAACTACCAGCAGCGACCAGGTAGAAAAGAACCTTGTTTCTGATATTTTCTCACTCCCCGGTTGCCTCAGTAATGCACTTGAATTTTACATTAATGTGAGCCACCGAGCTACCGAAACAGTGACAATGGAAAGTTAAAGTACGGATTTTATCAACATTATTTCAGAGGCGGAGAAAATTTTTAAAAAAGCAACGAGAGAAGATCCGGGGCTGAGCCCCGGCAACCAAAAAAGTACCGGGGCTGAGCCCCGGTGGGCCCCCGCTGAATTTAACCACTGAGTAAGAAACACTTCTGGATGGTACACTTTTGCCGTAAATTTCCATATGGTGTACCATTCAGAAGTGTTCCTTACTGTACATAAAAGTATGAGACTTCTTATATTGTTATAGCCCTGTGCATACTAACTGGGGTTGCCAACAGCCCGTTATTATATATTGCGGTTATTTTTATTAAGGTCGGTAACCAGTACACACTATAAACTTCTTACCAGCCTCTTTATGACCACTATTTTGAAATTTATAATCCAGAATAAAACATTAAACATCCTAATTCTTGAACAGTAATAAGTTTTTATTGTATTATACATTCGGTGACTTTTTTAAACCTAGGGCAGTTCATTTCATGATTTTCATTTTGAGTTTAACGTCCCTTTTAGCAGCAATGCTTATGAGTGTTCTTTTCATTTATTTAACAAGAAATTTGATAATTAAGTTTTATTGTGAAACATTGTTTTCGACAATAGACACAGACAGAGGCGGATCCAGAACCGACTTCTGGGGGGCGGTGGGTTGTCATACTGCTACCTTTAAAGGCTCCAAATTTTGGGATGGGTTTTATTTATATATATAAAATAAGAAAGTTTTCTCTTCTGGGGGGCGATCGCCCCGATCGCCTCCTTCCCTGGATCCGCCCCTGGATACAGAAATGTTTAATTTGTCATAATTGTGCGGCATAAATATAGCGTGAGGATTTGTGCAAAAATGACACGTACAGATTAAGATACTCTTTTTTCATCTCTCGATAATTTTAAAGAAGTAGCAGTTACTGGTAAATAGAAGAAAATGATCGATACGACTTCAGAACACAATGTATATATTACGCTTATAAGTGCATGTATTAAGAATATGCAGAATACGGGTCCTAATGCATTTTGGTGGCCCCGCGTAGCGAAGTCGCTAACGCTTTCGCCTTCGGTGTGAGCGGTCCCGGGTTCGATTCCTGGTGGGGGCACTCGGTCGAAAAAGTGTAAAACACTTTTTCATGCCAGCCATCCTGAATGAGGTTTTCCTGGGTTTTCCTCATTCACACCAGGCAAATGCCAGGGTGGTACCTAACTTTAAGTCCCAGGCCACTTCCTTCCTTTCCCAATCCTTTCTTCCTTCTCTTTTCCCGGATTGTGTGCTCGCCGAGGGACGTCATCCCTCAAAATGTTAAGGGCTAAATGGCCTTAAATGCCGATAGCCCAGAAATCAAAATCCTAATGCATTTTGTCCAGGATAGTACATTTCCTTCCCATGGATGGGTTCGAAGAGAGAGACTTTTCACTTAGGCCTATATCACAGGAAATTTTGAGCGGGTGCCGGTAATTTTTTTGTCAGAGTTGGTAACCATATTACTCACCCATTTTAATTTTACGAAAGAAGAAGCATATATGGGGATGATGGGTAACATTATATGTTTGAAAACAGTTGCGCGTATCCCTTACCAAAAAATTATATCCTTACTTTCATGCCCACCTGCAACGGGAGTCAAGGAGGACATTGCCCCCTGGATTATCAAAATTGGTTCGATTCCTCAAAATACATATCAATACAAATTTGCTTATTCACACACATTACTGTAGTAAACTTACGCCATGAGCATGCAGTAGAACTTATTGTGTGTTTCAAGGGGCTTGTATTTGCAATTTTGCTTGTATGTCAGCCTCCCACCCTGGAAAAACCAAGCGTTCGTTACTGCTTAAACTACTGGTGTTTAATATTGTGTGAGCAATAATTTCATGCAGTGGCCTGAGGATACTGCACCAGAACGACGAAATTTCCGTGGGCATTTCTCTGATTGGGCTTAACCTCTGGGAAACTAGTATTTTAGTAGTACTGTACTACTTACACTCGTTGCTTATTCAGTTTCTCCGGGGAGACTCTTCTAAAATCGTCAATGTGTATGTTTGTGTGTGTTTGGGCATATAGCATCAGTTGTGAGGAGAACAAAGACGAGGTTCATTCAAATAGTTACAAGGCTCATTTTATTATAGAATGCTATTCTCACAAAATTTTATTTACACTATGCATGAAACACTCTCATGTGAATGTATTTGTCCCATCTACTAATCAGTTTTCCGAAAGCTTGTTTCAGGTACCCATCAAAGACTTGTTGAAGCTTTGAGGTAGTGTTGGGTAAATTACTTGTAAAAATGTAACGCGCTATAAGTTAGTTTACTTTCCCTTACTGCATATCGTTAACAGTAAGGGAACGTTACTTCCCCTAGAAAAGTAACTGTTACCCTACTTCGAAAGCAAGACAAGTAACACGTTACCTTTATGTCTGGAACTTTGAATATAATCATATACAAAAAACCTTCTTTTCATTAAATTTTTCCTACTACTATCACTATTATTATTATTATTATTATTTATTATTATTATTATTATTATTATTATTATTATTATTATTATTATTATTATTATTACACATTCTGATTTTTCCCGATCGTAATAATTGATTAGAACTGTAGGTTGATAATAGTAGCGCTGCTATATCCCTTCATGCGGGCAGTTTAGGCTTGCTCATCAGCGTTAATTATGGCACCCATCAAACATATCTACACTAATAGCAACAATAAACAATGCGCTATTATTGAAATGCTATACTGCACTGTAAAAAGAATTGTATGCGTAAACTGCAACTTTTGATCACTTCTTTTACATTTATATATTTGTGCAACAGAAGGTTGAGAAGCGTGTACAAAACGTGTGAGAAATGTGCACGACTTACACCCTTGGAAGTTTCTGCGCATTTCCCACACATTTTGTCACAATTGCACTCCTGTTGCATACATATATATATATATAAAGAAGTAACTAGAAGTCGGTGCAGTTTACGCGTACATGACTTTTAGGGATTATTTCAAAAAATGATCAAAAGATTGCGATCTTGGGCAAGAACTTTAAGAATGTTTAAAAAAATGCATCAAAGGATTGCGATCTTGGCTAATAATTAGTTTTCGGATCAGGGATCACAAAATTTTTGAACGGCCTCGTATTTTTTATGGAATGAGCACACCATACAGAGTTTAGAGATAGTTTGGGTTCAATTGGATTCAATTGCCTAAGGATAAACGTCAATGGGGAGCTTTTGTGATCGCGGCATTGATCCTCCGGGTTCCATACGCCATAGAGTTAGTTAGTTAGTTATATGTAGTTCTCCAGATATAAGGCATACAAGAAAAATTTTGATTGTAATATATTGGATATTTAGATCCAAAAATTGTGGGATTTTTTTTTACAGTGTCTGTGTTGCACTATTAGTAGTTGCTATAGCATATTGTAAACATGTTTATTTACAAATAAAATATTTTGAAAAGTATATATATATATACAGTGGCGTATTTAGGGGGGCTTCCAGGCTTAAGCCCCCCCGAAATCTTACTTACTATAGTAAAGTATATGTAATATCTTGCAGAATTTTCACATTTTCAGGCAAAGGCCCCCGAAACAAAATCGTAAATACGCCACTGTATATATTAACCGCGATTCTTAATTGTTGATTTATAATAAAACATTTTAGAATATTTTTATGTCAAAGTTTTTACGTTTCGATGATTAACTTAAAACCTACTTATTCAAGTTGAAAGAGTATATAGTAGAAAATCACTATATTATTGTCACGATAACCAATCTTCATATTACTTCACCTACTTCGACACTTCCTACTTCACCTACACTCAATATACATTTCGTTTTTTTAATCTCTTGAGAAAATGAAATCTTTTTTCTTACTTAATTGCAATTAAAACATTTTTTTCGAAGAAATTGCAACATCCATAAATATAAACAAATCTCCATAAGTATAATCAGAATATCACTAAACAAGAATGAATTATTGAAGAAAGTATTAATATAGTATTAGTAAGAGCACGTGTAAAGAAATTATTAACATTTGGACAATAGCTTTATCCGCAATGCTTGTGTGGGTACTGTTTCGGTATACTCTAGAAATAATAATAATAAAAAAAACTTCAGATGTTTCTTCAAATATGTAGACGAACTCCTGCCTATTGATATATATTTCCCGCCGGTACACTTCAGACATTTTACTTTCAAATTATGTCCTCATCCTCAGCTTTTAAGAAAAAGTATTTTTTCAAATATTTTCGTTAAGGAAAGCTAGACTATCATTGCACTTGCAGTTCACTCACTGAATGTATTGATTTAGAGCTGTTAAAGTCTACTACAAAATCTTCCAGGTGCTTGGCTTGCAATCAGTACACGTGATTTCCCTGAGGTTATACTCCCCTTCTGGAACCAGCAAGTGGCCCTAAGATCTTATCTGTTTCTTTGTGTGTGAGTGACTGTTGGTCACTGACAGTTCATGCTCCATTGCTCCATTCTAAGAGATTTACAATAGGAAAGAAAACAAGGATTTGTTTCCGGAAAACCATACATATTATAGTTACTCGTCCGAAATGTAACGCAAAAGAAACTAAAGCAAACTAGGTATATTCCTTAGAAATTTCTGACGCGTTACCGTTCCAGTTACTTTGGAAAAAAGGGCTTACCGGAATAAGGATGTGAAAGCTCCCCCAAGCATATCTGCACCAAATTTACAGTATCGATTAACATTTATGAGAAACTCGGTTTCCAAAAGATTCAGCTTCCCAAGCGCTTTTGGAGGGGTGTTAGGAGGGGGGAAGGAAAATTGAAATTTTTTTTCTCTCCTAAACGGCTCAACTGATTTGCATGAAAAAAAAAAAAAGATGTTAATTGTTCTCAGCAAGAGAAAAGTCGGAAAATATTTTTTTTTAAATATTTTGAGGTTGAAAATTGGTATTTTTTTTTGAAATTTTCAAAAAAATAGAAGACTAAATGGGACACCCACAATTTTTTGCCAGCTTTTTCTTGAGAGGGTCCCTAACAACATATATTGTTTTCATTTTGTTCGCAAATTTACCTCATAGTGAAAAAAGGCAAATGTACATAGGTCAGCATCTATGTGGTATACATATGATACACACTGTACACCACTAGGATAACCAATACCTTTGAATGGGGGAGGAGATTAAGTTTTTATAACATTGGAATCTTATGATAACAAATATTTATTGTCTTAACGGTAATTGGTCTCTGAGGATGAAGGGGATTCTCGACCATGTTCACACCTCCTTTGGCTACACCACTGCTGCACATCAACTGAAATTATACTTCCCCGCATTTTTTGTTAATGGTGCACATAATCAATGTTCTGTGATACATATAGATCTTTCTTTAGTAATTGTTCTTTTTTTTTGTAACAGTTGGTTAATAATATGCCTGTTATTAATAGCTATTCATGTGTTTAGTTTGTTTCGATGGTATTACTGTATATGTGTGTTTAATATGATCAAATAAAGAATGAATAGAAAGAAATTAATTCTCATCACAGTTTCCGTCCAATATTGGAACAATTTCGGTTTTCGTGATCAAAACTGTTGGCTGCTGTGCTCACGTTGCTGCTATTTTGTATTATTTATCATATGCGAGGTACTTATCGAAAATCATTCGACACGAATGAAAGAAGTTCCACATTCTGACTGTTTGTACTTCTAGTAAGTTATATCGGTTTTTCACACACAATATTTTCTGGACCGATACTTCGGTCAGAATCATAGAGCTTTCTCCAAAGTAGGGTCACGATGGCTTAGTGATAGAGCGCTTACTTCTGGTGCGAGATGGACCTCGTTCGATCCCAGGTTATAAAAGTTCGTGGTGGATACCATCGTACCAGTGAGTCTTCTCGGGATTATCTGCTTTCACTTACATTCCACGAATTTTTTTCCAATAACTAGCTTCCATCTATTACCTGTCTGTATTATTGGATCGGATTTGAGTTTAGCATTCTTCGGTAGCAAAGTTATATGAGCCATGGAGCTACGAATTAACGTGAGATTCAAACCGCTTGCGTTCCTGCCGGGAATCGGAGCCGGGTCTCCTATGCCAAAGTCCCGTATGCTACCCACATAGCCGTGAGTGATTTCTCTGTCTTCATTAGCCTAGAAGACATAATATTTAAACGTTTTGGATTTCATATAATTTCAGTTCTTCCTCGATAGCCAATTCTGTACTGAGACAAAGTAGATCAATCAAATATACTTATCTTTCCTTTTTCGAATTCTAACGAGGTTCTTGTATTTGGACCACTTCTAAGACTTTTGTTAGTTGAAACATCGTCTTTAGTTTTAGTTAGTTTAATCGTATGTCATTATACTCAAAGTTTAATAAAATATCCCAGGATTTCTTCAATTTTTTTGGGGTGACTCTTGCCCCCGCCCTGTACCACATCGAGTTGTGTATTAATGGAAACTACGGCTAAAAATAATAAACATTCCCTTTCCCCCAACTTCGATCCGACATTTTGTTCTCGAGTTATGTTTTTTTTTTTTTTTTTTTTTGCATCTTCCGACAGATAGTTTTCTGGTCATAGTACCGAAAGGAAGTATTTGTACAACCAGGTTGGTCTATACTTTTTCTCTTACCTTGGTGTCAGGAATCGGCTCCCAAACGTTGTCAGTGTTGTTTTGAAACACTATATATTTCTATCCTGTATATTTCTATCCTGTTTCTGATTAGCTCCTGTCTGCTAAGCACTTTCCAGTTTTCCCAAAACAAACCAAAAGTGAACTACATCCACTTAATCGTCCCCCTCCCCTATGCTTTCTTGTTGTATAGTACTTATTAAATATTTATATTGTAGTTGACAGAAATTGAAAATATTGATTAAAATATCTGGCTAAAATGCTAGTAGAGGAATTCTCTCTTTAGTGCAGAAATTCCCTCCTTGTATCTTACCGCCATTTTAGGCGAGAAGGGATTAGGCAGGATGTGAATTCCCATCTCACCTAAAATAGCTGACATTCTTCTCTTGGAGATATCAGTGACTGATGAATCGTTAGGCGACATGGAATGGAATCTCCTTTTTAATGGAGGATATTTTTCCTTCTCTGATAACTTACTACAAGGATGCTGGTGACCAGAACGCCTTCCAGTTTCCCACCACCCTAATTTCAAGACAGCGGAAGTACGAACAAATCTCCTGAGGCAAATTTGTCAAAACAACTGTTACATGCATACCCACTTAGTGGCTTGATGAGTCAAATAGTAATACACTGAAACAAGTTTCAATGCTTATATTCATAATTTCTTTGCTTTTGTCTTTAAAATAAGTTTATATTTAATTTGTTCATAGAATTACATTGTGATTTTGCTTAAACATAATATTGTGTCATTTTCTTTTTTAACAGTACCTTTGTGGAAGCTTCCTATTCGGATAGTTCTGAAGATTCTCCTGGACTTTCAGACTGTGTTGAGGCCACAAATATATCAGAAGATACTACTGTGAAAGCTTCCTGTGAAACTGTCACCAATGGCGAAACGCGTGATGATGTAATTAGAGTTCCTCAAACACACAATAAAAAGCGAACGTATAAACAAAGATCAATAGTAAAATATCTTAAAAATAACCGGCCGTGCACACCAGAACATGAAGAACAGATTGCGAAAAGGATTGCAAACATGATAGTAACAGATCTACTCCCAGGAAAGGGTTTCTGGAGTTAATGTCCTTTCTTGAACTAGATTATAGCGTACCGTCTAGGCGGACACTATGGAGACGCTTGCAGCTTTTTTTATTCTGAACTGAAGGAGCAAGTACAACAGAGGCTACAAAAAGCAAAAGTAGTTGCTTTAACGACAGATATATGGACGTCTCGAGCAACAGGTTCTTACATTCCAGTGACATGTCATGCTCTGTATACGAATTTGTGTACAGAAGATTTTATTCTCAAGACAATTGAACTAGAAGAACGACATACAGCTGAAATTGTAGCTAATGCTATTAAACTGTGTATGGAGGAATGGTGCATCAAAGACAAAGTAGTTGCATTAGTTCACGACAATGCATCGAATATGATTAATGCTGGACGTTTGTTGCCGGTTTACAATGTATCATGTTTGGCACATACATTGCAGCGATCCATACTGACGAGTTTAGAGAAAAGCGAGCTAACAAATATAATTTCAATCTGTAGCAAAGTGGTAGGGCACTTCAAACATAGCACCACTGCTTCAGTTGCGCTTGAAAAGAAACAAGAAATTCTGAAGTTATCAAAGATCGCCTTATTCAATATACAAAGACTCGCTGGAACAGTGTATATTCGATGATCGAACGGTTGCTGAAACAAAGAGAAGCAATAACTGCAGTGTTCTCTGATAGAAATGTCACTAAACATTAACTGAAGACAAGTGGCAAATCATGGAAGACATCGTTCGAGTACTGAAGCCACTGCAAATGGCTACAACAGTTATGTGTGATCAAAAGTGTTCCATTTCTTTGCTTTACCATTAGGCTATGGTCTTTTTTCTAACCACCTGTCGGAATGTTCTTCAGATTCTGAAATTGTTAAGAACTTGAAATCTTCAATATCAGTTGACTTAGGAAAGCGTCTTCAGCTCGATGCTTTATGCGATTCTGAATCATCAGATTTTTTGTCAAATAGTGTTCTGAAATGTTACCTCTTAGCAAATTAAATGTTACCTCTTAGTACTTACCCAAAGTACAAATCATTACCATTTCTGAATTTTAAAATGCGAAGATCCATAGATTGGTTCATGATATGCTCGTAGAATCTGAAGGATCAGAAGATGATTTATCACAGCATTCGTAAGGTGGGTCATCAGCATTAGACTATTTGCTTGGAATATTTCCATCGTGTTCAAAAAGTCCTAATGTAACAGATGAGCTTACTCTTTATAAATCAGATCAGTGTCTTTCGCAAAGTGGCAACAGCCTTGAATATTGGAAACTTAACGAACATCGGTTTCAAAAATTAGCATGTCTTGCTAAAAAATTCATGGTGATTCCAGCAACTTCCTTCGAATCTGAACGAGTATTTTCACTTGCTAGTAATATCGTTACTGCCAGTAGATCTAGACTTCTTCCTGAAAATTCAGATACATTAATATTTTTGAACAAAAATCTAAAAACTCTCGCTTGCAAACCGCAATAGGTTGGCACAAGTTGCACAGGTGAATTTCATTTTAAGTTAAAAAGCGCTTAAAATGCAATATGCAAACACGATTTCACAATCAAACTCAACTCGTAAAATTTATGTTTAGTGAAAGTTTGATAGTTATCAATCAATACCATTTTGTTTCCTTTCGGCATATTTTCTTATGTTTCTTTCTTGTTTTGAATTGATAGAATTCACTAGTGTTTATCTAATAAAAGTCGTTGTCCTTAGAGTTTATTTTAAGTAGGTTTAGTTACTGGCGATGAAATTAAGGTGATTATAACCAGAAAATAAAACAGATGTAGGTTTATTTGCAAACAAAAACTTTAAAATATTGTATTGTGCAAGTTCCGTCAACAATCCAGTTAAACCTCACCAAAAAATAAATAAATAAATAAATAAATAAAATAAAAAAATACGGTGAGTTTCGCTAAATGTGATGTAAACTTTTAAGGTCACACATGTAATTTGAACCTCTCATTTAAAATAAATAAATCACGTATTTCAGCGTTCTTTGATTTTAGCTACGTAGAAGGGATTAAAAAAGTCAGAATGGTTCGCTAAGATATCCTCCATGCGTGGTATCGTGGAGCCATTTGCTAGTACCTTCATACTTCTTTACACGTTTAAATTTGCTGCTCGTATTATCTCCTAACCTACATGCTCTTAAACAAGTAGAATGAAAGTACGAAATAAATTACAAAACTATTTAGAAGCTTCAAACCGGTTTTATTTGTCTGCAAATGGTGGAGTTTTGTGTTGAAAGATACGAGAGTTGTATTATTTTGTTTTTAAATGTTTATATACACTGTTGGTATACTTTATAAGTATATTAGGAAGATACATACGTAATAGATATATACTTCAATTCAAACTTTCTACATCTAGAATCAAAGCAAGATAAAAGAACACGCGTTGACACTGACAAGATTTGTGAACTCCAAATATATCAAGTTTCTAGAACTCGAAATACATCAAGTTTCTTCATTACAAAGAAATGAAGTTGTTATTTCATTTTATGAAAATGTTTCTTTGTAAATATTAATGCTGTGCTATGTAATTAGTTATTTATTTTCAAAAATACTTCACACAGAAAAAAATACACTATAGAAATTGATAATTATACACAAGTAGTGTCCAGCAACCAGATTTCTTAATAAATTTTACAATCACTCACGAAGATACAATATGAAGCTCTGTAAGTCATTTTAGACAACTGAGCTTTTGTCATAAAAATGCACTGATAATGAAAACAAGAACTGCTTCTTTACATATACAAATGTTTTTGTTTGCATGCAAATTTATGATCACAAGCCTAGGAATGTCATTATTTGAAATAATGTATAAATTTACATAAACTTGCAAAATTCACCAAAAGAGAAAACTGAAATACATCTCACAGATTCATGGATATATCATACCTTTATTCTTCTTAACGACATTAGATCAAAAATAGCAAAAGCGCCTCTCCTCTGTTACAAGTTTCAATAACAATGTAACATTACTAATATTACTCTTATTGTAATATTATACAATATTAGTTTGGTTCAATTCTCTGTTCCTTCTCGTCACTGTAAAAAAGCACACTACACACTAGACAGAAGACACAGTGAAAGGCACATCTTCTTCATTCGGTCTTCAGGAAGTATCAGTGTTGCAAACCAGAAAATTCAAAAGCAGCAAGTAGAGGGAAGAAAAGTAAAACAATTAAAAGTAAAAGGAAAATTAAAGAAAAGTATAGCTATTGAAGTATCTGCTTATTGCACCTTGGTGTTTTTGACTTGTGTGTCTGAGATGAAAATATATTGATATAATTGTTTTCTAATCGCTAAAATATGACATTGCATTAGGGTCGATTGCACCATTCTCTGATAAAGATAATTAATCGGAATGATCCAACCTTGTCGCGGTAGTTGATCTCATCGTACACAAAATTATTGCGACCAGTGCGACATGATACACATGACCTTGCGACCAGTGTTACCTTATCTGACGATTAAAAGATATCAGGATAGTGTAGAATTGCCCTATAATGTGCTAATGTTCGAATGGTGTGAAATTATCAAAAATAGTTTGTAACTGTCAAGCTAATTTATGTTTGAAATAACGGGAGAACCAAAAGTTTGGGCACGGTAGAGTAACTGGAGAAGAACACTTCTAATCAAAAATGCGCAAAAAAAGTATTCAATATGTTTCAAGAAGGTATCCGATTATATCAAACGGAACACTCTACCTCCCACCTTCTGGAAGGGAGTGGCGGGCATTGATTTTTCAAATGGAAACTCCAATATTTTATTGAAGATTCGGAGACTACATCGCAAATATTGTAAGGTATAATCAAAACTTTCTCGTCGATGTGTGATATCGCGCTGTAATCGGCTTAATTAGATACTCCCCTCTTCGTTCATGAGCTGATATTAGCTCCGACCATCTGTACACGGTGCAGTATTTTGGAAATACGCGTCGGATCAACAAAGTTATTCAATGGTACCAAGCACGATAACGCATCCTACCGCTAAGTAGGCTTAGCTGAGACATTTGAATGGAAGCTTTTATTTCTTATTGCAGAGTCGGATTCTGCGCACAAACCTGTATAAGATTTAGTCGAAACATCGTTGTCGCCTGTGTGACGTGGCGCCTTAATGGCGAAATCAGAGAGACTTCCTATATGAATTTTAATTACTTCAATGCTGTGGACATTGTGAAAATAAGTATATATGCGACCAAAAACAAAATAAAATGTTTGACTATTGGGTTTGTTAGGGTGTTTGTCGTTCCTTTTCCGCAGTGGGACGCGAGAGAGTGGACCTACAGTTGAAAGTGGGATCCGAACTTCTATTAGGTTTAGGAACCGAGATGTTCCCCATGAACAATTGCCGACGAAGATCGTCCGACCGTAGTCGGTTATTGGGTGGCAGCAGCGAAAAGGGTGAGCTAGTGCTGGTTCAAAAGCGGCTGCCTATTTGTCGGCTTGGCAGCGGACACCGTCACGCCCCGCCGCTGTTCAGGAACGGCAGGTATCAGACAGACGGTTGTCTTTGGCCCAGCAGTGGCAGGACATCGTCCCCCGAAGCGACGGCATCATGAAGATTTTCGCCATCGTTTCGGCTGACTTGTACGAGTAGCCTCACGATACTGCTCGCGGTCTCGCATAGTTTTAGATAGTTGATATTATCGAATTCTTTCTTTTCTTCTTCTTGTTATTATTATTATTATGGCATGTTATATTATCTGCTAGTAGTAG